>NW_027361897.1:9385000-9815000 GCF_039654945.1 Dendrobates tinctorius | reverse complement strand
CTGCTACCAGCTAATAGCACGCACGTTACCTTCCTGCTGTGCCAATACGCATCACTAGCCTTGATTGTCCTCCTATTACAGTCCCCTGTAGTTATCCCCTTTGCACTGTGCATCCCCTGAGACTACAGCACGGGTCACATCACATCCCCCAGTGAAGCAGACCCCGGCCCGGTGCTGGGTACCACGGTTTCAGTGCGTCACAGACGCCAATGGTGACACAAGAAATCTCACTCTCTCCTAATCCAAAAAAGGGTACAGTAAAAGAAAATAGAAGAAATGACATCACATAACTCTTACCCATGTTTGCCTGCCCATCTTCTCCAGCGTGATCAAATGACGGGAACATACTTCTGGCGATGGACCTCCAAGCCATATTTCGCTGTCTTTCATCACCATAGCCAGGGTGGGTGGGCTGCCACAGCTGGGGCCTCTCTTCAACCAGGCCGATCAGCCTCTCTGTATCACGTCTGCTACACATCTTTGGTGGGCCTGTGTGTGCAGATCTGATCGCCCTGTGTGTGCAGATCAGATCGCCCTGTGTGTGCAGATCAGATCTGCCTGTGTGTGCAGAATATCAGATCAGCCTGTGCAGTAAATCGGTTAGCACAGGCGACTTCCTGTTTAGCTTCTAGCGTGATGTAGAAACGATTTTCTGTGCTTTAGGGATGAATTCTAAATCGCTAAGCTAGGGGCCACTTGCGAGAGTAAAGAGTAAAAAAAATGGCAGCACAGGAATCGCTGCAATACTCGCATCCCCATTCATTAACATTGGACTCGCTAGACTTGCAACAAATAGAGAGTTTCCGAGTCGGACTCGTTAGAGTCTAGCGATTCCGAGTATTTCAGGATTCGCCCATCCCAAGTCATGGCCTTATCACTCCCTCCCAAAATCATATGACACCAGCAACCCTGACTTCAAAAGTAAGCACCGCGGCCTAAAAGGCTCCCAATACGCATTGTACTGTTAAAAATAAATGACTGTGCTTGCTGATAACAGTCTAAGGTGTCACCAAATGTGGGTACAAGATAGAGGTTGGATGACCTATTTAGCCCAGATGTTTCTAATAATTCTATCTATCATTATATACAAAACACCATCATGAGAAGACCAAGATTAATATGCTTCTATACAGTTATTTCTTTTTTACAAATTGTTTTCTTTTTCTTATAGGTTGAAAATGACACAATAAGTTATATAAACACCCTGGTCGCCAACTCAGCTAACACAATCGTTACTAACAAAAAAAAATTATGTCTAAATGTGAAATGTCGACTTTATCAAGAAACTGTAGTGGAAGGCATGTACGCTGAAGATGTCAAGACAGTGACAACCTTAGTCCAATATGGCCTGTATGCTGCTGAATTGACATTCTTCCAGTCTTCAAGCTTTATACAACCAGTGAATGAATATCCATACGATGTGGAGCTCAATCAGCATTTACATCTGCAAATCACTGTACATACATCTGATCCTACCTTGGTCCTATTCTTAGAAACTTGCGTGGAATCTCCTAATGCGTTTGACTTTACAAGAAATGTTCATTATATTATTCGCAATGGGTAATGTAGTGTTCCTTTTTATTATTATTACTATGTTTTATTATTAGCATTGCTTTGTACATTCATAATAGACTGATGTGCAATATAACACTAAAAGAGGCTTTTCTAAAGCCCCTTATGCACATTGCAAAGCTTTGGTTAAAGCAATCATTTAGCCAAAAATATTATCCCTCAACTCCCCCAAACACAGAAACACTTTGATCTTCTGATCGCTCCTGAGTTCTCTACAAAAGAGCTCCTCTGGTGGCTTACCTCTTGGATTACAAAAGGATTGGTTATAGTAAATCCAATGTGCCGGAAAATAGAGTTGTGAGTCTCCCATATTTATTTGGCTGTCATCCGATCCCTCTGATATTGGGTGGGTTTCGCAGATGTTAATCCAATGTGCATGGGGGCATTTACCAGTAAAGGAAGCAGGCAATTCACAATGTTATATAAGCGAAGTTGTATAGTTGGAAAATACTAATGAACAACCACTTACAGATATATGCAGTTGTGCTCAAAAGTTTACATACCCATTGTAGAATTTTTGTTTTTGCTTTCTTGGCCTTTTTTCAGAGAATATGAATGATAACACCAAAAATTTTCTCCACTCATGATTAGTGGTTGGGTGAAGTCATTTGTCAAACTACTGTGCTTTCTCTGTTTAAGTCATATGACAACCATTCAAATAACCACGATAAAAAGTTCACATACCCCATTTCTTAATACCGTGAAGTGCCCCGTCTAACATCAATGACAGCTTTAAGTCTTTTGTGGTAGTTGTGAATGAGGTTCTTTATTTTCTCAGATGGTAAAGCTGCCCACTCTTCTTGGCAAAAAGCCTCAAGTTCCTGTAAATTCCTAAGCTGTCTAGCATGAACTGCATACTTGAGTGGCCCAATTGATATTGAGGTCAGGAGACTGAGATGGCCACTCCAGAACCTTTACTTTGTTGTGCTGTAGCCAATGACAGGTCGAATTGGCCATGTGTTTTGGATCGTTGTCATGTTGGAACATCCATGTATGTCCCATGTGCAGTTTCTGGGCTGATTATTGCAAATTTTCCTCCAGTACTTTCTGATAACATGCTGCATTCATCTTTCCTTCAACTTTGACAAAGTTTCCTGGGATCTCCAAAACATCAGTGATCCACCTCCGTGCTTATCAGTAGGAATGGTGTTCATTTCATCATAAACATTGTTGACCTCTCTCCAAATGCAATGTTTATGGTTGTGGCCAAAAAGTTCAATTTTGGTCTCATCACTCCAAATTACCTTGTTCCAGAATTTTTGAGGCTTGTCTCTGTGCTGTTTTGCATATTGTAAGTGAGATACTTTGTGGCATTTGTGCAGTAATTAGTGTTGAGCATTCCGATACTGCAAATATCGGGTATCGGCCGATATTCGCTGTATCGGAGTTCCGATACCGAGTTCCGATATTTTTACAATATCGAATACCGGAATCGGAAGTTCCCATAATGCAATGAGCCAGTTGTGTTAGCCATGTTAAATAATGGCAAGGCTGTGATTGGCTGCCGAAATGATGCCATCATGATGCGTGGTCTGTGTGGGCCTGCCGGTGGTCTGTGTGGGCCTTCTGGGGGTCTGTACAGGCCTGCCGGGGGTCTGTGTGGGCTGCCGGGGGGTCTGTGCGGGCCTGCCGGGGGTCTGTGCGGGCCTGCCGGGGGTCTGTACGGGCCTGCCGGGGGTTGTGTGTGTGTGCAGGCATCGTCTGATGGGACTACAAGTCCCATCGGGCGATGCCTGCTACAATGACAGTGATTGACACATTAGCCATTGATGGGACAGTAGTAGTCCCATCATCCGGCAAATATGTTGAATGTAAAAAAAAAAAAAACATACATGCTACATACATGCTACATACATACTACATACATACCACATATATACAACATTCATCCAATATACATACATACTACATACCTACTTCATATATACTACATTCATACAACATACATACATACTATATACATACCACATATATACTACATTCATACAGGATACATACGTACTACATACTACATATATACTACATTCATACAACATACATACATACATACTACATACTACATACATACTACATATACTACATTCATACAATATACATACATACTACATACTACATACATACTACATATATACTACATTCATACAACATACATACATACTACATACATACTTCATATATACTACATTCATGCAACATACATACATACTACATACGTACTACATACATACAACATACATACAACATGCTACATACATACAACATACATACAACAAACATAATACATACATACTACATACAATACATTCATACATTCATACAATACATACATATAGACATACAGTACATATAACATAGAGTACATACTCACCATCACTTGTCACTTTGATCCCCGAAGCCAGTGTCATCTGTAAAAAATATTAAAATAACAAACATCCAATATACTCCCTCATCTGCAGAAATCCACGAGTGTCCCACGACGATCTCCCGTGAATGTAGTATATATGAAGTATATATGAAGTATGTATTTAGTATGTAGTATGTATGTATATTGTATGAATGTTGTATATATGTAGTATGTATGTAGTATGTAGTATGTATGTAGTATGTATGTTTCTTTTTTTTTTTACATTCAACACATTAGCCGGATGATGGGACTACTACTGTCCCATCATTGGCTAATGTGTCAATCAATGTCATTGTGTCAGGCATAGCCCGATGGGACTGGTAGTCCCATCGGATGATGCCTGCACACACACACAACCCCCGGCAGGCCGGCACAGACCCCCGGCAGCCCGCATAGACCCCCGGCAGGCCCGTACAGACCCCCAGCAGGCCCGCACAGACCCCCAGCAGCCCGCACAGACCTCCGGCAGGCCTGCACAGACCCCCGAGAGGCCCGTACAGACCCTGCCTGCACACACACGCACGCACAGTCTCCGCCCACGCACCGCCCACACTCTTCCCCCCTCCCGAACTGGATGTGCAAGTAAATAAAGGGTTTATTTTCATTCCGATATTTGTGCCACATTGACTTGCATGGGTTTCCGGTGTCGGAATCGACGATACCCGATATTTTTGGGGTATCGGTCCGATTCAATCCGATATTTCCCGATATCGGAAGGTATCGCTCAACACTAGCAGTAATGGCTTTCTTCTGGCGACTTTACCATACAGCCCATTTTTCTACAAGTGTCTCCTTATTGTGCATCTTGAAACATCACACCACTAGCATTCAGAGTCCAGTATTTCAGTTGATGTTATTTTTAGGTTTTTCCTTGCATCCCGAACATTTTACTGGCAGTTGTGGACAAAATTTTTGTTGGTTTACTTGACGGTGGTTGTGTTTTTACAGAACCCCTGATTTCCCATTTGTTAATCACAGTTTGAATGCTGCTGACTAGCATTATCAGTTCCTTGGATATCTTTTTGTATCCCTTTCCTGTTTTATACAGTTCAACTACCTTTTCATGTAGATCCACTGACAATTATTTTGCTTTCCCCATGACTCACAATCCAGAAATGTCAGTGGCTGGATGAAAGATACAAGAGTCTATCTGGATCCCAGGAACTCTCTCAGCTTTTATGCACACACACTGATTACAAGCAAACAGGTCACAGGTGAGGATGTTACCTTTAGTAGACATTCAAACCCATTAGTGTCAACTTCTGTGCATGTTATCAGGCCGAAATCACCAAGGTATGTGAATTTTTGACCAGGGTTATTTGGATTTTTTGGGTTGTCATTATGATTTAAAAAGAGAAAACACAGTAGCTTGACAATAATTGGTTTCACCCAACCACTAACCATGAGTGGAGAAAAAGTTTTGGTGTTATCATTCATATTCTCTGATAAAAGGCAAAGAAATCAAAAATTCTGCCGGGACATGTAAACTTTTGGGCACAACTGTGATGAGGGGGTGATTGCACAAAGATTGTACACAAATAAGGCTTTTATAAGGTGCAAATCACAGCTATGGGTAGATTGCAACTCTAACTAGTGGGCACACTCACACTCTCCAAATCAAGTAGGCTGCCCACATTTAAATAGAGGATACAAATTATCAACATTTGACATCCTATATTTTCTCAACATTAGAAATCAAGACTATATCTTGTCATAAAAGATAAGTATAAGGTATGAGGTTAGAATGTGCTCCTTACCCTATAGGAAGGGTACATAAAATGACATGCTCATCATTCAATGATGGATCAATGATTTCGTATACTCTTCACTAAGGTTGGTTACCAATAGTGATGAGCGAGTATACTCGTTGTTGGGTGTCCTCTGAGTATTTTGGCATAGTCGGAGATTTAGTTTCTGTTGATGCAGCTGCATGATTTTCGGCTGCTGGACAGCCTGAATACATGTGAAGAATGCCTGTTTGTTAGGGACCTCACATGTATTCAGGCTGTCCAGCAGATGCAAATCATGCAGCTGCGTCGACAGAAACTAAACTACATTTTGTAATTTCTCTAATCCCACTTATGTGACAAACTCTAGTCTATGGTGTTTTTTGTCACCATTGCAAATTTATTACCATGCCAATCATTCTTTAGAATCACAGGTCAACATGAAGAAAATGTCTGTTTCTTATTGTACAAATCATAATAATGATCATTAACATTATTTTTTTGTAATTTCAGGTGTATCAGAGTTCAACACTATAAAACGTATCCATCCCCATCAAACAACATAATCCGCTTTGGATATAATGCCTTCAGCTTTTCACAGACCCGATGCAATATGTATATTGTGTGCAAGATTGTGGTGTGCAGTGAGGGCAATACCAACTCTCGATGCCGTCAAGGTTGTGTACAAAGACGCAAAAGATCAGCAGATCCTCTTCAACATAAAGAGATTAATGTGGTGGCCGGACCTCTACATCTGCAACATTAGTAAAAATAATGCTCAGAATCAAAGGAAACTAATGCAGTTAATTCAAATGTTACATTTTCATAAGGATTGTCAGATATGTGATTTGAGCATTAATATAGTGTTAATATAGTTAATCAATACCATTGATAGATGGTATAAAACCAATAACTCTGTACTAAAGTGCTAAAATAAAATTACACCTCGTTTGCAAACATATATTCTTATTGTTTTCTTTTTAAAACTTTTATTCACTTTTTTAGCAAAGTGAAAATTTAATATTTGCCGAGCCTTCTATTAATAGAACAAATTTGGTAAAAATTAACATATTTGAACTCTGGTAGTAACAAACTATTTTACTAAAAAATGCAAAGTGTGACATTTGTGTGTTCTCGTAGGTGACAGGAAACCTAAACAATGAAACTGAAGAATGCCTGTTAGGACCTGTGTGTGCAATCTTGGAACTCTTAATAGCTCTTCCACAAAGTCTCATTTCTGGCCATTTTATCTGGTAGATCCCATGGTGTAGCTGTGTGATGATCACACAAGTTGGCCAAGGAATAGTAAACACTCCAGTGGAATCATAGAATCATAGAATCATAGAGTTGGAAGGGACCTCCTGGGCCATCTGGTTCAACCGTCTGCTCAAAGCAGGATTCGCTAAATCATCTCAGACAGATGTCTGTCCAGCCTCTGTTTGAAGACTTCTTTTGAAGGAGAACTCAACCACCTCTCGTGGCAGCCTGTTCCACTCATTGATCACTCTAACTGTCAAAAAGTTTTTTCTAATATCTAATCTGTGTCTCATCCCAATCAGTTTCATCCCATTGCTTCTAGTCTTTCCTTGTGCAAATGAGAATAAAGATGATCCTTCTACAATGTGACAGCCCTTGAGATATTTGTAGACAGTTTTTAAGTCTCCCCTCAGTCTTCTCTTTTGCAAGCTAAACATTCCCAAATCCTGCAACCTTTCCTCATAAGACAGGGTTTGCAGACCGGTCACCATTCTGGTCGCTCTTTTCTGAACTTGCTCCAGTTTGTTGATGTTGTTTTTAAAATGTGGTGCCCAAAACTGGACACAGTATTCCAGATGAGGTTTGACCAAAGAGGAGTAGAGGGCAATAATGACTTCACGTGATCTAGACTGTATTTTTCTGTTAATACATCCTAGAAATGCATTTGCCTTTTTTGCTGCTGCATCACACTGTTGACTCATATTCAGTCTGTGATCTGTTAGTATACCCAAGTCTTTTTCACATGTGCTATTGCTTAGCCATATTCCTCCCATTCTGCATATGCTTTTTCATTTTTATTCCCCAGATGTAGGACTTTGCATTTTTCCTTGTTAAAAACCATTCTGTTAGTTGTTGCCCACTGCTCCAGTTTATTTATATCTTTTTGAATCCTCTCTCTCTCTTCTCTAGTATTAGCTATCCCTCCTAAATTTGTGTCATCAGCAAATTTAATCAGTTTACCCTCAATTCCTTCATCTAAATTGTTGATAAAGATGTTGAACAATACAGGGCCCAGGACAGAGCCCTGTGGTACCCCACTTGAGACATTCTTCCAACTGGATGTGCAGTCATTTATGACCACTCTTTGGGTCCGATCACTAAGCCAGTTATGAATCCACCTAACAGTTGCCTTGTCCATTCCATACTCATTTTTTCAATAAGGATTGTGTGAGATACTTTGTCAAATGCTTTTCTAAAGTCAAGATAAACTATATCAACAGCATTTCCCTGATCCACCCAATCAGTGATTCTGTCATAGAATGAAATTAAGTTAGTCTGACATGACTTCATAGTTACAAACCCATGCTGACTCTGTTTAATCACTTCATTCTTATCCAGGTACTGACATAGATGTTGTTTAATAATTTGTTCACAGATCTTTCCTGGTATAGAAGTCAGACTCACCGGCCTATAGTTGCCTGGGTCCACCTTCTTCCCCTTTTTGAAGATAGGAAGAACATTTGCTCTTCTCCAGTCTTCTGGGACTCCTCCTGTTCTCCATGAATTTTCAAGATTATGGAGAGTGGTTCAACAATTTCTTCTGCTTTCTCTTTCAGTACTCTGGGGTGTAATTCATCTGGACCTGGAGACTTGAATTCATTTAGGCTAGCTAAGTGTTTCCTCACTAGCTTTCTGTTTATAGATATCCTGGATTCTTCTATTACCTTAATAGGACAGTGAAGAATAGTTGATGTTACATCTCCTTTCTGAGAGAAAACAGATGCAAAATAGCAATTTAAAAGTTTAGCCTTCTCAACAACCAAAGAGATGGAGTCAATGGCAGAATCAGCAGACTGGTGTGAGAATAATAGTGTAGCCAAGGTCAAGTCCAAGTTACCAGTCAGAGACAGAAGACAAGAGAATAGTTACACAATTCAGGGACAAGTTTAGATTAGCATTCAGGACAATAATCAGAAGAGAAGTGGTTACACGAGTCAGGTCAGGAATCAGAATATGAAGCAGGAATGACTGCTTCCACGAGCAGTATTACTATTCAATAACTGGCAAAAGACTGTCCTGCAATAAGGTGCTGTTAAGAAAGAGTTATTCTGAGACATGAAAGTTCATTATATTGCAATGTACTTAGCAAAGGGTAGATAATCGTGTTGGTCTATTAATGTTGTCTCGGAACAGTGCCCTATCTTCAATGACACTAAACAGAATTTCAAAACAAACTAGTTCTTTTATTCCTGTTTAACCCCATTAGTGACCGGGCCAACATTTTTAAAATCTGACCAGTGTCACTTTATGTGGTAATAACTCTATAGAACCCTTCAACAATTCACAGTGATTTTGAGAGTGTTTTTTCGTGGCACATTATAATTTATGATAATGGTAAATTTAGGTTGATATTTTTTGTAATTAAACACAAAACATCAGAAATTTGAGAAAAATGTTTTAAAAAATTAGCATTTTTCAAATTTTGAATGATTATCCCTTTAATCTAGATAGTCATACCATAGAAACACGTTAATAAATAAGTCCACACGAAGGAAAGAGAAATGACGAGCACCACCGCTACATGTACTATTACAATGCACTTCCAAATGAATGAACGCTGTAGGAACATATACCCTGATCCAGGGGTGCTCAACCAGAAAATAGCACTAGATATCCACAAAAAGCAAGAAGAAAAAGGTTGGCACTCACCGGTTAAAATCCAATGTTTATTGCAAGGCTTAAAACATGTTCACACCCCACTCCCCCTTGTCCTGCTGAACATGTTTTAAGACTTGCAATAAACATTGGTTTTTAACCGGTGAGTGCCAACCTTTTCTTCTTGCCTTTTGTGGACATTAATAAATAACATTTTCCTCATGTCTGATTTGCATCAGCCCCATTTGTAAAATGTTTTATTTTGTTAGCATTTTAGGAGGTTTCAAAATGTAACAGTAATTTTTCATTTTTTTTCAAGGAAATTTACAAAATTTATTTTTTTAGGGACCTATCCAAGTTTGAAGTGATTTTGTGAGTCCTGCATATTGGGAAACCCCCAAAAGTAATACCATTTTAAAAACAGCACCCACCAACATATTCAACACTGCTGTCAGGTAGTTTATTTACACTTCAGGTGATTTTCAGGAATTAATACAAATTGACATGACAGGAATGAAAAAGTGTATGTTTACTGCGTAAATGTCGCTAACTTCTGAAAAGGTAACTATGGCCATCAGACTCTAATTCCACTATTTGGTCGAGAATTGCCATAGCAATCACCAGGACCACACAATATTGATCTCAGGGAATTGAAGGGGAGAAAGTGGAAGTCACCACAATCTGTTAATCATTTATATGATGTAGTCACTATTGACAGCAGTATCTAAGAGGTTAAATGGATATGGATGGTGCCAACTCTGATAGTGGCTGATACTGCAAGTTGTCAGCTATAGTGTACAGTTGACAGCTGCTGGATTGTCACCTGTATGGGGATGCGATTCTCTTATATCGTAAAAAGACATATTGGCGGTCATTAAGTGGTTAATAGGATACACCACCTCATGAAGCAAAGCCAAAATTCCAAAAAAGTTGGGACACTATGTAAAATGTAAAGAAAGAAAAAATGTGATGATTTTCAACAGGGAAGATAAGTACAACTGTGCAGGAGTGCAATGCCAGGGAATCGTGAGGCAAGCAGGAGGGCGGCATCGCAAGAAGATGGGAGGTGCCAGACCTGGACCTACGACGCCCATCTGCCGGACTGCCCCCCAGGTGAGTATAATAAAACTTATTTTTTTCTCTTGCTGGTCAGATCGGGGGCTTATCTACAGCATTATAGAATGCTCTAGATAATTCCTGAAAGGCGATGGCCGCATCTTATATCAGCCAAAACAGGTGACAGGTTCCCTGTTATGATTAGGTAACTGAGGAGGATAGCAGGGTACTAGACTAGGCAACAAGATAACCAGAGAGGTTGGCAACTTAGTGGATTGCAGACCCCTAAATTGACAACACAACTAGAATTAGCCGTGGGACGTACTTACAATGCCCTAGACGCCTCAGCACAGCCAAAGAATTAACTAAGCCTAAAGAGAGAAAAGGGAAAGCTTAACTGCCCCAGAGTAGAACCCCAAAGGAATAGATTGCCACCGAACATATATTGCCGGTGAGACAAGATGAGGCACAAAATACAGGCAGAAAATAGAGTAAGCAAATGATGGGGCCCAAACTGTCTAGATAGAACAGGACAGGAAAGGTGTCATGATCCATGCTGGATCATGACTGATATAATGCACAAAGTAAGCTTCTTTTTCCTAAGCTGTGCTTAAGGTGTTTTTGCCCCCGGTGGCCATTAGGATTATTGCACTGTGTGTCGTTTGTTCTAAGTTTGCCCCGTTGGTGGTGAGCGTCATTGCACTCTAGTTTCTTTTGTTAAGCGCACATGGTTATAATGCAGGTATGATTGCTGGCTCTGCTATAAAAGAGTCACAGGTGTTGCAATCAGTGTTGGTGATATTGTTAGTCTTTTCCAACCATGCTGGGTGAAGGATGGAGCTGATGGAGATTCCCGGGCAGCTCAGTGAGAGTCCTGGAGTTGCAGCTATGGTGTCAGCGAGGAGTTCGTGTAAAGCATGGCGGAGTGGCAGCTATGGTGTCAGTGAAGATTTCTTGCAAAGCTTGGTGGGTGGCAGCTATGGTGTAGAGCTGCACTCAGTTGCTGGACTCTTTTGCTGGAAGCTGCACTCAGGTGCTGGACTCTGTTGCTGGACAGCTGCACTCAGGTGCTGTACTTCGTTGCTGGATAGCTGCACCCTGGTGTTGGACACAGTGGGAGGAAGATGCTCTTAGGTGTTGGACTCTGTTGCCTAGAGCAAGTGCATCAGAGCAAAGCTAAGTGTTTCCCTGTTTGTCACTTTTGCTCATGTTGGTGTTAGTACAGTGGTGGGATTAGTTTCCGCACCGTCCACTGCACTAGAAAGGGCTAGGTGCAGGGCGAGCTAGGGATATTAGGTATCCTGATCGGCGCCCGGTGCGGAACCGGCCTAGGGATCATTAGGAGTGTAGAGACTCTGACTCAGGGGAGTGCAGGAGGTCTCCACATCCCCCGATCCCTATCGTAGGGCCCACCGTTGTAAATGTTTCCCTATCCCCTTTGTCTTGTTGTATTAGTTACCGGCCTGCGGTCTGCGTCACACTGGACAATTTCACGTGCCGTGTCCTGTTGTATTAGTTACCGGCCTGCTGGCCATGTCACACAGGACGGGGCACGTGACAAAAGGATACTGTTTACAATCACGCACACACCCTAAGAAAAAATCCAACACGTCTGATATGCAAAAATACTGAGGCCACACGGCGTCTCCCCCACTAAATCCGAACTCTGGTGTGAACTGGACACAGAACAAAAGATACTGAGATAACAGGGGACTAGAAATACTGAAAAGACTGACATGAGCTGTGGAATAGGGAACAGAATCCAGCACAGGTCCCAGCAGGGAACAAGACTGAACTCACCAGCAAAGCAGAAATCAGAGGAAAGCAAAAAATAGATCAAATGCAAAAAGATTCAAGCAGACAAATAACTTATCTGAACAATGCAGGACAAAGCAGGAAGCAAGCAGACTTCCAAAATGCTCAGGAAGAAAACCAAATCACTGGCAACAAATGAGGGAAGGTTGCTCACTTAAATCTCTCCAGTCTGTAACACCTGACCTCCAATCATCCTTCTCAAGTGATTGACTTCTGTCAGCCAGACCAGCTCCATTACCAGCAGCAACCACCAGAGGGAGCCCAAACTCAGAGGCAAGGTCAAAAGTGTTGACAACAGTTCCCTGTTATGAACGGGTCACCGAGGAGGAAAAAAAAACAATAAGTTAAGTCTCAGAAAACCAGAGAGGTTGGTAACTATGCAGATTGCAGATCCCTGATCTTAACCACACAACTAGCAGCAGTTGTGGAGCGTTCCTACGATGGTCCTAGACACCTCATCACAACCGGAGAGCTACATAAGCCTAAAGCAGGAAAAGAGGAAAACTAACTGCCCCAGAGCAGACCCCAAAGGAAAGACAGCCCCCACATGTATTGACGGTGAAGCAAGATGAAAACAGAAACAAAGGCAGAAAAATAGGCTGAGCAAGCGATGGGGCCCAACTAACTAGAAAGGACAGGAAAGGAAAGCCACTGTCTGCAATCTGCCAAAAAACCCTACCAAAATAATGTCCAACACGTCTGATAGCAAAATTAACCATGAAGTCACTAGACTTCTCCCACTATATCAGCGCTGTGAAATATTCTGAAACAGAGCAAAAAGAGGCCAATCTAATAAGGGACAAAAAGGCAAATTGGCAAATACAGATAAATAGGAGTGGAAGTTCAGCATAGCCCCAGCAGAGGCAAGCTGACCACACAAGAAACTGAATTGACCAACAAGCGCAAGTGTGAACAGTAGCAAAAAACAAATTTAACTTGAGAAGACTGGAAGAGAGCTGAAGTCCAAGACCTGAGAAGCAGACTGAATCACCAGCACCAGGATAGGGCATCGGCTGTCTTATGTCCAGTCTGATACTCCAGAGATCCAATCGTTATCCTCCTCATCAGGTGGTAGATCACTACCACGTAAACCAACCTCACTACCTCCTGTCACCACCAGAGGGAGAACATAAGGAGAACTCTCAACTGGTGGAGCAGAAAATGAGCTCTTAACAGTACCCCCCCTTGAGGAGGGGTCACCGAACCCTCATCCATGCCTCCAGGCCGATCAGGATGGGCCCGGTGAAAAGCACAAACCAATTTATTGGCATGAATATCAGAGGCAGAGACCCAAGAATTATCCTCCTGGCCATAACCCTTCCATTTGACCAAATACTGGAGTCTCCGTCTAACCAAACAAGAATCCAATATTTTCTCTACCTCATATTCCACATTGCCTTTAACCAATACAGGGTCAGGAGGTGCCGCCACAGGAACTACTGGCTCAACAAACCTCTTCAACAGTGACTTGTGAAATACGTTATGGATTTTGAACGTAACTGGAAAAGCCAATCGAAAAGAAACAGGATTAAGAATCTCCAAAATCTTATAAGGTCCAATAAATCTGGGCTTAAATTTTGGAGATGCAACCTTCATAGGAATATATTTAGACGACAACCAAACCATATCACCCACTTTAAACCGGGGACCAATGGTCCTATGCTGGTTGGAAAAACGCTGGGCCTTTTCCGGAGAGAGTGACAACTTATCCACCACTTGGTCCCATATCTGCTGCATTCTCACAACCACAGTCTCCACATCTGGGCAGGACGAAGATTCCACTTGCCCTGATGAGAATCGAGGATGAAACCCAAAATTACAGAAAAAGGGTGTCATCAAAGTGGCAGAACTAGCGCTATTGTTCAGGGCAAATTCAGTCAAGGGCAAAAATGAGACCCAATCATCTTGATCAGCAGATATAAAACATCTTAAATAAGACTCCATGGTCTGGTTTGTTCTCTCTGTCTGCACATTGGACTGGGGATGAAACGCGGAGGAAAAGGATAACTGAATTCCCAGATTGGAACAAAAGGCTTTCCAGAATCTGGAAACAAACTGGACCCCTCTATCGGACACAATGTTCTCAGGAATCCCGTGTAACCGAGCCACCTGTTGTAAAAACAAGGGTACCAACTCAGGGGAAGATGGCAACTTTGGGAGTGGTACAAGATGGACCATCTTCGAAAATCTATCACAAATCACCCAGATAGCAGTCATTCTCTGAGAGACAGGAAGATCAGAAATAAAATCCATTGAGATATGGGTCCATGGCCTCTTGGGCACCGGCAGGGGCATCAGCAACCCACTAGAACGAGAACAGGGTTTAGACCAAGAACAAGTCCCACAGGACTGTACAAAATTCCTGACATCACGAGATAAGGCAGGCCACCAAAACGACCGACTCACCAAATCTCTGGTACCAAAAATACCCGGATGACCAGCCAATGCGGAGCAATGGACTTCAGACATCACTTTCTTTCTCCACTGGTCAGTAACATACAATCTTCCCATAGGGCAACGCTCAGGTTTATCCTCCTGAAATTCCTCCAGGGCACATCTCAAATCGGGCGAAATGGCAGAAAGAACTACCCCCTCACCTAGGATAGCAGTAGGCTCGGTCACATTAAGAGAGTAAGCAAAGAAACTCCTAGAAAGGGCATCTGCCTTAACATTCTTAGTGCCCGGAAGAAAAGAGACCACAAAATTAAAATGCGTGAAAAACAAGGCCCATCTAGCCTGTCTAGGATTCAAGCGTTTGGCCGACTCCAGATAAATCAGATTCTTGTGATCGGTGAGGACCACAAATTGATGTCTAGCTCCCTCCAACCAATGTCTCCACTCCTCAAATGCCCATTTCATGGCCAGCAATTCCCGATTCCCCACGTCATAGTTGCGTTCAGATGGGGAAAACTTTCGAGAAAAGAAGGCACAGGGATTCATCTTAGAAGTCACAGGGTCTTTTGGGGACAAAACAGCTCCTACACCAATCTCAGAAGCATCTACCTCCACTTGAAATGGAAGTGAGACATCAGGTTGCTGTAAAACTGGAGCTGAAGTAAATCTCCGCTTAAGCTCCTGAAATGCTGAGACAGCCTCAGGAGACCAATTCAGCACATCAGCTCCCTTCTGGGTCAGATCAGTCAGTGGTTTGACAATACTAGAAAAATTACCTATAAATTTAAGATAGAACCCAATCATAAATGGCCTGTACCTTGGCCGGGTCCATTTCAATAGTCGATGGAGACAAGATAAATCCCAAAAATGAAATCCTCTGTACACCAAAGAGGCACTTCGATCCCTTAACAAACAGGGAATTCTCATTCAAAATCCGGAACACAGTCCGGACATGTTCTTCATGGGAATCCCAATCACTAGAAAAGATCAAAATATCATCCAGATAGATGATCAAAAACTTATCCACAAAGTCTCGGAAAATATCATTGATAAAGGACTGGAAGACAGAAGGGGCATTAGAGAGCCCAAAAGGCATCACCAGGTGCTCAAAATGTCCCTCCGGAGTATTAAACGCTGTCTTCCATTCATCCCCGTGCTTGATGCGAATAAGATTATACGCCCCCCTGAGGTCAAGCTTAGTAAACCAGCAGGCACTCTTAACTCTGGAGAATAAATCAGACATCAGAGGTAACGGGTACTGATATTTAACCGTCATCTTGTTAAGGGAACGATAATCAATACACGGTCTTAATGAACCATCTTTCTTGGCCACAAAAAAAAGCCCAGCGCCTAAAGGTGAGGAGGATGGTCTAATATGACCCTTCTCCAATGACTCCTTAATATAGGATCGCATAGCATCATGTTCGGGTACAGATAAGTTGAAAAGCCGACCCTTGGGAAATTTACACCCAGGCATCAAGTCAATTGCACAGTCATAACTCCTATGAGGAGGCAAAGATGCAGACTTACTCTCACTAAATACATCAGAGAAATCAGCCAGACAATCAGGAATATCATGAGACTGAGGAGAGGTGGAGAAAACAGGAGCGTCCCTAAGAACACACTGACAACCCCAACTCACCACAGACACAGATTTCCAATCCAAAACTGGGTTATGAGTTTGCAACCAGGGGAACCCCAGAACAATAGTATCGTGCAAATTATGCAACACCAAAAATTTACAATTTTCTTGGTGGCCTGGGGCAACTCGCATTATCACCTGGGTCCAAAACTGAGGTTTATTCTCCGCCAAAGGAGTGGCATCAATACCCCTCAAAGGAATAGGCGTCTGCAGAGGCGTCATGGACAAACCACAACGTTTAGCAAAGTCCAAATCCATCAGATTCAGAGCTGCTCCTGAATCCACAAAAGCCTTAGTGGAAAATGTGGACAAGGAGCAGATCAGAGTAATTGCCAAAAGGAACTTAGGTTGTATACTGCCCACAGCAAATGTGTGTGCAGAACGTTTCTCTCGTTTAGGGCAGACAGAAATAGTATGAGAGGCGTCTCCACAGAAAAAACACAGCTTATTACGCCTTCTAAACTTCTGACGTTGCGCCCTAGACAAAACCCCATCACATTGCATAGGTTCAGACATTTGTTCAAAAGGTGGCAGCGCCTCCCGTGTAGTTGTATGTTCACGTAAACGCCGATCAACTTGAATGGTTAATGACATAGAGCCATCCAGACCAGAAGGAATAGGAAATCCCACCATAACATCTTTTACGGTCTCTGACAAACCTTTCTGAAAGAGAGCTGCCAATGCACTATCATTCCATGTAGTAAGGACCGCCCACTTTTGGAATTTTTGATAGTACAACTCTGCAGGATCTTGACCCTGGTCTAATGCCAACAGGGTTCTCTCAGCTTGATCAACGGCATTAGGCTCATCATACAACAACCCCAAGGCCTGAAAAAATGTATCCACATTAGTCAGAATAGGATTTTCAGGTGTCAGAGAAAAAGCCCAATCCTTGGGATCGCAGCGCAGCAAGGAGATGACAATTTTAACCTGCTGCACAGAGCTCCCCGATGAGTTAGGCTTCAAAGCAAGAAATAATTTACAATTATTCTTAAAATTCAGAAATTTAGACCGAACCCCAGAAAACACATCAGGAGTAGGAATTTTGGGTTCAGCAGCATGTGACTGAATAAGGTAGGTGGAAATTCCCTGTACTTCAGCAGCAAGTTGCTCCACACGATCAGTTGCTTAATCTCCATTAAGAAAAAAAAAAAAAAATCCTCCGACGGCCTCAGAGAAAAAGAGGAAAAAAATACATATATATATAAAAAAAATTCTGACACTTTTTTCTCTTTTTTTCTTTCTTTCTACAATTCCTTCCTGCTTTTGAGTACGCAAGAATCTGCGGTATGGCTGGTGATTCTGTTATGAACGGGTCACCGAGGAGGAAAAAAAAACAACAAGCTAAGTCTCAGAAAACCAGAGAGGTTGGTAACTATGCAGATTGCAGATCCCTGATCTTAACCACACTAGAGTTGAGCGAAACGGGTCGAAAAAATTGAAAAGTCGCCGACTTTCGCCAAAGTTTGGTTTCATGAAACGAAACCCAACCTTAGCGTGAGGTCGGCCACGAGGTCGGCGACTTTAGCGCCAAAGTCGCGTTTCAAAACATGCTTGAATGCCCTTTTCACAGCCAATCAGGAAGAACGGACACTGTGGGCAACGTGATGACATAGGCAGCGGTCACCACCATCTTGGAGAAGGGCATGCAAGTGATTGGCTTGCTTTGTGGGGCGTCACAGGGGGTATAAAAGGGCGGGGACGCCGACCGCCATGTTACTCATGCTGATCTCAGAATAGGGAGAGCTGCTGCTGATTCTGTAGGGAGATTGTTAGGCAGGGAAGAAGATACCAAAAACTGATTCTGCTGCTAGCGATTTTTCCTGTACAACACACCAGTCACTGTGCAGTGCAAGGGGAGGCTATATTTTGGTGCATCAGATCTGTTGGTTATTAGGCTGTCTTTTAAGGCTACCTGGTAGCTGCATTGCTGTGTGTCCACTACTGAGCAAACTGCTTTTTTAAAAAGCAATCCAGATTTTATTGTTTTGTCTTTGTGAGTTACTGAGCGTTCATTTTTCACACACCGTACAGCGGTGTACGCTCCTCTCTCAGTACCGTGTAACAGCTGTTATCACGGCCACAGTGAAGCTATCTGTGTGTGACTCTGTAAGGATAAGTCGAGGAGTTGTTCCGTTCTTACAGACCTCCACCTTATAGTTTTGTCTGGTTTTCAAACAGTTTAGTATATTTGCTGTTTGATTACATTCAAAACTATAGAGAGACAGCGTGTGTCAGTCTGTATACTAAAACACGGAGCTTTACAATTTTACATACACTGGACAGCGGTGTACGTGCACGCTCCTCTCTCAGTACTGTGTGACGGCTGTTATCACGGCCACAGTGAAGCTATCTGTGTGTGACTCTGTAAGGATAAGTCAAGGAGTTGTTCCGTTCTTACAGACCTCCACCTTATAGTTTTGTCTGGTTTTCAAGTAATTTAGTATATTTGCTGTTTGATTACATTCAAAACTTTAGAGAGACAGCGTGTGTCAGTCCGTATACTAAAACATGGAGCTTGACAATTTTACAAACACTGGACAGCGGTGTACGTGCATGCTCCTCTCTCTGTACCGTGTAACGGCTGTTATCACGGCCACAGTGAAGCTATCTGTGTGTGACTATGTAAGGATAAGTTGAGGACATGTTCCGTTCTTACAGACCTACACTGTAGGGAGATTCCAGTCCTGCCCAATTCTATATACACCTTGTAGTTTGTCATACACTAGGCAATTTCTGCCGGTCACATTGCGGTGTTAAATAAACAGGGCCTGACTGAATCCCACAGTGTCCTGAAGTGTAGAGACATTCCATTTCTACATAGTCCTCTATACACCATTCTAACAGCATAGAGAATCTGCCTGTCATATTGCGGTGTTAAATAAACAGGGCATGACTGAATCCCACAGTGTCCTGAAGTGTAGAGACATTCCAATTCTACACAGTCCTCTATACACCCTTCTAAAAGCATAGAGAATCTGTCTGTCATATTGCGGTGTTAAATAAACAGGGCCTGACTGAATCCCACAGTGTCTTGAAGTGTAGAGACATTCCAATTCTACACAGTCCTCTATACACCTTTCTAACAGCATAGAGAATCTGCCTGTCATATTGCGGTGCTAAATAAACAGGGCCTGACTGAAACCTACAGTGTCCTGAAGTGTAGAGACATTCCAATTCTACACAGTCCTCTATACACCTTTCTAACAGCATAGAGAATCTGCCTGTCATATTGCGGTGCTAAATAAACAGGGCCTGACTGAAACCTACAGTGTCCTGAAGTGTAGAGACATTTCAATTCTACACAGTCCTCTATACACCTTTCTAACATCATAGAGAATCTGCCTGTCATATTGCGGTGTTAAATAAACAGGGCCTGACTGAATCCCACAGTGTCCTGAAGTGTGGAGACATTCCAATTCTCCACAGTCCTCTATACACCCTTCTAACAGCATAGAGAATCTGCCTGTCATATTGTTGTGTTAAATAAACAGGGCCTGAATGAATCCCTGTCATGATCTGAAGTGATCTGACAGTTTTAAAAGCACTGTGTTTGCTTTTTTTTTCTTTTGGCAAGTTGCCAAGGTGACTTGACTGTCCCCGGTGGTGGTTAGTGGTATCGCACCTTAGGTTTCAGTTTAATGTGCACGTAATTAGGAATCAGGTGTGGGGCTCTATAAAGGAGTCTCAGGGTGTGTAATCACTGCTGGTGATATTCACTGATTGATTGATTCTGAGTTTGGAGAGCCTGGAGGAAGGATGGAGCTGGTGAGGAGTCCTGCGCAGCTTAGCCAGGGGGGACGTGTTTCAGCTATGGTGTCTGGACGAAGGGCTGGCATGGCGTGCTGGGGTCGCAGTGATGGTGTCAGCGGGAAGTGTCTGCATGGTCTGGTGGAGTGGCGACTATGGAGAGTGGCACTCACCATGTGGGACTTGGCTGCTGAGCTGGACTCAAGCATGCTCGACTTCGTGTCAGAAGCTGAACTCATCCTTGGGACTCTGTTACTAAGCAGCTGCAACTGGTGGTGGACTCTGCTCCAAGGCTGCACTAAGGTGAAGGATCCTGTTATGGTGATGGATTCGGGTGGAGGAGAAGACGCACGCAGGTGGTGGGCTCTGTTGCTAGGAGCGCACGCAACAGAGCAAAGCTAAGTGGTGTTTCCCCTGTATTGTCTCTTTCCTCATGTGTGTTATTAGTGCAGTGGTGGGATTAGTCTCCGCACCGACCCATTCCCTAGTGAGGGTTTAGGGTCAGGGTGAGCAAGGGCGTTAAGGTACGCGTGCGGCGACAGGTGCGGAGCCTGTATAGGGAATGTAAGGAGTGCAGGGACACTGGCTCAGGGGAGCTTAGGAGGTCTCCACGTCCCCCATTCCCTATCGCAGGGCCCACCATTGTAATTGTTTCCCAGGTCCCCCTTATTATTTAAATTCGCCTTACTGGAGGCGGGGTTTCCAGATTTTATGTATAACGTGTAATTCCCAAATTCGCCAGGTGGAGGCGGCGTATCCACCTGCACGTTTTATTATTTAAATGCGCCACACTGGAGGCGGTGTATCCAGGGTCACGTGTGTTATGGGTTCGCCTTGCGGAAACATCTGCGTCCAGACACACGTGATCATGACAATCCCACAGTGTCCTGAAGTGTAGAGACATTCCAATTCTCCACAGTCCTCTATACACCTTTCTAACAGCATAGATAATCTGCCTTTTTTATTAAAAAATAAAAATACTGAGTCGTCATTGGAGGCTCATGGTCATGAACCACACCTTTCCTTGTGTCCTTCACCCCTACCCAAATTGAAGGATGCGGTAGGCCACACTACAGATTACACCATGGAGCTGTTTTCACATACCGTGCCTGGGTTATCAAGTCAAGTCGTCAATTACCCAGGCCAAGATGAATCTGACATGGAGTGCACTGATGCACAGCCACTGCTAGATTTATCTGCTGGTACATTCACTCAGAGCACTACATTGTCCTCGCAGTGTACTGAGCCAGAATCTGACCCTGATGAAACTCAGTTGCCCCCTCCCGCATACTATACCACCATACATGGTGACACAGAGGAAGGTGCACATGACATTGAAGAGGAGGTGATGGATGACCCAGTTGTTGACCCAGATTGGCATCCATTGGGGGTAGAATGTGCCACTGCCAATAGCTCAGAAGAAGAGGAGGAGCATCCGCAGCGGGCATCGACATCGCAACAGTTGTTATCTGGCAGGCCCAGAGCAGTCCAAAAACGGGTTACAAAAACCCAAAAAATTGCAGGACAGCTTGGCCAGACGGTAAAAAAAGCAAAGCGTGCAAGGCCTCAAACTGTCTTCCCTAGTAGGAAGAGTGCAGTGTGGCACTTTTTTGAACAAAATCCTAATGATCAGGCAAAGGTAATCTGTAAGAAGTGCGCAAAGACCTTTAGCCGAGGGAAAAATCTGAGAAATTTGAATACCAGATGCATGCTAAGACATTTAACCACCATGCACTTGCAAGCGTGGATGGACTACCAAAACTCACGTACCAAATGTGCTACTACTCCCAAAGAAGGTAGTCAGCAACGCAACATTGTTTCCCCCACTGTAAGTCCATCAGTTAGCACACCACCAGTAGCAAATGTTGAGTTGTCGTCGCAAGGGAAAATCATTCAGGGAATCACACTGTTATTGTGATAGGGAAACCATGATTCTATGGGGTCCTTTCATACACTCTTAGGGTCTCATACTTCATATTCCTATAATATTAGCTGACTGCAGGAATCAACTCTCACCTTAATCTTGTTATTCTGTGCTCTTACCTCTATAACGCTTATGATTCATGTAGCTTAAGGATATATCAGTAATTCCACGTAGCAGTAATGGGTACAGTCTTAGAACTACAGCTAAAGGGGCTATGAACACTTAGTAAGACAGGTTAATGAGGCTAATGAGGGTAATATTAGAGTATTGTATAACAACCCACCTGTATTAACCTTTCTCTGGAAATTCCCAAATGTATCTAATAATTAACGGCTGAATACAATCTGATTGGTTAACGAATATGAATATGATTGGTTGAAACCATTTATGCTTACTGTTGAATAATCAATTGTCCAATGAAATACGATGATGTAATGTAACCGCCTACTCAAATGAGCATATAAGCTACCTAATTAAATTAGGAATTTGTGACATCCTACAGATACATACCCTGGCTCTGTGTATGTTTGTTCACCACTACTCGAGTAGGCCTCAAACCAAAATCTGTCAACCCTCCAGCATATCGATCTCCCATTGAGAGATAAAGATCAAATCACAGACTCTTCAATTGCAACGAAAGACTGAATCTAGGCCATCAGAAAGAACACCAACTCCATCACCATCATCAACCCTCTCTCAGTCCGCCATGTCCACCGCTACGTCCACCATATCCAGCTCTTAAGTCCAGCTCACCCTTCCAGAGACTGAGTAGGACAAAAAAGTACTCATCCTCTCATGCGCGTACACTGGCTTTGAACACCCACATTGCCAAACTAATCTCGTTAGAGATGATGCTGCTTTCCACGAACTAATGGCCTACGCAGTTCAACGCTATGAACTACCCAGTCGCCACTTCTTTTCTCGCAAAGCCATCCCAGCCCTCCAACTTCATGTGAAAGACCACATTGTCCATACACTCAAGCTGTCAGTGAGTGGAAAGGTGCACCTCACAACTGATGCATGGTCCAGTAGGCATCGCCAGGGCCGTTACGTGTCCATCACTGCGCACTGGGTTAATGTGGTGGATGTAGGGTCCACAGGGAACAGCGGTGGTGGCACAGTGCTGTCTAGCCCACGGTATAGGAAACAGTTGGCTGTAGGCATTCGACCCTCCTCCTCCTCCAGAAGCGAAAGCTGGTCCACAGAGCGCAGTCGCACGAGCACTGCATCCGCAGTTGACAGTGTTGCAAACGAGGTGTCCCCCTATCGATCAGCTAGTGGAAAGTGTCAGCAGGCTGTGTTGCAGATGATGTGTTTGGGCGACAGACACACCGTGGAGGTACTGGCCGACTACTTTCAGCAACAAATTGAGTCATGGCTGGGCATTCTACATCTTGAGGCAGGCAAGGTAGTTAGTGATAACGGCCGGAATTTTGTGGCAGCCATAGCCCTTTCAAAACTCAGACACATACCTTGCTTGGCTCACACCTTGAAGCTGGTGGTGCAGTGCTTCCTCACTAATTATCCAGATTTAACAGGCCTGCTCCTTAAGGTTCGAAGACTGTGCTTGCACATCCACCGGTCGCCGGTACACTCCAGTCGTATGCAGAAGCTGCAGCGATTGCTCCACCTTCCCTAGCACTGCCTAATTATCGACGTTGCAACAAGGTGGAACTCCACCCTGCACATGGTTGAGCGGCTGTGCGAACAAAGGCAGGCCGTAATGCATTTGTGGGAGGGTACACGGCCAGGCACTTTGAGGGAAGACATGGAGTTGACAGGTGTGCAGTGGTCGAAGCTGAAAGACCTCTGCAAAGTCCTTCAGTGTTTTGAGGAATGCACACGACTGGTAAGCGCAGACGACGCCATCATAAACATGAGCATCCCACTTATGCGTCTGCTCATGCAAACTTTGACGCACATTAAGGAGCAGGCGTCTGCAGCCGAGGTTGATGAGGAGGAAGAGGAGGAGGGAAGCCTTGATGACAGTCAGCCATTGTCTGGTCAGGGAACTGTCGTGGAGGAAGAGGAGGAGGATGATGATGGTGATGATTATTTAGGGGAGGTGGATGCTTCTCGTGGGGCAGGAGAAAATGTTGGCTTTGCAAGGTCTGGTACAGGGTTTGTGCATGACTGGAGCAATGTGGATTTGCCAGAAAGTGCTCCTCCACCCAGCACTCGCAGTGCATCATTGACACCGGGAACATTGGCCCACATGTCAGATTATGCCTTGCAGATCCTAAAAAGGGACCCCCGCATTGCCAAAATGATGAACGATGATGACTACTGTTTGGCCAGCATCCTAGATCCACGCTATAAAGGCAAATTCCAAAACATCATGCCACAGGAGAACCTTGACCTAATATTGGCTAACAAACAAGCTATTCTGGTAAACTGGTTGGTTGAGGCATTCCCAGCACACAGCAGCGGTGATGGTTCTCACACGAGCCATAGGGGCCGGGGGCAACTTGGAAGCGGTGTTGGTGGTGGACACATCAGAAGTGGAGTTGGAGACAGGGGTTTCATGACCATGTTGTGGACTGATTTTTCAAGTCCCGCTCACATGACTGGTAATACTGCATCGATTGAAAGTGACAGGAGACAGCACTTGTCAAGTATGGTTACAAACTACTTTTCCTCCCATATCGATGTTCTCCCTCACAGGTCATTCCCATTTGACTATTGGGCAGCTAAACTGGACACCTGGCCTGAATTGGCACAATATGCCTTACAGGAGCTCGCATGCCCAGCTGCAAGTGTGCTATCGGAAAGAGTCTTCAGTGCTGCTGGATCAATACTGACAGAAAAAATGACCCGTCTGTCGACCCAAAATGTGGATGATCTAACCTTCATTAAAATGAACCATGCATGGGTTTCCAAGGATTTTGTCCCACCTTACCCTGATGACACATAGGTTGCCAGAAAAATTGTTTTCTTTGGTCCGCCTGTTCCTGGGACTTGACCAATTTCGCCTTTAGCAGCAGGTGAATGTCCCACATCAACATATGCCATTTTGTAAACCTCCCTAACTGGGCAGCCTCCTCCACCCAATGGCCGGGGTCACCACCGAGCGCATGCAACCGTGCGAGTGCCATTGCCCTGGACAGGTGGGTGGGCTGATTCGTGGGCGCGGGCACTGGCACAGGGTCCCTCATAGTGCAATCAAGTGTCTCTGACGGTGGTGGTGCACACCCGCTGTCAGACACACCGCCGTACTATGAGGGGCTCAGTGCCAGTGCCGACGCTCACGAATGGGCCCCCCTTGCTTGGGCAGGGCCCCAGCATTTGCAATGTTTACCTCTCCCTGCTCCTCCGCTGTGTAGTCTGGGCTGTCAAATCCATCACTGGGACTGGCACTTCAAATTTGGTGAACTGATAGAAGATGATGGTTAAGACGTAGCTATGCCCTGTCCCGCTGGCCGGGATCCAGTTTCAGATGATCAATGGCTTCCATTTCTTAGGGACGTCGACTCACAATGAGATGCAGTGGTGGTTTTTCATCAGCTTTCACAGTTTTCCTACCCACAGACGTGTGACATTCCAGCGCACATTTTTAAATGTGCCCTCCCTCTCATGCCAATCCAATTGAATCGCCTAAGGCCTGCGGCTTCTGTGTTTTGCACTCCAAAGTTACGTGACAGATCATGATAGGCAGTGAGCACCATGTTTACAACTCTCCCTGTGATCAAAATTGGATGGATATGAGTAACGGCAATGGGATCAACGGTACTGCGATACAGCAACACTTTCTTCACAAAGAAAGGTTTTTGCTGTGTCCACACACTAATTAAATGAGGGTCAGCATCGCCTCTGAGAATTGTGACGGAAGTTGTTCTCGTGAATAGTAATTCGTAGATTTCTGCAATCACTAGACTTTAGGTAAATAATTGTATGCATCTAATTTCCTATTGCAGAGAGTCTGGGCTGTCTTACTGAGACAGAAATATAAATGAAGATTTAAAAATACCACCAAAAGTGTATCATGGTGTACGCTTGAAATACATTTCCTTTTTTCTAGTTTATAGATTGTTGTGTAATCCATGTAGAGAACACGGAGATTTTAAATGTTTAATCTATGCTCTATATACCTGCTATCCATTGATAATGTACCCTATCTCAACTTTGTACAATCTAGTCTAATCCATACTGGGCCTGAGACCGTGTGAGCCTGACTCCTGATCGATAGACATAGGTTTTTAATGTGTAAACTATGCAACATATATACGTGTTATCCCGTGAAACTGTACCCTTTATCAACTTTCTCGAATCTTGTAGAATCCATACTGGGCCTGAGAATGGCTGCAGAGCTGTTAAGCAAACTACAGCACCTGTGGTTTGGACACGTAATGTTTTGCATTTTTTCTGGAATGGCGGTTAGGCCGAAATCAGGAATTGCTGTTGACCTGCACTTACTGGGAAATCATCGTTCACGGCGAATTATTGGAATCCCAGATCCCCGTCACTAACAGTGTTCAGCGGGTTATCTACACCTGTAAGCGACAAAAGATGGTCCTTTCAGTGTAGCGCGCATGTAGCCCCGGACATGGAAGGCCATGATAACCCTGTTATTGCTCTATCACGCGTGCCAGAGCCTCGCGTATCCCTCTAGTAAGCTTTACGCGTACCGCATGGGCATGCCGGAGTCTCGTTCGTTAACGGAATAAAGCTGACAAATCGCTAGCACAACCACAAACGGACATACCACATCACACACACACAATCAACAAAGCTTACAATGTGTGCATCTTTGTTTGAGGTGGCATGGTTGTGGTTTCCCGGGTGGAGTCCAATTAAGTCGCAGGCTCCACTCCTGGTGGTGCCCTTTTGGACATTCCTCTAAGGTTCAGCTTTGCAATCATACTGCCCCCGGAAAGCAAACACTTTTGCTTCATGGACGCTGTTTGGAGGTTCATGGGAATAACGCCACCCGATCGCCAGTTGCCATAATTTATTGGTGGGAAGTACGACGGTATATGATCGTGTTCGTTTTCAGATTTTGTTTTTTTGGGTTTGGTTTTTACGTTTTTAGTCCAGACTTTCTTGACTTCATAAGGGCATGACAAGCCTAGATCTGTGTCTCCTCCACCTCCTCCTTTTACTCCTCCACCTCTTTTGTAAATGTAGTTGCCCTTCTCCATGTTATTTTTGGCTTCTGAGCATTTTGTCGGCTTTGGGACACCTTTTAAGGTGTTTTGTAATTGTTTTGTATGTGTTAGTATGTGTTTGCCTGCCATTGTTTTCAGTGTGGTTCGACGAACATTTGACGAACTTGCCTCCTGTGCGACGAACCAAAACACTAGCTGGGTGGCTCAACACTACTCATGATATATAAACGTACATTGTTAATGTTTAAACTATGCTATATATACCTGCTATCTGATGATACTGTACACTTTGTCTACTTTTTATATTCTTGTCTAATCCATACTGAGCTTGGGAGTGTCTCTGTGTGATTGATGGAATATATATGGAGATTGACAATTATCCTTTGACTGTATAGAGCTGTACGCTTCTGATACAGTACCATATATGTGATGTTATTTTTTGTCTATTTTGTGCTAAATTTGGAAGTTTGGTGGAAGAGGCCATGGACGTGGGCGTGGGGGCCAGCTGGTGCTGATGGTGGTGGTGTATCTGCTGGTAGTGGCAAAAGCACAATAGCAGCTAAGGCAGGAGGTGTTGAGCCTGCGTCATAGTCTGTCTACGGAACACCTGGAAGGCTACCTTTTCTGGGAGTAGGTTAACCGTTTTTAAAGCCGGAGCATGAGGAACTGGTTTGAGCTTACATTGCCGAAACAGACTCCAGCAAATATGCCCTCCTCTTCTGAAGTTTCAAAAAATGCAAGCACTGAGTCGTCAAGTGCTGGCTCCTGGTCAGGAAGAAACCCTTTCCTTGTCTCCTGCATCCCCACCCAAAGTGAATGATGCAGCAGGCCACACTTCACATTAGTCCATGTAGCTCTTTCTATCATACCATGCATGGGTTATCAAGTCAAATCACGAATTCCCCAGTCCAAGATGAATCTGACATGGAGTGTGGGTGGCCAGGTAGGGCAGTGGGTTTAATCGGTACCGGGACGGTGTCTCCCTGGGATGTGTCACAGTGGTGGTGACCCGTTCCGTGGTCCTGGGCGTCCATGCAAAGGGGTGAATTACGTTTATAGGTGAATGATATGTGACGCCACCTATGGTTTCTGAGTAGATTGACCAGCGCTGCAGTGGAGCTTCTCTGGGACAGAAGTTGTGGTGCAGCTAAGATGTAGAAGCCCTACACAGGTATGGCCATTGTCGCAGGGCACATGAAAGAGTTGGTAGATGGTGTGCAGTGCAGGATGTAGCAGAGCCATGAGCCAGGCGTAGGAGAAAGAGGACAGACACAGACGTGCAGTTCCTTTACCTGTACTTGGTAAGTGCCGTCCAGGACCCAGAGTACAGATGGAGAAGGAGTTGGTCAGCCTGGAAGCCAATTTGGAATTCTCTCTCTGCAGATAGGTAGTGTGGCCTCCGTTCTAGCGCTTATCTGAGGTACTCGCAGTGCTGAGTTCAATGAAGTTCCCCCTGTTAACTCTCTCTTGGAACTTTCTCATATGGCAGGCAGCCGTAGCCTTTTCCTTCTGGCTCCCACACGTCGCTGCTGGGGCCTCCGAGCCTTAGTTGAGTACAGAGCATTTACAGCTGCTACTTCCTCCGGTTTCTGCTGCAGGAACGTCAGTGTCCCTACAAAATCGGAGACCGGAATCCGGACCATGCGCTCAAGCTAGGAGTGAGCCTTAACTCTGCTCATCCTCCAGCTCCCCTTATCATGTCCACACACTTCCCCTTCCCTTCACAGGCTGCCCTAACTTACCTCCTCCACAGACAGTAGCTCCTCAGCAGTCAGGTTCAGAGGTCTCTCTGCTGGCCTGGAGTGGGAAATATGTTGTGCGCTTGTTTAACTGCTAGAGAGATCCTTCGTTGCTCCCAAGCATGAGATCACACTCCCTAGGAGGAAGGTAATGCCACTGTGGCGACCGTATTCCTGGGGGTGCCACAAGTGCACTGAGGCCCAGCCACTGCTAGATGATTCTGCTGGTACATTGACCCAGACCACTACATTCCCCTCGCACTCTACACAGCCTGAATATGACCCAGATGAAACTCAGGTTACCCTTCCCATATACTGTACCATCTTATACGGTGACAAAAAGGAAGGTGCAGCTGAAAGTGCAGGTTCGGCCCACCCGCCGTCAGACACACCGCCGTACTATGAGGGGCCCTGTGCCAGTGCCGTCACCAACGAGTGGGCCCCCCCTGCTTGCTCTGGATCACAGCACTTGCAAAGTTGAAATACTTACCTCTCCCTGCTCCACCGCCATGACGTCTTCCGCGTTTCCTGACAGTGATATTCTGATCAGAGAGCGCAATGACATCACGTCTGTACGCCCAGACTAGTACAGGGATTCCCTAGCGAGGAGACTTATTTGAGGATACTTATTTAATTGTTTTCAATTTTGGGACAGCAATTTTTGGGGAGCACTATACTCTGGAGAATGATATATGGGGCCCACCATACACTGGAGTATTCCAAAGGTGGACATCAGACACTGGAGCAGCATTTACAGGGCCCATTATACACTAGAGCATTACAAATGGGGCCCATTACATATAGAGCAGTATTTGGGCCCATAAGACAGTGCAGCTTCATCCATGGGGACCAACATATACTGCAGCATTATGTGGAGCTCATCATATACTGTTTCAAACATTATATGGGACCAATGATTCTGTATGGTGAAATACATGGGTCTCATTGCTCTGTATAGCGCACTATGCGGTGGCCATAATACTGTATGGTGTAAGATACTGTCCGTTATTGGAGCTATTGGAGAATTTAAAATGGATATCAGTCATGAGATGTAAAAAGTGAAGTATTTTTCATTGTACTATACCGCTATTTCTCTGCCGTATCGGAGCATCATGAGTTGTGGTATGTGTTAAATGGGCGCTCTTTGGCCCAGGGCACATGAAAACCTGGAGCCAGCCCTACTCCCCCCACAAATTTAGCCAAATAACCCCCATTTTTCAGTGCGTAACTAGTATTATGAAGTAAATTAAGGTTGAAAAGCTTCAGTAATAAGATTTGATGTTTTTGGCATTCAAAAGGGCACTGTAGGTGTGTTTCCTAGCCTCCACTCCCTGCCGACTTTGCTTCCCCATTCACTTGCATTGGGTTTCGTGTTTCAGTCGGCCTTCGACTTTTCACAAAAATCGGCCGATTTCGTTTGACCCGACTTTTGTGAAAGTCGGGTTTCATGAAACCCGACTTGACCTAAAAAAAGGCAAAGTCGCTCAACTCTAAACCACACAACTAGCAGCAGTCGTGGAGCATTCCTACGATGGTCCTAGATGCCTCGTCACAACCGGAGAGCTACATAAGCTTAAAGCAGGAAAACAGGAAAACTAACTGCCCCAGAGCAGACCCCAAAGGAAAGACAGCCCCCCACATGTATTGACAGTGAAGCAAGATAAAAACACAAACAAAGGCAGAAAAATAGGCTGAGCAAACGATGGGGCCCGACTAACTAGAAAGGACAGGAAAGGAAAGCCACTGTCTGCAATATGCCAAAAAACCCTACCAAAATAATGTCCAACACGTCTGATAGCAAAATTAACCATGAAGTCACTAGACTTCTCCCACTATATCAGCACTCTGAAATATTCTGAAACAGAGCAAAAAGAGGCCAATCTAATAAGGGACAAAAAGGCAAATTGGCAAATACAGATAAATAGGAGTGGAAGTTCAGCATAGCCCCAGCAGGGGCAAGCTGACCACACAAGAAACTGAATTGACCAACAAGCGCAAGTGTGAACATTAGCAAAAAACAAATTTAACTTGAGAAGACTGGAAGAGAGCTGAAGTCCAAGACCTGAGAAGCAGACTGAATCACCAGCACCAGGATAGGTCGTCGGCTGTCTTATATCCAGTCTGATACTCCAGAGATCCAATCGTTATCCTACTCATTAGGTGGCAGATCACTACCACTTAAACCAACCTCACTACCTCCTGTCACCACCACCAGAAAGCCATATTTTATTCACTACTAGAGATTCACCAAATGATGCTTACTCTACTGGTAAATTTGATTTACAGCAAATTTTTCTTCCCTGAATTGAATGCAATTCTTCAGACCCCAGAACATAATAAATGTAGCGTGCAGTAAAAAAAACCCCTTAAACTCACCTCGGTGCTCATCTGTCTGGCTCGTCCATTCTTCACTGTTTGCCGTCCAGTCCTTAGAGCTACCATTCTTTTCCACTGGTGTTCATTATTCCTGTCAATTGCCATTCTTCTAACTGAGCTGTGCCAGAACTCTGCCAGACGTACTACATTCATCATGTGAGGTTTGTGCTGTGCTTTCCTGTGCATTGAGTTCTGCATGTTTGATCTGTTGCCTGACCTTGGACTTTGTTCTGACCATCTAACCCCTTCAGCTCTGATCTGTTATCCTCCCAGTACTCTGACCTCGGAATGTTGCCTGACTATGCTTTTGTCCCTTCCTTCTGTTTATGACGTTCCCTCCTGGCTTCTGACCTTGGAATCTTGGACCACTCTGACTCACGGCTTGGCCGTGAGAAGTGACAAGCATCACTTTATGTCTGGCCGATATGTTTTTCTTTTTCGCCAGTATGGATCCTGTTCACACACTTTGTGACCAGGTGGCAAATTTGATGCAGATCACTCAGGATCTGGTAAAGGATTGCCAGAGTCTTAAGTTATCACAATATCAGTTGCAGGGTCAGATAAATAGCTTGATTACGACCCCCCCTCCTTGATAAATTTTCTGGAGAGAAAGACCAGTTTAGGGTATTCAGGGAGAGCTGTAAATTATTTTTTACTCTGCTCTCCCGGTCGTCAGGGGAGGAGTTCCAGCAGGTGGGAATAATCATGTCCCTACTGTAGGTGGTCCTCAGACCTGAGCATTTTCTTTGTCCCCACAAGCCCAAGAACAGTTTTCTGTTGCCTTTTTGACAGTTTAGGTCTAATATATGAGTAACCCAACAGAATCCAGGTCACTGAGGCTAAGATCATGAACATGGCACAGGGGGGGTCACACAGCTGAGGACTACTATACTGAATTTTGGCAGTGGTCTACCAAAGTTGGTCTCAGGTGTGAGTTCCAAAGAGGCCTTTCCGAGACACTCAGGGATACTTTGGTCCTCCATGACGCCCATTGTTCTCTGATAGAGGCCATGACTCAGGCCAAATGAATGGACCACAGAATCCGTGAGAGACATGGAGAACAGCAGGCCACATATTAGGGCTGCTACAGGACACACACACTGGCAGCTTAATTATGGGTAAGGCATGCATACCTCTAGTCTTGTTTTTTCAATATGTTTGGGTCTGTTACACTAACCGTTGAGGAATTATGGAGACCACTACTTAATCCTCTTTATTCTGCACTTTATGTGCATTAAGCTCTTTGTGTACACTATTTTTGAGTGAAACAATTCTTTTTTGAGGTTTGCTAGCTCTGTCTATGCTGCTACAACAGTGTTGTTTTTGGTCCTAGCACACATGAGCAAAAGCTTTAACGCTTTGTCCTTCTTGAGTCTGTCTACTACATTTTATATTTATTTGGTTTAATAAATCATTTTTTACTAAATTTTGGACTTCAGTACTCCGTTGTTCTTCTCTAGGATCTATTTTATTAAGGATTGCCCAACTCGTCCTCAAGCTATCAAACCATCGGGATAACATCTGAGTCTGGATGATGGCCAAGGATTTCACCCAGACTTCCAAGTACCTTTTCCTTCCTCTGATAAAGTACTGTTGAATAAGATGATTTCTGTTGAGAACCAGGTGTTATCAACATTGGCGTTTATTGACTGTGGGTCTGCTGCTAACTTTATTGATTTGGAACTGGTTCTGAAGTTAGGGTCAGGGACAGTTAGCTTAGAAAGACCCATTCAAATCATTGCCCTTGAAAAGACACCGTTAGCTCACAATTTGGTCAAGAGAGCAATGTTGGATTTCACTCTCCAAGAGGGAGCACTCCCCTCTGAATCCATCTCCTTTTTTGTGTTGGATAATTTTCCTGCTCGATTGGTACTGGGGTTTTCATGGTTGCAGATTCACAATCCAGTTATTAATTGATGTCAGAAGGAGATTGTGAAATGGAGCCCCAATTGTTTCAAGAAATGTCTAAAAAATTTACAAATATGCTCTGCTAGTCTGGAGGGTCTTCTGTGGTACCTGAAGGACATCGGAGATGTTTTCTCGGAAAAAGAGGCAGAGATACTACCTCCCCATCGTCCCTAAGATTGTGCTATTGCCAAAATCTCAACTTTACAATTTGTCCGGTGCTGAACTAACTGCCATGAAAGAGTAAGTTAACAAAAGTTTACAGAAGGGTCATATCCATCCTTCCTCTTCCCCTATAGCTACTGAAATTTTCTTTGTTAAAAATAAAGATGGGGGTCTCTGTCCTTCCCTTGATTTCCGAGAACTAAATAAGATCACGGTTAAAAATACTTACCCACTTCCACTCATCCCTGACCTATATAATCAGCTTCTGAGGGCCTGGGTGTTTTCTAAACTTGATCTTAGAGGAGCTTACAATTTGATACGCATCCGAAAGGGTGATAAGTGGAAAACGGCAGTTTTAACATCTGAGGGTCTGTTTGAAAACCTTGTCATGCATTTCGGATTATCTAATGCACTTGCTGTGTTTCAAAATTTTATAATTTATATTTTATCTGATTGCATTGGAAGGCTTGTTGTGATTTACCTCGATGACATTCTAATTTTCTTGCCAGACTTGGACACTTGCCAGGAACATGTCCGTGTCTACCTAACTGTACAATTGTCTCTTCCTTCTGTTTATGACATACCCTTCTGGCTTCTGACCTTGGACTCCTTGACAACTCTGACTTACGGCTTGGCTGTGAGAAATGACTAACATCACAAGAGAGCACAGTAGACACCGCAGCTGACTTCCTGCAGCTGCCGGGAGCTCACGTATACTCGCTACTTAAGAGAAATGAATGTTCACTTCTCTCCACTCCCATGGAATACAAGAAACCAGAGGCGGGGGCACCACAGTCAAATAACAATAGCTGGATCCAACCCGGGCCTATACTGAGGAATTATATTAAACACAGAAAAAAGGAATAGGCCATACAGAAGGGGATCACCACAAGCGAGAAATTAGTGTTTTAGGAAAAGATTTTTATTGGACATAAATAAACCATCACAGACATTTAAAACATTAAAAAGTCACCTATGTGACATAGCTACAACAGTCATAGACTCATAATAAAGCCAACAACCTATGGCAGCACTCCAGATTGGTTATAAAGATGATGTAACAGCCAGATAATCATATAAACAGCATACCAAATGACAGCTGAAAATATAAAAAGTGCCTCCAAGGAATACAGATATGAATATATTATACTTTTTTGAACCAGACAGAAATACCAGAAAAAGGCCACATAGTCCAGATGGCATAAATATTGAGAGGTCTAAATGATAACCGAGGAGAAAAAAATGGTCACATAGAGTACATATAGGTTCAAAGGGGAATCAATATATTTGTTCTAACCCTAGAACAACAGTTTTAGGCACACAAGCGTTAAAATTGCAGGCTGAAAACACCACCCATGTTTTAAAGCATGGCGTGGTAATACCAAATAGAGAGACCCATGTGGAGTGGAGCCAGGTAAAGTAGATACCCATGGAATATTCATTTCTCTTAGGTAGTGAGTACACGTGATCGCCTGTCCGCTGCAGGAAGCCAGTGGCTGTGGCTAACAATGTGTGCGCTACTAAACAGCAATGAATACTCACTGCCCTCCACGCACATAGTCCTGGCATGGAGAGAAGTGAGTATTCCGGCAGCTGTCCCCCAGCTTGCAAGCAGTACATGACATGCATGCTATGTACTGCTTACAAGCATAAATCAGCTGCCTGCACCAGAAGAAGATGCTGAGAGGGAGCACAGGGATGGTAAGTAAGATTTTTTTTATGTTTTTTTATGGGGGCTATACATACAAGGATAGGGATGAGGAGCCATGCAGACAAATATAGGGATGAGGAGCCATGCAGACAAGCAGACCAGAATGGGGATGAGGAGCCATGCAGATCAGGATAGTGATGAGGAGCCTTACAGACCAGGATAGAGACGAGGAGCCATACAGACCAGGATAGGGATAAGGAGCCTTACAGACCAGGATAGGGATGAAGAGCCATGCATACCAGAATGGGGATGAGGACTCATGCATACCAGGATAGGGATGAGAAGCCATACAGACCAGGATATAGACGAGGAGCCATGCAGACCAGGATAGGGATAAGGAGCCTTACAGACCAGGATAGGGATGAAGAGCCATGCAGACCAGAATGGGGATGAGAAGCCATGCAGACCATGATATAGACGAGGAGCCATGCAGAACAGGATAGGGATGAGGGGACAATGCATACACGGTTTATACTCGAGTCAATAAGTTTTTCCAGCTTTTTGTAGTAAATTAGGTGCCTCTGCATATACTCGGGTCGAGTATCCTCAAATATATATGGTAACTTAATTCTCTGGATGAATAAGATGAATAAAATCCAGCTCACCTGTATGACATCATGGAACTCGGAGCACAGATCCGCCGTGTCAAAGCATGGAACAAAGCAAAATAGAGGAAAATCCAGCTTCACGAAAAAGTGAAAAAATCCATTTCTTTATTCACTTAAAATTTCAGAGATAGAGGATACAACATCAGCATAAATAGCAGCAAAAAATGTGTTATCAATGCTTTTCTGGTGTCGCAACACGCTTAGTCATTAACGCGTTGATAACGCATTTTTGGCTGCTATTTATGCTGATATTGTATCCTCTATCTCTGAAATTTTAAGTGAATAAAGAAATGGATTTTTTCACTTTTTCGTGAAGCTGGATTTTCCTCTATTTAACTTAATTCTCTCCAGGTAACCACACTTTCAGTAAAGGGGACAGGCATCATTGCAATGATATTTATCAGAAGATTAACCTTATATTTGCAGGTAATAAGCATTTTTGGACATGTCGGGTTACTTTTGATCTGATACACAAATCTCAACGCAAAACTCAGTTGGAGGCTTTTTATTCGATTTTGCATTCAAGACCACATTTAAATTTCCTCTAAATACAATATTTTTCAGAAGTCTGCAAAACATTGTAGCCAGTAGAAAAAGGGTGAAGAACAAGAAGATAGGGAAGGATGATGACAGTCTTCAAATGTTACTTAAAGGCATTAATAAGCTTATTGCACTTCTCAGCAAGATTTGCATTGCAGCAAATATTCACCATTTAAATTTGTATCATTTATATTCTGGCTGCTGCATTCACTTACATCTACCGTCCTTGCATAAACTCTATGCACTCTATTCATAACAGCCCCTTTTTCCTCTCCTGTCCTCTCCTCTCCAATGTACAGCACTCATGCTCTAATCACAATCCAAAACTGCAAAGATCCATATACTCCCACCATACAACACAAGAGACGCTCTCACAAATCCCTTAATCACCAGCTCACTCTCTCTATTCCCTTCTTCTAGTTGCAGGAAATATCTCTCCCAAACAGTGCCCTTCTTGTAACAATAAATCGAACCCCTCCCTGACTACACTCAGAAACCCTGCAAATCTCATTAATATTCCCTGCATGCCTTCTGTCTCTTAACTGTTATCTCTGGAATTCACTCTCAGTGTGTAAAAAACTCTCCTACATCCATGATGTCTTCCTTTCTGATTTTCTTAACCTTCTGGCTTTTACTGAAACGTGGACCCAGCAGTCGGACACCACCACCGCTGGTGCTCTTTCGTATGGTGGCCTACATTTTTCACATACCCCCAGACCTGAGAGCAACCAAGGTGGAGGCTTTGGTCTGCTACTATCAACCAAATGTAAGTTTAAGGTTACCCCCAAGTACCCTCACTTATCTTCCCTTTTTTGAGGTCCAAACTGTAAGACTTTACAGCCCATTCTCCCTTCGAGTGGTGGTTGTGTGTCATCCTCCAGGCCCTTCGTTTCAGTTCCTGGATCATTTTGCTACCTGGCTTCAACATTTTCTATCCTTTGACATCCCCACTCTCCTAATAGGAAATTTTAACATCTCCATTGGTGATTCCCTTTCCGCATCTGCTAATACACTAATCTCCTCCTTCAGCCTTTCACAGCTTACTAACTCTCCTACACATGAAGACTGAAATACGATGGACCTCACCTGCTCCCGGTTCTGCCCAGTGCATCATTTTACCAACTCCCCTCTCCCACTTTCTGACCTCAACTTTCTTTCATTCTCTGTTAAAAACTGTCACCCTGCTCAGGACAACCCCACTTTCCCAACTTTTAGAAATATACATGCTATTAGCATGCAGAAACTTATGAGGAATTTGCAGTCATCATTGACCTCAATCTCCTCCCTTTCCTGTCCTGACCCTGCACTGAAACATTATAATAATACATTGCAGCATGCACTGGATGAAGCTGCGCCACCTTCACATAGAACAACTCAGCACAGATGGAGACAACTCTGACACATACTAGAAGCACGTTTCCTACAGCGGTGCTCCAGGTGCGCCGAATGTCTGTGGAGAAATTCCAATCCATCCGAAAATGTCATCAATTATAAGTATATGCTTAAAACATATAACTTTGCCCTTCGCCTCTCCAAATAAACCTATTTCAACACCCTCATTACCTCACTATCCAACAATCTTAAACACCTCTTTGACACTTTTCATTCCCTCCTGAATCAAAGAGTACAGGCCCCGACCACTCACCTCAGCACTGATGAGCTGATCAATTACAGTATTTCAAAGAAAAAAATTGACCATATCCAACAGGAAATTTTCTCCCAATTCCTTAATATCATGAACTGTCCTCCCTCCCCTACTGCATCTAGCTCACTTTCTGTCTTGGGCCTAGTCAAGGAGAAGAAATGATCAGGCTCCTTGCCCTACTATTTACACCAGTTACCCTATTCCGTCACGTCTCATCCAGTTCATTTCCTCACCTTTCGCCACTCACCTAACAAAAATATTCAACCTCTGTCTCATCCGGTAACTTTTCCTCGTCATTTAAACATGCCAGCATACATCTATTATTTAAAAACCATCCCTCGACCAATACCGTGCTGCTAAATATCAAACTGTCTCTAACATTCCCCTCATCTGTAAACTCCTGGAATGCTTGGTCCAGTACCGTCTAATCCGCTATCTCTGAGATAACTCCCTTCTTGACCCTCTACAATCCGGTTTGCGCTCTTTACACTATACTGAAATTGTACTCACTAAAGTCTCTAATGATCTACTAACAACTAAATCTAATGGTTATTACTAGTGATGAGCGAGCATGCTCGGGTGTCCTCCGAGTATTTTGGCATGCTCGGAGATTTAGTTTGTGTTGAAGCAGCTGCATGATTTGCAGCTGCTAGGCAGCCTGAATAAATGTGGGTATTCCCTAACAAACAGGCATTCCTCACATGTATTCAAGCTGTCCAGTAGCCACAAATCATGCAGTTTCGTAGATACAAACTAAATCTCTGAGCATGCCAAAATAATCGAAGGACACCCGAGCATGCTTGGGAAAAACCGAGCAACGAGTATACTCAATCATCACTAGTTATTACTTTATGATTTATTACTTTTATTGATTTATGTGATTATTGTTATTCTGTAATGTCTTTTATTGTCTGTACAGGTCCCCTCAAATGTAAAGTGCTGTGGAATTTGTTGGCACTATAGAAATAAAATTATTATTTATTATGACGCATCTTGTAACATCAGCAGCGGGACAGTTGAGTGGTGAGGGGTTGTTTTTTCACCTTTATTCCGGACCTCCTCCAAATTTATTTTTTCCCATTTCTATATATTTTATGTTTTCATACAATAAAAAATCAATTTTTCTTACATACAGTATGTATATATAGTTTAGGCTGGTTTCACATTTGCGTTTTTTTTTGTGCTGCGTTTTTGCGCATACGTGCGCATGCGTTTTTTCCCCCTATATTTAACATGGGTGCGCATACGCATGTATGCGTTTTTCGTGCGCTGCGGTTTTTTATGGTGTGCGTCCTTAATTTCCAGACGCTACATGTTGAATTTTTTGGTCCGCCCAAACGCTTAAAAAAAACGCATGCGCACGTATGCACACGATTTGCGCAAAAAATTACCATTATGGTCTATGGGTGCGCATACGTGCGCATTGGCATGCGCATGTATGCATTTTTTTGCGCATGCTTTTTTTGGTGTCCATTGGTTAGACTAGTTATACATATCCCCACCTAAAAAAACTTCATGTCTATATAAAAGGAGGTGTCTGCCAGCACTGTACCATAACTATAGAGACAGCCTGGAGAGCAGAAAGACAGCAAAAGAAGACCCCATTTTCAATTCCAGCTTCAGCAGCAAGAATGTGAGTATTATTAGATCTAAAAATGTATTCCTGTCCTTTTAAATTGTATATGTACTAATGCTTTGTATTATTTTTACATGCAGTATGTCTTCGGAATCGGAATATTCACCATCCCGGCAGGAACTGGCGCAAGCAGACCGTGAGGTGATTATTTTCGTGCGTTTGGTAAGTAAATCTGCTGCTTCTCAAAATCTCTAACGTTTGATGTTTTTTTTCAGACATCGTCATCTTCAGCGGACGCGACTAGTGAGGGCGAACAGCATGAGCAGCCAAGCCAAGTCCCGGTGGTGATACGGAATGTAAGTATCAAATGATTTGTAATCTCCTTTATTTTTTATCTTCTATATTTCCTCTTTTTTGTATCTTTTTTATAACTTTTTATTCACACAAAATTCGAATATTCTAATGAATGTGTTTTGTCTAGGTTCAACAACGGGATGAAGACGTCTACCTGGATAATGAGCACCTTATCCACCTGGTCCAGGAGCATGTCCCGTTGTGGGACAGCCGTGACCGGCTGTACAAGGACAATGTGGTGACCCGGCGGCTATGGAATGAGGTGGCCGCAACGTTGATGGATGGCTGGGACAGCGCCACTGCATCCTCCAAAAAGGCATTTAGTAAGTATTTCCCTGCTCTCTTATGCCGCAGTGACTATTGTCCTTGATGGCACTGTTGGGTTTCGTGCTAGATATATTCTAGCAGGAAACCCAACGATGTCATTTGGCTCAACAGTGACTGCTTTGCCTATTGTATTGCTGTATGGTGCCACAGTGACTATTGTCCTTGATGGCACTGTTGGGTTTCATGCTAGATATATTCTAGCAGGAAACCCAACAGTGTCATCTGGCTCAACAGTGACTGCTTTGGGTATTGTATTGCTGTATTGTGCCGCAGTGACTATTGTCCTTGATGGCACTGTTTGGTTTCGTACTAGATATATTCTAGCAGGAAACCCAACAGTATCATCTGGCTCAACAGTGACTGCTTTGGGGATTGTATTGCTGTATTGTGCCGCATTGACTCTTGTTCGTGATGGCACTGTTGGGTTTAGTGATAGCATATGTCGTGCATCATACACAATTGTTAAATGTTGTTTGTTTTTCCAACAGTGGACAAAGTCCGAACATGTTGGCGCTCGATCAAGGACCGCTTCAACAGTGATGTTTGTGCTGAGGGCCAGGTTCGCAGTGGTTCTGCGTCAAGGACAAGAACAAGATACCGGTACTATCAAGCGTTGCAGTTCCTAAGTCCGGTCCTTGCCACCAGATCGTAAGTATTATAATTTTTAGGTTTTTATTTTTATTAATCTGTGTTTTTCTAATCCACAGCTGATGCTTCTTGTAAAGGCATGATAGTAATGATTTTCCTTTCTTCCACAGCACCTGGAGCAGCACCCTGCAACCTGGCCCTGGAGTGGTCCTTTATCGGACGACCTCGGACCAATCTCAGCCATCCGCCAGCCATGAGCACCTTGCACGTCAGCAACACAAACAGCTGCTGACCAGGAAGCTGGTCAATCAGGTGTTCCCCTGTCCCAGGTCTCTGCCACTGGTTATGCGGGCACTACCTGCCAGTGGCAGAGGGCCCTGGACAGGAATGTCTTGCTCGAGTTTATGCACTTGAGCGACGCCTTTAATGCCAGCCTCAAGTCGCTGTCAGACAGAGTGGAAAGCGGTTTTTCACTCATGGAACGTGGTTTTAACCACATGGAACACCGCTTCCATTCTGTCGAACAGCGGCTTGACCATCTGGAGGCCGTCCTCAACAGACCAGCGCACCATTTTTTTAGTAAGATTGAAAAGGGCATGGCGGAACACCTTAGTCCTGAACAGCAGCTGAGTGTGCTGCAGGCCTGCAACAATGCTTTCTTGCAGGCTATGCAGCATAATCAGTACGGGCAGCAGTCAGTGGTGTCATTTCCAACTGTGCCACCATTGACTTGCTTCACCTCACTACTGACTTGTGCTGCATACCACTGCATGGACACCTCTGTTCAAAGCCAGGACACCCACCATTACACCACCACAAGTCTGAGTGCTGCTGGTCACTTCACCGACATCACCATGGCAAGCGCTGCTCCTGTCTGGAGCAACACCGCCACCCCCATGCATGCTTGGAGCACAGCCACAGTAACCACTCATCAAATGTGGAATAGCCCTGCCGCAAACACTACAACATATACTAGCCCTGCCACCACCACTCCGCAAACCTGGACCATCACTGCCACCATCAGTCCTCCTGCAAGGATGAGCACTGCCACCGCCACCACAGAGCATCAGCAGCAGCCACAACAGCAGCAGCCACAGTAGCAGACAGACCCACATTGCTTATTTGCCTCAAGTTCCAGGTGGCGCCAACAATCAAGGCTGGCATTGGGCCCAAGTAGGTCCAGGCAGGCCAGTTTAAGGAGACAAACAATTGTAGCTGAACCTCTGTCCTCTCCTAGTGTGTCTAGTTCCATTCCCATAACTGGACTCCCTTCCCCCACAAGTTTTGTTGCCCCTTCCCCTAGAACACCTTCATCGACTATAAGCTGTTCATCTTCACTGCACAACCCCAACTTGCAACCATCTGCCCCCAAACGCAGAAAAAATAACGTTTTTTATAATTTTTTTGGTTAAAAATAAATTTAAATTTCTGGATCACCATAACAAAGTTTGATTAATGTTTTTGTCACCGCCTACACACACTGCGCCATACACACAATGCACCTTAAACTTTGCAAGGTGTCATAAAAAGTGTTTTGAGGATTGGCTGTTTTTACCATCCTCATTTCACTTATTGTGATACTAGGCAAGGGGGATTATAGATATACCTTGTAAATAACAACATACTCTACATGTGTGTTGAATCTACTGATGGGTAAAATACATGTCATATGTTCAATACCAAGGCCTAGTATAAAAACTTGAGTGAACCGACTAGGATCTGGTTTCATGAAACACAAACTGGCCAAACTAGGGCAAAAAAAAGTTGGAGTTTCATTCGAAGCCCTACCACAATGTTACTTAATGGGAAATAAAAGTCGGCATTGAGCGGATTACATTCATCCACTCAATGCAGACTTTTATTCCCCATTGACTTGCATTGGGGTCGGGTTTTGAAGGAAACTCCGACTTTTTTTACACTAGTCTGACCAGTTTCATTTGAAACGAATTTGGTTTCATGAAACCCGATCCTACCAAAGTCACTCAACTCTAATCATAACTATTTATCAATCATGGCCTGGTTAATACACATATCATATTTAACCTGCAGCGTTGCTTACGTACCAATATATTTCATGCAGACTAGCGATGCTGCAGTTTAACTCATGTGTATTTACCTGCCCAGGTGTGAGGACATCATGAATTCACAGGTATACATGGGAAGTTTTTTATTTTATTGGAGTGTAAAAAACATATTGCACTCGGTACTGGTATCAATACAGATTTTTTATTAACATACACACACAAAAACATTTTTACACCATTTCATCTTGCCAGTGCACCTGTCCAACATCAAAGATAAAGTAGGCCACAAATTGGTCCCTCATTTGGCCAACTTCAACGGATGACCTGATAGGGTGCTGAGTGAATTCAGGCAATGGGTTAGGAGCAGCATCATCGAGTTCAAAGGTCGGGTGCTCTTTAGCCATCACAAAATTATGCAGAACCACACACTCCTTCATCACCTCATCCACTGTTTCAAGTTTAAGATTAATGGCTGTGCCGAGAATTCGCCATCCGGAGACAAAAATTCCAAAAGCACACTCTACAGTTCTTCTGGCCCTGGTCAGTCTGTAATTAAAGATTTTTTTGGTGTGGTCCAAGTCACGGCTGGAGTAGGGTTTCAGTAGGTTTGCGCACATTTGAAAAGCCTCATCCCCAACCATTACATAGGGCAGTGGCGGAGCTTCGGTGTGGGGAAGAGACCTTGGCATAGGGAAATTAAATTGGTTGCCATACAACCTCCGGCCCATGTCTGAGTTTTTAAAAGCCTGGGAGTCATTACCATGGCCAAATGCTCCAATGTCCACTGCTACAAACATACATCCGGCATCCGCAATGGCCATCAGTACTATTGAAAAGTACTTTTTGTAATTATAGTACTCAGATCCAGTTCTTTTGGGTTTGATGATCCGTATGTGTTTACCATCAACAGCTCCCAAACAGTTGGGGAAATTGCAGACTGTCCAGAATTTGTCAGCAATTTCCATCCACTTTTCAGCAGTGGGCAGGTGCATAAATTCTGGACAAAGAACGTTCCAGAGAGCCTGGCACGTGTCCGCAACAATTCCAGACAAGGTAGAGATTCCAATACGGTACTGGAAGTGTAGTGAAATATAGGGTTTCTCCAGTCGCCAGGAATCTGCGAAACAGAGAAAGAAGTAAAATTAATATTTCTGTATATGGTTTTTTAAAACTATAAAATAAAAAATTAGTACATTCACGAAAAATAATTAGCCCAGGTTTTGAATAGTACATGTAAAAAAAAAACATCAGATCCCACCCCTTGGTTTTTAAATATTACATACCGTAATGTCACCAAGAGCCATTCCTCAGGAGGAATCGCACGACGGAGCTGTGTGTCCTGTCTACGGATGGATTCTTGAACACGAGCAAGCAAATCCCTGAAGATTTCTTGGGACATCTGGATATAATCTGTAAATTTCTCCGGGTTTGCCTGTAGCTCACTATAGAGGGTGTGGTACGCCCCACGGCTCTCCCGGAGTTCAACAATCAGATGTATCCACATACGCCGCCGCTGCCGTCTTCGCTGTCTCTCTCTCTTCCTTTGTTCATGGCAAGCAACTGCATATGCCCTAGCCATCGCGATGTCCAAATCCGAGTTGAAGTGAAAACTCTTCCAGCGCAGATCCATGTTGACACGAGAAAAATCAAGAAAATGTGAAGAATACTGTAGACAGGGTCTATATATTAACATACCACACCGCCACTGACGTCCCATTGGCCATGTGTGTTGCAAGATTGTTATCTAGATTTTTTTTGGGGTGAGGACAATGTGCAAAAAAACGCAAACGCACTAAAAATGCATACAAACGCTGCGTTTTTTTCCTGCATGCGCATAAAAATGCTTGAAAAAAGTGCAGCGATTGTATGTGTTTGTATGCATTTTTTTCATGCTTTTGTGTGCGCAAAAAAATTCACCACAAAAAAACGCAAGTGTGAGAGTAGCCTTAGTAACTGACAAGAAGCAAAATGCAGTTCAAGACTTTTACAAGCTGTAACTTAAGAACAGTGAGAGATATGTAACATAAATTAATGGCAAAGTCACTCATTATTTTTGTACATTGTTGCTATATATAAAGGTACATCTATGTCAATAATCAATGTCAGTTAAGCCATTAAACAAAAAGGACCCGATTCATCAAAGCATTCAAGACAGAATTCTGGTGTAAAAGCTTTGAAAAGTTGCAAATTTTTGGTGCATCTCAATATTTTCATGCCTATTTCTCCCAGTTCCAATGAACTGGCAGACCTGGGGAAGGACACGTCACAATAGGGGTGTGATGCCACAGCTTGTCTAATTCATGACTATGGATGCAAAAAATCTCACTTCAGCAATTGACTGGAGTGAGATTTCTGGCATAGTGCACAGAGGCTCAAGCCACTCGTCAGATGCTCCAGATCTCATCATGAATCTGGAGCGTCTGACTCCATCTAGCTTGCACGCTCATCAAGGCTGTAGTGAACAATGATGGTCTTCATTAATTGGGCAAACTGTATATCCCTGTCACGATCCATTTTTGGATCTGTGTCAGTTTCTGGATTCTCTTATATAAACTTTTTTCCTTTCAGGCCATCGGGGGTTAATATTTGTTTTTCACCCCGGTGGCCGCTGGTGTTACTACATGTTTGGTTAGTCTGAGTCTGTTGATGGTGACCACTCCCACCTTCCTATAAAAGTTCACCTGAGGCATCAGCTGGTGTTGGTGATACACTTCCTTTTGGATACCAACCTGGTCAAGACTGGAGCTGGCTGAGTGCAGTAGTGCTTCAGCTGAATGGTGATCTGGTGCCTTACTCTGTTGCTCGGAGCATTGGCAGCAGAGAAAGCGAAGTGTTGTTTTGTTTAACCCTGTCTGTTAACTCCCCTTGGTGTTTTATTAGTGCAGCGGTGTGACCAGGGTCCGCACTTACCAATTCCCTAGTGAGGGATAGGAGCAGGGTAAGTGAGGGACAAGGTATCCTGCTCGGCGACAGGTTGAGAGAACCTGTATAGGAACGTCAGGTTAGTCCAGGACTAAGCCGCAGCAGAGAGCAGGAGGTGTGCCTTTCCCCGTTCCCTACAGGAGGATCCACCATTGTAATTGTGTCCCCGGTATCCCCATGTTTGTCTTGTTTGGTGATTGACCGATCATCGGGTAACGTCATGCAGGGCCAGTCACATATCGTGACAATCCCCTTATACATGACATTACTTAGATTAAATTTTCTTTTGTTTTATAAGTTTCAGAAATGCATTTTTCACATCTTTGTTCCGCAGGCTGTATAAGACAGGGTTTAGCATTGGAATAAGGACTATATTTAGGAGAGAGACTGTTTTAGAATCATTGACAGATTTTCTAGATGGAGGCAAAATATAGACACAAGTTAGAATCACATAAAGCATAGATACCACTGTGAGGTGAGATGAGCAGGTGGAGAATGCTTTCAGTCTTCCACTGGCTGTTTGGATCTTGAGAATGACAGAAATTATAGAAACATAAGTATATAATGTAAATAAGAAGGCTGGTAATGCCAAAATCACACTCTCGATAAGTATTACAATTCCTAGTCTGGTGATGCTTCCGCAACAGAGTTTCAGTAATTCAACATAATCGCAAAAATGGTGGTTAATCTGATGTGACTTACAGAAAGGCAACTTAGTCACTAATTGCATGATGGGAGCTGGATCTATTAAACTGATCAGCCAGGTGACAGCAGATAGAATTACACAGAACTTTCTATTCAAAATAATATTATAGTAGAGTGGATTACAGATGGCCACATAGCGGTCGTAGGACATGGCTGTCAGCAAAAGATACTCCAAACTTTGGAAAGCAATGTAAAGATAAAGCTGGCCCATGCATTCATAGAAGGAAATTGATCTCATATTCAGAAATGTCAGCAAGAATTTTGGATGGATGAGTGTGGTCAGGCAAATGTCTAAAAAGGACAGGTTGCAAAGGAAGAAATACATAGGAGAATGAAGCTGAGGATTAAGACAAACAAGGACAATAATAATTATGTTCTCCAAAATGCACATGGAGTAAGCAATCAGAAATCCAAAAAAGAGTAAAAATTTGGAATTTGGGTATTCAAAATAGCCCAAGAGGGTGAATCCTTCCACAGATGTATTTTCATAGACCATCCTTCCTCGATAAAAAGCATATTGTGTAAATTAAAGATAGATGATGCATCTAATTTTTATTTGTGAGATAATCTAGTAGTTCATTTTATCATATTTCATGGCAAGGAGAGCATTGAATGTGGGTACAACAGGAAGCACTCAGAGTCCTTTACATACTACCTACTTGGAAGCCAATGAAAGTCAAAGGGGTCCATCAAGCACCATAGGGAACCATCATTGTACAGATATACAGTAGGTCTAGGTCATGGTTTCAATTATTGCAGGGGAAAATATTGTTGGTAATGCCATCATTCACCAGCTGAAGCTCTAATAAAAAGGATTAGGCTTTTTTTTACATCAAAAGTGCTCAGCTTTCAATAGAAATCCAAGAATATATTCCAGAAAGAATAAATATGTGGCACTCCTCAAGTATTATTATTATTTATTTATATAGGGCCATTAATTCCATGGTGCTGTACATGAGAAGGGAGTTACATACAAAGTTATAGATTTCGTTAACCAAAAACAAATTTACAATGACAGACTGGTACAGAGGGGAGAAGACCCTGTCCTTGCTGACTTACATTCTATGGGATAGTGGGGAAGAGACAGAAGGTTGGGGGTGCAGCAGCTCTGGTGGTTTTGAGGTGGCGGCTCGGCTGGTGGTGAGGCTATGGTTATTGCAGGCTGTAAGCTTTCCTGAAAAGATGGGTTGTCAGGTTCAGTTTGAAGGATCCGAGGGTGGTGGATAATCGGACGTGTTGAGGCATGGAATTCCAGAGGATAGGGGATATTCGGGAGAAATCTTGGAGGCAGTTGTGTGAGGAACGAATAAGTGTGGAGGAGAGTAGGAGGTCTTTGGAAGATCGAAGATTACGTGAGGGAAGATATTGGGAGATTAGTTCAGAGATATAGGGAGGGGATAGGTTGTGGATGGCTTTGCAGGTCAGTGTTAGTAGTTTGAACTGGATGCGTTGGTGAATTGGGAGCCAGTGGAGCCAGTGGAGGGATTTGCAGAGGGGAGAAAAAGGGGAGTAGCGAGAAAAGAGGTGGATTAGTCGGGCAGCAGAGTTGAGGACAGACTGGAGTGGTGCAAAAGAGATAGCAGGGAGGCCACAGAGGAGAGTGCTGCAGTAGTCAAGTTGGGAGATAATGAGGGCATGTACAAGAGTTTTAGTATATTGAGGGCTGAGGAAGGGACGGATTCTGGAAATATTTTTGAGTTGGAGGTGACAGGAGATGGCAAGAGTTTGGACATGTGGTTTGAAGGACAGGGCAGAGTTGAGAGTTACTCCGAAACAGCAGATTTCAGGTGCGGAGAGAGCATGATGCCGTTTACCATAATAGATAGATTGGGTAGGGAAGATACGTGAATGGAGGAAAGATAATGAGTTCAGTTTTGTCTACACTGAGTTTTAGGAAGCGAGAGGTGAAAAGGAGGATATGGCTGATTGACACTCTGGGATTCTGGACAGCAGAGAGGTGACATCTGGGCCAGAGAGGTAGAGTGTTGTCTGCATACAGGAGGTACTGGAAGCCATGGGACTTTATGAGTTGTCCTAGGCCAAGAGTATAGATGGAAAAAAGTAGGGGCCCCAGGAAAGAGCCTTGGGGGACTCCAACAGATAGAGGGCGGGATGAGGAGGTAGTATGGAGTGGGAAACACTGAATGTGCGGTCAAAAATGTATGAGGCAATCCAGGACAGGGCAAGGTCTTTGATGCCAAGGGAAGAAAGAATTTGTAGCAGAAGGCAGTTGTCGACTGTGTCAGAGGCAGAGGACAGGTCGAGAATGAGGATGGAGAACTGTCTGTTAGCTTTGGCTGTGAGTAAGTTATTAGTAATTTTGGTCAGGGCAGTTTCAGTGGAATGGTGGGGGTGGAAACCAGATTTGAGGATGTCAAGGAGGGAGTTAGATGAGAGGTGGGAGGAACGTTGAGCATGGACATGCTGTTCAAGGAGTTTGGAAGCAGTGATATGGGGTGATAGCTGGGCATAGCAGTTGGGTCAAGGTTTGATTTTTTGAGGATGGGTGTTATGGTGGCATGTTTGAAGGCAGAGGGGAAGGTACCAGAAGATAAGGATAGGTTGAAGAGATGGGTTAGGGCTGGAATGATCATGTTAGTAAGGTTGGGGAGCAGGTGGAAAGGGATGGGGTCAAGTGCACAGGTGGTGAGGTGTGATTTGGAAAGGAGATGAGTAAGCTCTTCTTCAGTGATGTTGGAGAGGGAGGTTATTTGGGAAGGGCAGAGGTCTAGTATGTGGAGTGGTTTGGGTGGTGGAACAGTAACGGTTTGCCTTGTTTGGGCGATCTTGTTTTTGATGTAGGTAGGTAAAGTCCTCAGCAGAGATGAGTGGAGTTGGAGGTGGCAGTGGTGGGCAGAGGAGAGAGTTAAATGTGTTGAACAGTTGTTTTGGGTTGTGGGATAATGAAGATACAAGGTTTGTGAAATAGGTCTGTTTAGCAGAGGTGAGGGCTGATTTGAAGGCAAGTGTAGCTGGTTTGAAAGCAGTGAATTCGTTTGGCAGGCGTGTTTTCTTCCAACGCCGCTCCAAGACCCTGGATGCTTGTCAAAGTTTTTTGATGAGGTTGTTGTGCCAGGGTTGCCTATTGATTTGTCGCACTTTGCCATGCATGAGAGGGGCGAATTAGTCTATGGCTGATGAGAGGGTGGCATTGTAGAAAGCGGTGGCACTGTCCGTGTTGTGCAGTGAAGATATGGAGGACAGAGGTAGAAGAGAGTCGGAGAGTCTGTGAGTGTCTAGGTGTTCGAGGTTTCTGCGAGGATGTGCTAGTGGCTGGACATGGGGGGCAGGTGAGAAGGATGAGGATGAGAAGGTGGGTAGGTGGTGGTCAGATAGGGGAAGGGAGAGGTTGTGAGATTGGGTAGGGAACAGAGGCGGGTGAAGATGAGGTCTAATGTATGTCCATCTGTGTGGGTGGCTGTGGAGGACCACTGAGTAAGTCCAAAGGATGAGGTATGTGACATGAGTTTGGAGGCTGCTGGTTGGTGAGTGTCAATGGGGATGTTGAAGTCCAGCATGATTATGGTGGGGATGTCAGCAGAGAAAAAGTGGAGGAGCCAGGTGGAGAATTGCTCGATGAAGGCAGTGGCTGAGCCCGGTGGTCGGTATATGACAGCCATTTGGAGATTAGAGGGAGAGTAGATACGGACAGAGTGAACCTCAAAAGAAGGGAGGATAAGGGAGGGTGGGGGTTGGATAGGGTTGAAGGAGCAGCTGTTAGAAAGGAGGAAACCCACTCCTCCACCATGTCTGTTGCCAGGGCAAGGAGTATGGGTAAAGTGGAGGCTGCCATAACTCAGTGTGGCCGTGGAGGCCGTGTCAGCCGGGTCTCAGTGAGGGCCAGGAAGGAAAGGTTGCAGGAGGTAAAGAGGTCATGGATCACATGGAGCTTGATGCAGACGGAGCGGGCATTCCAAAGTGCTCCAGAGAGAGGGTGCAGGAGGGTGGGGGTCAGTGGCACAGGTTTTAAGTATGAGGAATTGTGGTAGTTTCTCTTGTGAGAAAGATAGGGGTGAGGATTAGTGGGATGTATGAGGCGGGGGGGCCAGGATTGGGGGATATGTCGCCAGCAGTGAGAAGCAGAGAAAGGGAAAGCAAGTGGGTGAAAGAGAGTGACCGACTTGTATTGTATTTTCTTAGGAGAGGTCTGAGGTTAAGGAGCATGTCTGCCGATGAAGCGAGGTGGGGGGAAGAGAGAGGGGGAGATAGTTATTTGGTTTGAGGGTGCAGGGTTTGAGGATGGCAGAGGAGAGTGAAGATTAGTGGAGCAAAAACGGCGAGGGCAAATGTAAGCATGGTTAAATAGCAGTGTATGAAAAGAAAGGCAAATAAAATAAGAAAGCAGTGGTTATTCTTACCTTCTGACCGATTTCTGGTATATTTCTGATGTATCACTTTAAAGATGTCACTTCAAATGATGTAAAATCTGACCAAGGTCATATCTGAGCTGCTCTCTCCAACTTATACCATTCAAATGTCCATGAAATGTAGCCAGGTGAGTGAGAAAGGGAGGAGGAGGAGGGGGCTGGAGGACGGTTCACAGCAGGGAGCAATTAACAGATTGCAGTTAATAGGACATTTGAATAGCATCCAAGCTGAAGAAAGAGGCAGGATAAGATAGAAGGATAAGACTAGGTTTGAGGAGCATGGGCATATCAATATGCATACAGTAAGTTTGAAGTATGATACATGAAATTAAAGGCAGGTGAAAAAACAGAGTACAGACGTACCAATTAAAAAACAGAGAGTGAGGAATGCATGAGGGTTCAGGGGATCAGTGGGTATTCTGGATTAAACGGGTTCAGCAGACGTACCAATTAAAAAACTGAGGGTGAGGAATGCATGAGGGTTCAGGGGTGGAGTGGGCATTCTGGATTAAGCAGGTTCAGCAGACATACCAATTAAAAAACAGGGTGAGGAATGCATGAGGGTTCAGGGGTTCAATGGGTTTTCAGGATTAAGCGGGTTCAGCAGATGTACCAATTAAAAAACAGAGGATGAGGAATGCATAAGGGTTCAGTGGGTATTCTGGATTAAGCGGGTTCAGCAGACGTACCTGTGTGTCACGTGGACCCGTCCTGTGTGACGCGACCAGCAGGCCGGTAACTAAAACAGCAAGACGCGGCACGTGATACTGTCCTGTGTGACACGGCTCGCAGGCCGGTAACTAAAACAACAAGACAAGGGAAGGGAAACAGTTACAACTGTGGGCCCTGCGATAGGGACAGGGGACATGGAGACCTCCTGCACTCCCCTGAGTCAGTGTCCCTAATGCTCCTAACGTTCCCTATGCCGGTTCCGCACCGGGCGCCGATCAGGAACCTGTCGCCCTAGCACACCCTACACCTATCCATTGCTAGGGAGCTGGGTGGCGCAGGCACTGGCCCCACCACTGCACTAATACACACTAAGGAAAAACACAAACGGGGAAACACCACTTAGCTTTACTCTGTTGCACTTGCTCCTGTCAACAGAGTCCACCACCAGCATGCAGCTCTCCTCCTGAATTGCTGCCACCAAAATCTGTCAGAGCTACAAGGAAATCCCCTATGACTCCTTCCACACCAGGGCTAAGACAGTGCTGCAAGGAATGTTCTCCAGCTCCTTCCTCCACCAAGGATGGTTGAAATGAACACTATCACTGGAAGTGCATTGAACAGCAGGGTGGTGTACTGGTAAAAGGGAAAAAAAAAATCTTTTAAATCTTCTGCCTGAGCGAGTGTGACCTGAGCGTAAGTGCGAACTGTGGTAAGTGTGTGACTTGAGATTCAGTGAAGAGGTGTTTGGAAAACCTACAACAAATACCTGTGTGAGTTGCTGAATTGTAGGTTGCTGAGTGCTTTCTACCTGTTCAATTTTTGGGGGGCTTGTTTAACCTATTTTTTCTCTCTACAGGGTTAATCTCTTATTTTACTATCTGTGTTTTTAAGGGTTAACTGTATTGCATTTAAATCTTGAGGTGTAACTATATTCACAAGGGGTTAATTAAGGGTGGGAGTTCATAATTAAGGGTTTATAAGGGGCAGCTGGTTGGGGCTCAACTCCTTTTGGAAGTGCATTGAGCAGCAGGGTGGTGTACTGGTAAAAGGAAAAAAAAAATCTTTTAAATCTTCTGCCTGAGCGAGTGTGAACGAGCTGAGTGTGACCTGAGTGTAAGTGCGAACTGTGGCAAGTGTGTGACTTGAGATTCAGTGACTTTGGATTCAGAGAGTTTCCAAGGGAGATATTACTGAATTGCTGTTATATTTTATTAAAACTTTTTATTTCTTTTTGCTTATCTTATTGTCAGGTGCAATCCCCTTTAGGATGTGCTCCACTATTGCCAATGCCATCCAGTGCACGTCTTGCCGCATGTATGAAATCCTTGAACAGCCGGTCGAGGGTGCATACTGTTGTACGAGATGTGAGCACGTTGTGCATTTGGAAGCCCAGATACTGGATATAAATGTGCAGCTGGCAACACTGAGATCCATAGACTATATGGAAAGGAGTCTTCTGCTCACTGAGCAGATGCTCAATGGGATAGATGAGGGGGGATGTTTGGTTGGAGCTGCATGACAATGAAGCAGCAAGCTGGGTGACAGTTAGAAGGCGGGGTAGAGGGAAGAGCACCAGGGAGGCTAGTCCTGATCTGGCACTCCCCAATAAGTTTGCTAAGTTGGCAGATGAGGGGAGCGTTAGTGCAGGAATAGCACTGCTGCAGCAAGGCATGTCCTCTGAAAGCCGGAGGAGTGTCTGCTCCAGTAAGGGGGGAAATAGGAGAGCAGGGCAGGCCAGACAGGTTCTGGTAGTGGGGGACTCAATTATTAGGGGAACAGATAGGGCAATCTGTCACAAAGACAGGGATCGTCGAACGGTGTGCCTGGCGCTCGAGTCTCACACATCGCTGATCGGGTTGACAGATTACTGGGAGGGGCTGGTTAGGATCCAGTGGTCATGGTGCACATTGGCACAAATGACAAAGTTAGAGGTAGGTGGAAGGTCCTTAAAGATGAATTCAGGGAATTAGGCTGTAAGCTTAAAGCAAGGACCTCCAAGGTGGTATTTTCGGAAATACTTCCTGTACCACGTGAGACGCCAGAGAGGCAACGGGAGATTAGGGAGGTTAATAAGTGGCTCAGGAATTGGTGTAGGAAGGAGGGGTTTGGGTTCCTGCAGAACTGGGTCGACTTCTCAGTTGGCTACAGGTTCTATGCTAGGGATGGGCTGCACCTCAATGGGGAGGGTGCAGCTGTGCTGGGAGAGAAAATGGCTAGAAGGTTGGAGGAGTGTTTAAACTAGGGATGGGGGGAGGGTATTCCTTTTATAGGAGGGGAAGACAGTGGGGTGGCATGTGGGGTGGGGTTAGAACAGTTAATAATTTAAGAAAGAATAGAGGTACAGAGAGATACATAAAGTGCATGTATACTAATGCCAGAAGCCTCGCCAACAAAATGGAGGAATGGGTGTTAGTGTTGTTGGAACATAAATATGACATGGTGGGGATATCTGAGACATGGCTGGACGAGAGCCATTGCTGGGCGGTTAATTTACATGGCTATAGTCTGTTCAGAAATGACCGTACAAATAAACGAAGGGGAGGCGTGTGTTTATATGTAAAATCATCCTTAAAACCCATCCTTCGTGATAATATATATGAATCTAATGAAAATGTAGAGTCCCTGTGGGTAGAGATAAGGGGAGGGGGGAAAAATAATAAATTACTGATAGGGGTTTGTTATAAGTCTCCAAAAATAATGGAAGCAACAGAGAATATCCTCATAAAGCAAATAGATGAAGCAGCGACTCAAGGAGAAGTCATTATTATGGGGGACTTCAACTACCCTGAAATACATTGGGGAACCGAAACCTGCAGTTCCAGCAAAGGTAATAGGTTTCTGACAACGATGAGAGACAATTACCTTTCACAACTGGTTCAGGACCCAACAAGAGGGGGGCACTGCTAGACCTAATATTAACAAATAGGCCAGACCGCATATCAAATGTAAGGGTTGGGGGTCACTTGGGTTATAGTGATCACAAATTAATAAGTTTTCATGTATCCTTTAATAAGATGTGTAGTAGAGGGGTTACAAGGACACTAAACTTCAGGAAAGCAAATTTCCAACGGATGAGAGATGATCTTGGTGCAATTAACTGGGACGATATCCTGAAACATAAAAATACACAAAGAAAATGGGAGACGTTTATTAGCATCCTGAATAGGACCTGTGCACAATATATATGGTATGGGAATAAGCATGCGAGAAATAGGAGGAAACCACTATGGCTAAATAGAGCTGTAAGGGGTGCAATAAGAGATAAAAATAAAGCATTTAGAGAATTAAAGCAAGTAGGTAGTGATGAGGCATTAACTAAATACAGAAGATTAAATAAATTCTGTAAAAAGCAAATCAAGACAGCAAAGATTGAGACAGTGAGACTCATTGCCAGAGAAAGTAAAAATAATCTCAAAATATTCTTTAACTACATAAATAGTAAGAAACTAAATAATGATAGTGTTGGTCCCTTTAAAAATAGTCTGGGTGAAATGGTGGATGAGGAAGAGGAAAAGCCAATATGCTAAATGACTTTTTTTCAGCAGTATTTACACAAGAAAATCCCATGACGGATAACATGATCAGGGATAAAAATTCTCCATTAAATGTCACCTGCTTAACCCAGCAGGAAGTACGGCGGCGTCTAAAAATCACTAAAATTGACAAATCTCTGGGCCCGGATGGGATACACCCCCGAGTACTGCAGGAATTAAGCACAGTCATAGATAGATCATTATTTTAATCTTTAAAGATTCCATAATAACAGGGTCTGTACCACAGGACTGGCGTATAGCAAATGTGGTGCCAATATTCAAAAAGGGGACAAAAACTGAACTCGGAAATTATAGGCCAGTAAGTTTAACCTCAACTGTGGGTAAAATCCTGGAGGGTTTTCTAAGAGATACTATACTGGAGTATCTGGAGAAGAATAACCTCATGACCCAATATCAACATGGGTTTACAAGGGACCGTTCCTGTCAGACTAATCTGATAAGCTTTTATGAAGAGGTAAGTTCCAGACTGGACCAAGGGAATGCAGTGGACGTGGTGTACATGGACTTTTCAAAAGCTTTTGATACGGTGCCACACAAAGGGTTGATACATCAAATGAGAACAATGGGGATAGGGGAAAATATGTGTAGGTGGGTTAAGAGCTGGCTCAGGGATAGGAAACAAAGGGTGGTTATTAATGGAGCACACTCGGACTGGGTCACGGTTAGCAGTGGGGTACCACAGGGGTCAGTTTTGGGCCCGCTTCTTTTTTTTTTTTCAGAAAATATTTATTAAAGTGTTTTTTTTTATAACAAAGAAAGGGTACAATACAATAGACCATATACTACCATTATCTGAGTAATTAAACATTATTTAAGTATGGAAGTAGAGAAAAGAAGAGAAAGACATGAGGGAGAAGACATAGTAGTAAGAGTAAGGAAAAAATAGGAATGGGGATATAGGGTAAGGGAAGGAAGAAGGGGGGGATTATAGCCCATCAGTAAAAAATAATAATTTAACTTATTTAACTCAAATCATCTAAATTACTCGGGAGCTAAATATGTATCCAGTTGGCAAATTCCGGACTCTCTTTGAATGAATGCCAAGGAAACCAAGTGTGTCCCTGTCTAGATGTGGAGCCCCTATCTTGGGACATCAGTGATTCCATACGCTCCAATCTGTCCATCTCCACCACCCATTCCATCACAGAAGGGACCCTCATGGATCTCCAATGCCTGGGTATGATCATTCTTGCTGCTATTAGGCAAAATCTCCAGAGGCCCCTTTTAATTGTTTTTAATGGGCCAGGGATTAGAGAAAGGAGAGCAATCTGAGGAGATGGTTCATACCTGATTCCAGAAATGATATAGAAAATCTGGAAGATCGCCAACCAAAATGGCTTCAGCAGACGACAGGACCACCAGACATGTAGCATGGAGCCCCCGTCCTCTCCGCATCTCCAGCATAAATCAGGGACCCCCGGATAAATCCTGTGCAGCATGTCAGGGCATCTATACCATCTAGTCAAGATTTTGTAGTTCTTCTCCTGTGACTCACAAGAGATGGACAACTTATGAGTCAGGGTGAAGATTTTATGGCGATCCGCATCGGAAAAGTTAATCTGCAGATCTTTCTCCCATGCAGTGATGAAGCGGGGCGTGTCTGTAGATTCCAAATCAGAGATCAGGCCATAGAGGAGTGAGATCACATGAGCAGGGCCCTCCGTTAGCTGCATAAGGGTCTCAAATGGTGTCGGCAGGCCAAGATCTATCTTTGAAAAACAGCTCTTGAGCTGAATAAATTCAAGCCAGGGTATCGATCTCCCCGGGCAGGCCGTCCTCATATCCCCCACCACAGGGAATCCTGCAATCTTGTCTGCAGCCTGGCCCAGACTAACCCGGTCGTCAGAGTCCCAACAAAGAAATGAAGTCCGTGTCGTGGCAGGAGGGAAGTCTATGTTATTAAAGAGGGGGCCTAATCTACTTGGTCTGTTAATGATTTTCATTTTGGTGCTATATTTGTACCAGAAATTTATTACCACTTGTGTGAGCGGTGGGAATTCAGAAACTGTGTAGTTCCGAGGATCATAGGTCCAAGGGAGCCAATACAATGAATGTGGGGACATCAGCTTTTCAATGATCACCCATTGTTTATACAGGTCACCATATCTCCAGTCCACCAGTCTGGAAAGAAGAGCAGACCGGTAATATGTTTTAAAATTAGGAAGACCCATGCCACCCCTCGACTTAGGTCTAATCAGAGTGGAGAACCCAAGTCTTGGTTTTCTTGTGCCCCAAACAAAACTGTTAATTGCTGATTGGAGACGGTTAAAGAAATGGTCAGGAACAAAAATAGGGACTGTCTGGAAAAGATAAAGAAAACGGGGAAGAATGTCCATTTTGACTGCATTAATACGGCCAAACCAGGAAAGTTGGGATCTATTGTATTTCTTCAAGTCAGCTAGGGTAGTATGGAGGAGTGGGATATAATTAAGATTGAGTAGATCATTGGAGTTTTTAGGAATCATAACTCCCAGATATTTAAGTGCCCTGTCCTCCCACCTAAAAGGGAAGGAAGATTGGAGTCTATGGGCCTCTTCCTCGGGGAGAGTTATGTTCAAAACTTCTGTTTTGGAGTAATTAACTTTAAAGTTAGATACCTCCCCAAATTTTAGGAACTCTCGCATGAGCACTGGAAACGCAATTGTAGGGTTTGTCACGTATATTAATAAATCATCTGCGTATATTGATAGTTTAAAATTATCGTGGCCAATCTGTATGCCCTTAATGTCAGGAGCGCTCCGCAGTGCAACTGCCAGGTGCTCCATGGCAATTATATAAAGCAGAGGGGACAATGGACACCCCTGTCTGGTACCATTAGATATGCTCAAACAAGATGAAAGAGTACCGTTGACTCTAATACGAGCCGTGGGGTTTTGGTACAAAGCGAATATTCTCCCCAACATTGTAGACCCTAGTCCCAGTTGTGTCAATGAAGAACGTAAAAAGGTCCACCCAAGGCGATCAAAAGCCTTCTCGGCGTCAATAGATAAAAGGCAAGCTGGAATCTTGTGTCTGCGTACATAAGATGCGAGCAGTAGTGTTTTAACCGTGTTGTCTTTGGCCTCTCGTTTCTGCACGAATCCGGCCTGATCACCATGGATGGAACCCGGAAGTAGAGGGCTCAACCTGTTAGCCAACGCCTTAGCAAAGACCTTCATATCCACATTAATAAGTGAGATGGGACGATAATTTGAACACATCGAATGATCCTTACCAGGTTTAGGTATCACCGTAATTGTGGCGGCCAAGGTCTGTCTGGAAAAAGGACAGGTCTCTGAGATAGAATTGAATAGTTTAGTTATAATGGGTACTATATTAGGTGTAAATAATTTATAAAAGAAAGCTGGGAACCCGTCGGGTCCGGGACTCCTACCATTAGCCATAGATTGAATAGTATCTGAGATCTCCTGATCTGTGAATGGTTCCTCCATGGCTGCTGTATCTGCCACTGGAAGAGGAGGGAGCGGGGTGTTGTTAACATAGTCGTCCACCCTGGCCTGGAAGTTAGTCGGGGACATATCAGCTATTGGCCCCCTGAGATTGTATAAGGAATCGTAATATTCTTTGAAGGAAGCCGTGATTTCTTCTGGATGATGTAATAGTTTACCAGTTTTAGATTTTATGGTAGGGATGTAAGTAACAGGAATACGTGGGTGCAGGAATCGTGCTAAAGCCTTACCAGGCTTATTGGAGAATTCATATAAATATCTCCGAAAACGGTCTCTGCCGTGCTGATGCCGTATCCAACAGGGAGGTAAGGTCTTTCCTGGCCTTTAAGAGGTCAGCCAAGGTTTGAGAATTGTGGGTATGCTTATGATCTAGCTCCAGCTTTTGAATGCGTGTGAGTAGATCGTTGATTGCGAATGCTCTTTCTTTCTTTAACCGCGCTCCCTGTTGGATAAACACTCCTCTAATTACTCCCTTTAAAGCCTCCCACTGATAGGGAAAGGCTGTGTGGTCTGATTTGTGGAAGTCTATGAAGTCAGTGATGGCCGTTCGGATTGCTGTCTGGCATGTGGGGTCTTTAAGGAGGCCAGGGTGTAACGACCACGTCCATTCCGTAGGGGCCAGGTCCGGTAGTCGTATGGACAACAAAACAGAGGCATGATCTGACCAAATCATCGGTCCAATCTGAGTCTCTGGGTGACATGTTAATAGTTTGTGACTGATCAGGAAGAAGTCTATCCTACTATAGGAGTCATGTATAGCTGAGTAGTAGGTGTAGTCGCGTGTAGTGGGATGAGTCAGTCTCCAAACGCCCACTAGTCTAGACTCCACTAATTTGGTCTTTAGGCTCTCCAGTTGGGACGGGGGTATGGACGACCTACCAGACGATGAGTCCACGGACCTGTCAAGTACAAGATTGAAGTCCCCACCGGCAATCACCAAGCCCTCGGCGAACGTTGCGAGGCAATTCAAATATGCTCTACATGTCCGAGCCTGATCCTGATTAGGAAGATAAAAATTAGAAATAGTGAACACACCAGCAGCCATTTTCAATTTTAGAAATAAGAACCTGCCATGGGGGTCCAATTTAGAATCCAGTACCTGAGCCTGAAGGGATTTGTGAAGTGCAATACTGACCCCCTTTGATTTAGATTCTGGGTTGGTACCATGGAACCACTGTGTGTAGTACCTATTCTTAAGGGCCGGTATGCGGTCTGATCTGAAGTGGGTTTCCTGCAGCAGGAGTACATGGATATGTTTCTTATGCATATGGTAGAGCACTTGGGAGCGCTTTTCAGGAGTGTTAAATCCCCTAACATTCAGTGAACACAGATTTAAAGTTGCCATATCAATATGCTATCCGAGCCGAGGGAATAGTAACAGTGGTGGTTGGTAAAAGGTTGGAGGGGGAAGGTTTACACAAGAGGGAAGAAGAAAGATGGGAAGAAGTGGAAAGAAAAAAGAAGTAGTAGATATTAACAGACGAACAGCAAGAAATTTTCAGACAGGAGGAACTTTCCTGTCAAGACAGCTCCCAGGTCACTATGCCTGGGAACTGGAAACTATACAGAGGATACTCTGTAACGTAGTGTCCTTAGACACTCCCTAAAGTGGGGACTGACTGGACCAGGGCACTGAGACTCAGCCAAGCCCCCGCAGCAATTCAATAAGACGTTTAAACATAAACACGATTAACTGTAGACCGGCATAAAGGCAAACTGTGTTAGTAACTGTTCCTATTAACAAATATCAGAGAGTTATGAAACAAAACCACAGTCTAAAGTAAGTAACGGGGCTGCAAGGTGATCTACAGATCATATTAGTATATGGAGACTATATAATAACCAGAAAATATAAAATTGGTAATAAGATAGCATAATAATAATAATAATTATCAGCTCTTCTCTGGTCACCAGCAGGAACAGAACATCTGTATTGCTCCCGATTTATTAGCCCAGGGTATAATTCCACCAAACAGAGCGTAGTTCGAGATCTTCAGGTAAGGTGGAGAAGAGGGGTCAATGGGGGGAGAATTCCCCTTGAGTCGATCTAAATAAAGTCAAGGGTCCCCATCTTGGGCTCCAAAATCGTGCCTCGGGCCACGTCTCCTCTTCCTATTAGGTCCCGATGGTGGTCTCCCCCCTCCCTGTCCTCCCCACAACAATAAAGGTGATGGTCGAGGCCACTCTCCCAGCTGCACCAAGGGTAAATCCAGAGCAGAAGAAAAGGTTGATAAGTCCGCCGGTGTCCTCAATATCACTGGGCCAGCTTCTCCGCGTACTTGTAGTTGAAAGGGGTATCCCCATGAGTAGTTGATGTCTTTAGTGCGAAGAGCCTCCAGGAGTGGCCTGAGCACCCGTCGTTTGGCCAGGGTCAGGCTAGAGAGATCTGCCATAAGCTGAATGTTAGAGTCATTGAATTCAATAGCCTCTTTCTCCCTGGCCCTTTGCATAATTTCTTCCTTTTGTCGATAGAAGTGGATTCTGCATATCACATCTCTTGGTTTGTTGGAGTCAGGATTTTTGGGGCCAAGGGACCTATGTGCTCTGTCCATTTCAATATGATCGCCTCCAGGTTTGCCTAGAAGCGAATTAAAGATGTTTTGGATGGCAGGGACCAGGTTTCTATTAGTCACTGTTTCCGGAAGTCCACGGATACGAATATTATTCCTCCGGTTCCTATTTTCGGAGTCTTCCATCATATCAAACACCAGCTGGAATGTCTGGGAGTGATGATCTAGGAGTTCATGTTGGTTATGTAGTTGAGATGCAAGATCCTCCACTTTAGATTCCAAGGTAGTGATTGTACCCTTAAGCTGTGACACTTCCTCTTTAAGTGAGCTAATTTCACCTCTATATACTGCTTCAAGGCGCTGGATATAACCCTCCATGTCAGATTTAGTAGGTATAGCATTCAGCCGGGCATATAGAACCTCATAGCTCATGTCACAGGATGGGAGTCCTCGAGGTCTCTCTGGAGTGATTGAGGATAGCACCATCGGGTCCACAGACTGCATATCTGATATGTCGTGGTTAGGGGACTGTAAATTCTGCATCTCAGTGGTGTTTTGCAAATGAGCCAGGGCCCCAGTAGTGGGCTGAGGAGGCAAAGTTACCTCCTGCTGGACTGGGGAGGAAGGGGTTACACTGATTGCTTCTTCAATTGCGAAATGGCTGCCTCCTCCTTCCTGCTCTCTGAGACCTGCTGCAGACAGTGAATGTTTAAGTGATGAATATGTGGCAAGGGGGGGATGGGAGCCCCCACTCACTTCATGGGGCTGTTGCTTACAAACTTCTCTGGCCTTTCCCGGGGAGAGCCCTGTCAGAAAGGAGGTCTCTGGGGACCCCCGTAGATCTGGGGAGGGTCGGGACATGCCGCTCACCTTTCCCTGCTTATGCTGAGCATTCTCCCCGAGCGATCCATAATGGGTTTCTCCAGTCACGATTGAGGTACGGCTGGTGACTTTTCCAGAGGACTGGCGTCGCTCTGCACTGCTGCGCTCCCCTCCTTTGTCCACAGGAGAGGAGCGGACCCCTCCTGTTTGTCCTGCTTTTAGTGTCGCTCCAGGAGCCATCATGGCCGCACGGGTAGTAGTTTTTCCCGCTCTCCCCGAGGATGCCAGAAAGCGGGTAATATCTCCATTTGTGGTCCCCGTCGGTGGTTCCTGTGATGCCTGGGATTTGAGGCCACCTTTGCCCTTCATTTGGGAAGGTTAATGTGTAAATTAGTGCTAGATTTCAGCTGCAGGGGCTCAGAAACTGAGGAGCTCTCAGAAGGCACGTCCTCCCAGCACCATGTCCAGGCCACGCCCTCCCGGGCCCGCTTCTTTTTAACATATTTATTAATGACCTTGTAAGGGGCATAGAGAGTAGAATTTCAATATTTGCAGATGACACTAAACTCTGCAGGGTAATCAATACAGAGAAGGACAATTTTATATTACAAGAGGATTTATGTAAACTAGCTTGGGCTGATAAATAGCAAATGAGCTTTAATGGGGATAAATGTAAGGTTATGCATTTGGGTAGAATGAATAAGATGTATAATTATGTGCTTAATTGTAAAACACTGGACAAAACTGTCACTGAAAAAGACCAGGGTGTATGGGTGGACGACAAACTCACATTAAGTGGCCAGTGTCAGGCAGCTGCTGCAAAGGCAAATAAAATAATGGGATGCATTAAAAGAGGCATAGATGCTCATGAGGAGAACATAATTTTACCTCTATATAAGTCACTAGTGCGACCACACTTAGGTTACTTTCACACATCAGGTTTTCGGCGTCAGGCGCGATCCGGCGTCGTGCCGGAATGCCGGATCCGGCAAATGTTTTGTAAAACCTGAAGTGCCGGATCCGGTTTTCTGCCGGATCCGTCTTGTTCTTGACAGAAAAAAACGGATCCGTCTCATCCGGTTCATCCGTTTTTATATCCGTTTTTATATCCGTTTTTCGACGGATTACGCCGGATCCGGTTTTTAAAATTTACCCTTGTGGCCTTCCGAACGGGATTGGCTACTGGAAAACTAGATATAGCATGTTCCTACAGCCCTTCTTTGACAGGTTGTAGAGAAGAAAGTGCAGGTTGGAGAGAAGAGCAAGTTACTGGCGAAGATGGATGTTGTCATTGGAAATATTACCACTAGAAGTTCTGTGACGGTTTCAGTAATGAGGGACAATTTTGCACTATACTTTATGTCACCTCAAGGCAGAGTACACTGGCAGGATGACAGAGTGTGAAAGATTTGTGCCCTAACCAAACTTGTGTACCTTCTGGACCAACAGTATATAACTTTGCCAACCAAAGTTGGCTATCTTGTCATGGTCTTACTATTTTTACCTTTAGGCCACAGGTGTGTACCTGGTTGTGTTTTATGCAAAGTATTTCACCTTTTAACAAAAGTTGTGTACATTGGTAGGAAATCACCAACAATAAACACAACTTTTTAGGTGAAATACTTTGCTTCAAACACAACCAGGAACACAACTGTGGCAAAAAGCTAAAATTTACCCACAGTTATATACCTGGTTTTGAATACCTTTTTACCTTTGAAATACCCTGTATTTAACCTTTTTTTAAAACATAGTTCGCCGCAGAAAGAAATGACAGACAACCATTGTGAAACGATAATTTAACTTTTATTTAAATTTTTTTTTTTTTTTGTAAAATGTTTTTAAAGTGCAAAAAACTTTTTTAATAAAGGTTTTAAACCCAATGGGCATTTTTATTACAAAAAACACACATTACAAATCTGTGTACTGTGGGGTGGAAATACTGCTGGAGGGGCTGCGGGACACTTCGACACTGAGTGTGTGGAGAGAGGACTGGGATCGTGGTGGGGAAGGAACAGTTAGAGGTGAAGGTGTGGAAAAAGATACAGAATGGGTGGACATGTGGGAGGCAGAAGAGGTGGTGGGCGGTGGAGTGGAGGGTTGGGCAGGGACTGTAGGAGCAGATGATGTTGATGGAAAGTTGTATGGGGAAGGAGTTTGGTACGGGGAAGGAGTTTGGTACGGGGAAGGAGTTTGGCACGGGGAAGGAGTTTGTTACGGGGCAGGTTGCTGGAAGTGGGGAGATGTCTGGTACTGGGGAGGTTGCTGGTACTGGTGAGGTTGCTGGTATGTAATAGGAGGGGGAGGATGGAAAGTGGCTGGAGGGGGTGCAGATGTAATAGGAGGGGGAGGATGGAAAGAGGCTGGAGGGGGTGCAGGTGGAGGAACTACAGTGGTGGGAGGTGGAGGTTTGGGAGGTAACCTGCTGTAGAGCACCGTGGCACGAATGCATTACATGCATCTGCTGGGTAGGAGATAGCGTTTCCATGCGCTCCACAACAGACCTGAAAAAGGTGTGGTTTGGCGAAGATCTTGCTTCTGAATGCATGGTTTGCAGAAGTGTCTTCACCTCCAGAATGCTGGAGTTGATCTGCTGAAAGCCTGCGGAGATTTGCTCTGACAAGACTTTGAGACAGTTCTGGAAAGATGCATTCAGATGCAAGAACTCTTGCGCATAACTCTTTTCCTGACCCCTCTGCCGCTGCCGCCCAGTACCCGCAGGTGTACTAGAGGTGGCAGGGGCAGAAGGGTGGGGTAAAGGGAAAGCGATCTCCTCACCAGCAGCTTCATGTAATGTAGGCGGCCACGATGCTCCTGTGCTGGTGGATGGGACAGATGGGTCAAATGTGTGGGAAGGCTGGGAAGGTGCAGATGTACCGGGGCGGTCGAAGTGTCCCTCGGTGCCGGTCTCCTCAGGGATCGCCTCAGAAGGGTCCAATCGTGCAGGCTCCCGAGTGCTGCTCACCGTGCTGTGTAATAAAGAGAAAAAAAAACAATTAAAATACTGACATGGTATGGCCCTGGCTGAAAAAAAAAAGTTACATCTAACATTTTTTTCACATGTGGTGTGTAATATTTACCTTCTGGTGAGCATTGTTTCCCGGAGGAACGACAGGGCTTGTGCGTACTTGTACTTGCTCCTGCGTCCTCCAGATCCACTCGGGGCCCGCATCTCTTTATTGAACTCCTTCTTGAAACGATCCCTCACAGACCGCCACCGATTCACAATTCTGTTCCCTGAAACTAGAAAGGAGTGGTTAGTATACAACATCAGTGTTTCACAAACTCCAGTCCTCATGGTCCCCAGGGGTCATGTTTTCAGGATTTCCATAGTAAATAGAAATCCTGAACACATGATCCGTGGGGACCACGAGGACTGGAGTTCGGGAAACACTGGTTTACATCAAGCAACCGGTACTGTATATACTTACGCTCTTTAATCTGGGCCCGAGCTTCGAGGTCCTCCCAGCGGCCCACAAGGAGAGAACAGATTTCCTCCCAGAGTCATCGGGTAACGATCAGGTCAGCGTGGCGGCGGTCAGCCATATTCCAGAGCGGCTCCCTTTCTCTGACGAGATCGATGAGGCGGTCCACATCAATCCCTCCATCCTCACCGTCAGAGTCGGGAGCACGCTGTGAAGGCTGTTAAAGAAAAAGACAAAAATAACATAATTAGCCTCCACAAAAGAAATGAAATAAAAAGTGCAAAAAAACAAAGCAAAAATATTTATACTTACACGCTGGTGACCGCCGCGTTGCTGTCGCCGACGACCCTGGGAGGCACTGCGAGGACCTCTTGGCCGAGCACCAGATTGGGAATACTAGAGAAGAAAACAAAAAATGTTATGTCTTTGGATGTAGGCATTTGTTTGCTGTGTGTGGTCTGCAGAACATTGTTTTCTATGTGTTGTGTGTAGTGTGATGTTGTGTTTCTGCGTTTGATGCAAAAAACTTACCAATTGTGAGCCCACTCCAGGTGTCTGTCCACCCCTTCCTTCTTCTTCTGGGAGCTCCTCTTCATCTTGTGATTCCTGTTTTGAAATAAAAGTCAATGAATAGACATATATTACAGAGATGATGGATTTTGGAAATAAAAACTTACCGTCAAACGCTGACGATGCGAGGGAGGGCTCCCAGAAGAAGATGTGCTGTCCTGTTGATGGCCAGACTCCATGGCTGTGGGTATTGCTGCTGCTGTTGCTGCTGCCAGTGATGCCATTTCTGCTGCTGCTGCTGCATCTCTTGGGCGGCTGTTGAATAAAGAGAAACAAAGGGCCAATGAATATCTTGATATTCCATGGCCCTAGTTTGGAGGAATGGGGGATTTGATAATTACCGTCTCTCATCTGCTTCTGGACTCCCCTCCTCAGCATGTTCCATTTGCTGCTCCATTTGGGGTGGTGGTGGTGCTGATGGTGCTGCAGATGTCTGCTGCCTTCTCCTGGTTCTTGGCTTGGGTGGCATGTTGGGTGTGGCTGTGGGTCCCACTGTCTTGCTTTTATATATGTCTTGTGGGCAGAGCTACTGAGCATGCTCAGACCAAAAAAAACGGATCCGGCCACCGGATCCGGCTTTCGCCGGATCCGGCGCATTGCGGCGTTCATAGGCTTTCATTGTGTGAAAAAGCCGGACGCGCCGGATCCGGCGTGTCCGGCTTTTTCGCCGGAGACAAAAAACGTTACAGTAGACATTTTTTCCAGACGCCGGATCGCGACACATTGCCGGATCCGGCGAAAACCGGATGAAACGCATGGCCATCCGGCGCGATCCGGCGCAAATGCAAGTCAATGGGGGGGAAACCGGATCCGGCATTGCATTTCGCCGGATCCGGTTTCTGTCAAAAGCACCGGATCGCGCCTGACGGCGAAAACCTGATGTGTGAAAGAGGCCTTAGCATACTGTGTACAGTTCTGGTCTCCGGTGTATAAGAAAGACATAGCTGAACTGGAGCGGGTGCAGAGTGTTAAATATTAATAATTCGTTAAATATTTCTTATTACACCCAGTTCTGTAGAATGCTTTAGCTTACATGACATAGGCTATTTTTAAGCTTGGCTCATGGTAGAAATGTCAGCTCACTACATATTTAAGTTTAGCCTTGAGGTAAATGTCAAACTCCATATATACCGAGATCACGTGTTTCAAGAGACGTATATAATTCATGGCTAACTGTAGAGGGTGCGGTCTTCTTCCCTCACCATCATGAGACACAGACGCAAGATGACATAACTCAACAGCTGGTATGTTACTTTACTACGAAGAAGCCGAACTGAGAGACAGACGCCATTTGCCATGTGGGATCTCAGAGAATGAAGATGGAAAGCTTTTGCTATGAACTGATGGACAATCTCTCACCTATTTTTATTCACCTGTTTTTCTGTAATAACCTTTCTTTGATGGAAGAAACCAAATAAACCACTATATTTTTATCTGGTAACTAGTCCTGAGTATTTTACAGGATAAGCATTATTTTACATTGGAGAGCCAGCCAGATCTGAATTTTTGTACTTTTTTGCGGATTTCCCTCAACTTGCCCACACGGGGGATTGGACTTTGCTAACGTCAAATCATATGTGCAAGTTATCGGGAATTCCACTACTTACAAGAATCACATAGAACCTAGAAGTAAGAATTGCCAGATAGATTGAGAAGTACTACAAGTGCCAAAGAGCCAGACGTGTGAAGACAACAGGAACCCAGCTTTGTCCATCAAAGGAACAAGCTGAGACATTTCAAGGTAAGATAAAATGGATGTCATTAATTGTCTTGCTAAGCAGAGTAAATTGAAATTTAAGTCTGTAGACAATTCTAATTCAGAAGTTTTATGGTTAAGTTTATATGCCGAGTGTGAACTCGAGAATCAAAGGTTAGATTCTAAGTTTTTCAATAGAGAAAGAGAGAGATTAAAAAATATTCTACAGATGGTAGATATATTTCATAGATCTGTGTCAGAGAAATCTAAAAATGATTGTGTAGAGGATAGTGATATTCCCGAGATTTACTGTAATGTGGAGAAACAGTTACAAGTAGCAGCAGCCATGGAAGGTGACCTTGCAGACGTGGAACAAGATGGAGAAGTAGGAGGAGACTTCAGAACTGACGTAGAGGACGTACAAGGGAAAGACGTACCACTAAAAATAGACGACTCACAGGCCCAAACCCGAAGGAAAGTAAGAAAAATTTTGCTTAAGATATGCGAAATAATTCCTGCATATGACAACAAAATAGATGTTTGTAGAAACTCTGAGGTTTTTGAAAGTTGTGTTGATAAATTTGATTTATCTAACGAGGAGAAGAATCAGTTGTTCAAAATGTGGATCCCTGTAAACTTTGCTAGGAGATTGACTTTAAAGTTATCTGGTGAAACACATGAGAATTTAACTGATAAGGACAGATTAAAAATTCTCATTTTTTGTTCATCAAATGAAAATCATCCAGATATTGATATTCTTCAAAAATTAAGGATTGGTCGGAAGGAATGTATTTTTACGTTCATGTCCACATATGAACGTTTGTATTGAATGCTGAGTGAGAATGTCAAAACACCGTCCCTCATAAGGAGTTTTGTAAGCAAATTTTGGTTTCTAAATCCTGCATCTCGTGTTATTGCGTCACAAAAAGATTCTTTATTTGAATGTGCGCAATCCCTTGATTTTGCGAGAAAACACGAGAATCGTGAGAGGAAAGTAAATTGTGCTAATTTTGTAAAGACAGTCAGAGTAAAATCTTATCAGAAGCCTGCATTAGCAAAACCTTCTAAAATGAGTTTTCCCCAAAAGCAAATATATGAAGAACAAAGGATATCACATGTTTGTTATAAGCCATATGGAATGATGCAAAGGATCACCGAAAAGACACAGATTGAGTTAAGAAAAATGATGAGTTCTGATCTTCTTCCTGTAACAAAGATGGCCGAATTTGACAGACAGAAACAGGTGGTGAGTGACATCATGGCCTGTAAACTGAATACTCTGCTCCAAGAATCTATCAGCTTTAAAATGGCAAGAACCTTTCAGGATATTTTTTGCAGAGAAATAAGTATGGGTGTAGGAATTGGCTAGGAAAAAAGTAATATATATTGTGTAACAGTGTTAAACAATTAGTGAGTTATATGTAATTATTTTATAGAGTATAATCCTGTAGTTTTATAGTTTGTGGATATATACATATTCATACAGTATATATAGAGTGTTTGTAGAAGTAGAAATAGTAGAACTGTATTTTTTAATGAAAATTAAAATCTACATCAGTAATAATATTTAGAATATGAATATGATATTAACCTTCTCTTTTATGTTTCCTTAGAATTTTCATTTCAAAGCAGGACTTAATCGGGAAAAATTCTCTTCCAAGGATTTATGCCTTTATTTACACAGGAAGTTGCAATAATTGCATGATTTCATATATCTAACCCTTAAAAGGAAATAGCTAATTGCATTTTAAAATATGTTCTGTATGTGTGCCTTCACTGCATGGTTCGAATGACAACCACAGCAGGGAAATTTGAACCTTGTTCTAATAATACAAGTATACCAGTATACTATGTCCCTGTTCCTTAGGGAAAGATTTTTTAAGGGGGTCTCAACTTTTGCAAACCAATGGAATTTTTTTCTAGGCCTAAATGTCAAGTATAGCTATACAACATATATTTATGTCATGTGGAGGAATATTCAAAGAAATATTAAGAGACTAAATTGAAATAGTTTACAATGCATTGATGATTAGGATAATTTGGGTTAAAATACGTGTATTCATCACACCTTCGTATGTGAGGTATTTGGTTTAAACTTAAATATGTGACACAGTCTGAGTGACAGTGACTGAGTGTATGAGCAGCTGCTGAGCGAGTGATGTGATACGTTTGTATGAGGCCTCAGGATTCTATAAGAGAGAAAAAAAAAAAAACCCCAAAGCTTTTATCTTTAGGAGAAATATGCAGATCAGATAAATTATTAGAATATTAAGATACATAATGAAATATTATCTACACAACATATATTTCTGTATTTCTATAGTAATTATTTCTTGATTTAGTTAATTGTGGATAAGTGCAATCGCACAACAAAATAGAAAATAGTTTAGGAAGAAAATCTATTCTTTCCTTATCAGCTTTAGCTCTTTTAAACAGGCACCAGCACAGAGCCTGGTATTCACCAGCTGCATCTGGGAATAGTGGACCTTCCTTCTCTGTCCAAGTGTGTTAATCTTAAACTACATTTAAATTAATTTTTCCAAAGGATAATTTTATGATATTCAAATTAATGTTGATGGTTACACATCTTCAGACAAATAATGGTATAAGCAAGTATAATATTTACACAATTTATACATTAATTATTTTTAATTTTGGTTTTGATAAATGAATTATTTCATAGAACAATATTTTTTGGTATTAAGGGGGAAAATATGTTTTTGATCCTGACTACATCATCACATTTGATTAATACCTCTTCTTCACACATTTTAATAGGAAAAAATATTAATAAGGTACAATGGTATAAGTATTGGGTATAATAACAAGTATTATAAAGAGTCATTTCTTTACACTAAGAGGAATTACATGCAAAGTTGCATAATTTGAATATTTTGGTAACACAAGTTTATGACAATTATGAAATAATCCAGATCATGGAAATATTAAGGGTATATGTTACTGAAGACATAACTACTCTGCATCAACATAAAGGCCTTGTTCTTATTTTTATTTTTATTCTTATTTTTCATTATTTTTAATTCTTTCACCAATATTTAGTAAAGTAATATCTACTGAGAATATTGCTTCATTAAATATAGCAATTATATGGTTCTATTACTAAGGAAAATGTTTCACTTCTGAGTTATATGCAACAATTCTTTTATTCATTCATTCGCTCACTCATATATTCTTATTTTGGTTCATGGCTATACATTCCTACATATTATTAGTATAATAAATATATTCCTTATTAATAAAGATGAAAACACTGGTTACATAAAACACAGTGACACCTATGGGTTGAAAAAGGTAATTACACCTATGACATAAAAATGTTCTATCACATGAAAAAATATGGATAATAATGTATTATCACTTATTATTGGTTTATTATTTCAAACATTGAAATCCATATACAGTACAAATTCTGATAATAATTATATGGATATTACTGATTGCTATGGTACGCTGTGATATTATAGGATAGGAAAATTACCTGATTTGGTATAGACTAGGGAATGAAGACTTCAAGCAAGATACTGAAATTACGTTAATAAAGACTTTTCATATTAAAATTGATTCTTATCAGTTGCAAGAAGAAGAATGCCGCGATCCAGAAGTCCCAGAAGGTAACAAAGCTATGACTTCTCAGTAAGACTGTGTTAATTGCAAGTGCAGTATCCACCACTGACAGTCACAATTAAAGTGTCTAACCTGACAACCAGAGGACGATGATCCTACGATGCTGATGTGAACTGTGTTATCACGTTCTTATCAAGTTCCAGAAGTTTTCAATCACCTGTAAAGCTTCGATGTAAAGCTGGTGAACAATAAGGTAATTGTCAGGAAGCTACAACCCTGACATATGTCCTGTGCATTAGGATAAGGACTGGTTATGGTGCTATGTTTAGCAAGGAAGAGTCATTTTAACCCTTGCTTTGCTGACCAAAGACGTCACACCTGTTCAAAGACCAGTGCCGATGGAGGATTCCAGAATATCCAAGGCGAGCCAATGTAAGCCCAGGTTTTTAAAGGTGACACTGCACAGATATTAAAGCTGCATTTCATCTATAGACTTTGTTTCTTATCAACATTTGAATTTATGAACTTTAATTTTTACACAACACGATTTCTACAACATCTATATGCTATAGAAAAACTGTGTTTTTAAAAGAATCAAGAAGAAGATAGAAGACATCAAAATGAAGACCAGATGACATCAGATGATGATGACTGGACCTGAGATGCTTCAATTTAGACTTAGGGAAGTATAATTATACATATTTTATATGAATATTGTTCACGGCTTACCATAACATGAATTCAATTATGTTATTGAGTACTTATAACGGTAATCTGATATTATTATTATTATTGATATTAAATTATTTTGTCAATGAAGAAGAAAAGAAGAAAAAAGATCTTGTTATATTTGAGGGTTCCAATTAATGTCTGTCTCCCTCAAAAGGGGGAATTGTTAAATATTAATAATTCGTTAAATATTTCTTATTACACCCAGTTCTGTAGAATGCTTTAGCTTACATGACATAGGCTATTTTTAAGCTTGGCTCATGGTAGAAATGTCAGCTCACTACATATTTAAGTTTAGCCTTGAGGTAAATGTCAAACTCCATATATACCGAGATCACGTGTTTCAAGAGACGTATATAATTCATGGCTAACTGTAGAGGGTGCGGTCTTCTTCCCTCACCATCATGAGACACAGACGCAAGATGACATAACTCAACAGCTGGTATGTTACTTTACTACGAAGAAGCCGAACTGAGAGACAGACGCCATTTGCCATGTGGGATCTCAGAGAATGAAGATGGAAAGCTTTTGCTATGAACTGATGGACAATCTCTCACCTATTTTTATTCACCTGTTTTTCTGTAATAACCTTTCTTTGATGGAAGAAACCAAATAAACCACTATATTTTTATCTGGTAACTAGTCCTGAGTATTTTACAGGATAAGCATTATTTTACACAGAGAAGAGCGACCAAGGTTAATAGGGAACTAGGGGGTCTGCAATACCAAGACAGGTTATTACACTTGGGGTTATTTAGTTTGGAGAATCGAAGGCTTAGGGGTGATCTTATTTCAATGTATAAATATATGCGGGGACAGTACAAAGACCTTTCTAATGATCTTTTTACTCTTAGACCTGTGACGGGAACAAGAGGGCATCCTCTACGTCTGGAGAAAAGAAGGTTTAAGCACACTCACAGACGCGGATTCTTTACTGTAAGAACAGAGAGACTATGGAACTCTCTGCCATATGATGTTGTAATGAGTGATTCCCTACTAAAATTTAAGAAGGGACTGGATACCTTTCTTGAAAAGTATAATATTACAGGGTACATACACTAGTTTCCTTAATATTGCGTTGATCCAGGGAGCTAGTCTGATTGCCGTATGTGGAGTCGGGAAGAAATTTTTTTCCCCAATGTGAAGCTTACTGTTTGCCACAAGGGTTTTTTTTTGCCTTCCTCTGGATCAACATGTTAGGGCAGGTTAGGACAGGATATGGGTTGAACTAGATGGACTTAAAGTCTCCCTTCAACCTTAATAACTATGTTACTATGTTACTATGTAACACTGATTGCAACACCTGTGACTCTTTTATAGCAGAGCCAGCAATCATACCCGCATTATAATCATGTGCACTTAACTAAAGAAACTAGAGTGCAATGATGCTCACCACCACCGGCCACCGGGGGCAAAAAACCAACCTTAAGCACAGCTTAGGAAAAAAATGGTTACCTGTGTTTTATATCAGTCCTGATCCAGCATGGATAATGACAGTACCCTCCCCTTAATGAGGGGCCTCTGGACCCTCAAGACCGCTCCCCATCAGGGAACCACCTACAGCGGGGACGCCCTGACCCAGAGTTCACCCCAGCAACTACCTGCATGTCAGGTTGATGAGAAACGAGCCCGCTGGTATTGGCAATTGGCAACGTATGTTCTGGAGGCAACACACATCTCCGAAGCGCTGACCTGGGGAACGGGTTGCGTATGTGTATGTTTGGTATGAGCTGGTAACACTCCACAACACACTTCCATTAGATATTTTTTGGTGGCCACTAGAGATGAGCGACTTTGCCTTTTTTCGGGTCGAGTCGGGTTTCATGAAACCCAATTTTCTCAAAAGTCAGGTCGAACGAAATCGGCCGATTATCGTGAAAAGTCGAAGGCCGACTGAAACATGAAACCAAATGCAAGTCAAAGGGGAAGAAAAGTCGGCAGTTAGTGGAGGACAGGAAACACACCTACAGTGCCCATTTTAATGCCAAAAACATCAATTCTTATTACTTAAGCTTGTCAACCTTAATTTACTTTATAATAATAGTTAGGCAATGAAACCTGGGGGTTATTTGGCTAAAGTTGTGGGGGGGTAGGACTGGCTCCAGATTTTTGTGGGCCCAGGGCCAAAGAGTGTCAATGGGCTCCTTTAACACATGATCCTCTGATACGGCAGAGAAATAGCGGTATAGTACAATGAAAAATACTTCACTTCTTACATCTCATGACTGATATCGATTTTAAATTTTCCAATAGCTCCAAAAATGGACAGTATATTACTCCATACAGTATTATGGCCACTGCATAGTGCGCTATACAGAGTAATGAGGCCCATATATTTCTCCATACAGAATCAATGGTACCATATAATGTTTGAAACAGTATATGATGAGCTCCACATAATGCTACAGTATATGTTGGTCCCAATGGATGAAGCTCCACTGTGTTATGGGCCCACATAATGCTCCATATATAATGGGCCCCATTTCTAATGCTCCAGTGAATAATGGGCCCTGTAAATGCTGCTCCAGTGTCTGATGTCCACCTTTGGAATGCTCCAGTGTATGGTGGGCCTCAGATATCATTCTCCAGAGTATAGTGCTCCCCAAAAATAGCTGTCCCAACATTGAAATCAATTAAATAAGTCTCCTCACTAGGGAATCCCTGTACTAGTCTGGACACCTTGTTGTCCCCATCTTCCATCTCACTGCACTTGGACTGTTTAGGCATAGGGCGTACAGACGTGATGTCATCGCACTATCTGACCAGAATGTCACTGTCAGGAAACGCGGAAGACGTCACGGCGGTGGAGCAGGGAGAGGTAAGTATTTCAACTTTGCAAGTGCTGTTATCCTGAGCAAGCAGGGGGGACCCACTCATTGGCGACGGCACTGGCACAGGGCCCCTCATAGTACGCCGGTGTGTCTGATGGTGGGTGTGCACCCCCACCATCAGAGATACTTGATTCTACTATGAGAGACCTTGTGCCAGTGCCGTTGCCAAACAGTGTGCCCACCCACCTGTCCAGGGCAACGGCACTCGCACGGGTGCGTGCACCAGCTGGTGACCCTGGCCCTGTGTGGGGAGGCAGCCCATTTAGGGAGGTGGAAAAATAGGCATATTTTGATGTTGGACATTCAGGAGCTGCAAATGGAGTAATTGGAGAAGTCAGCGGAAGAGGAGGACAAAAGCAAGCCATTTTTCTGACAACCTACGTGTCAGCAGGGGAGGGTGGGACAAAATCCTTTGAAACCCATGCATGGCTCATTTTAATGAAGGTTAGATCATCAACATTTTGGATCGACAGACGGGTCCTTTTTTCTGTCAGGATTGATCCAGCAGCACTGAAGACTCGTTCAGATAACACACTAGCAGCAGGGCAAGCGAGCTCCTGTAAGGCATATTGTGCCAATTCAGGCCAGGTGTCAAGTTTACTGGCCCAATAGTCAAAGGGGAATGACTGGTGAGGGAGAACATCGATATGGGAGGAGAAGTAGTTTGTTACCATAGTTGACAACTGCTGTCTCCTGTCACTTTCGATCGATGCAATATTACCAATCGTGTGAGCGGTACTTGAAAAATCAGTCCACAACATGGTCATGAAACCCCTGTGTCCAATGCCACTTTGGCTGTGTGCACCACGAACACCTCTTTCATGTTGCCACCTACGGCTTGCTGGAAAAACATCACCGCCGCTGTGTGCTGGGAATGCCTCAAACGGTTTACCAGAGTTGCTTGTTTGTTAGCCAATATTAACTCTAGGTTCTCCTGTGGCATGATGTTTTGGAATTTGCCTTTATAGCATGGATCCAGGATGCTGGCCAACCAGTAGTCGTCATCGTTCATCATTTTGGCAATGCGGGGGTCCCTTTTTAGGATCTGCAAGGCATAATCACACATGTGGGCCAATGTTCCAGGTGTCAATGATGCAATGCGAGTGCTGGGTGGAGGAGCAAATCCACATTCCTCCAGTCACACACAAACCTTGTACCTGACCTTGCCACGCCATCATTTTTTTTTGCCCCCTGAGAAGCATCCTCCTCCAAAAAATAATCATCCCCATCATCCTCCTCCTCTTCCTCTTCTTCCTCCACCTCGTACACGAGACTTCCCTGACCAGAACATATCTGACTGTCATCAAGGCTTCACTCCCCCACTTCCTCTTTGGCTGCAGATGCCTGCTCCTTAATGTGCGTCAAAGTTTGCATGAGCAGACGCATAAGTGGGATGCTCATGCTTATGATGGCGTCGTCTGCGCTTACCAGCCGTGTGCATTCCTCAAAACACTGAAGGACTTTACCGAGGTCTTTCAGCTTCAACCACTGCACACCAGACAACTCCATGTCTGCCTGCAAACTGCCTGCCCATGTATCCTCCCACAAATGCATTACAGCCTGCCTCTGTGTCTGTTGTCTCCCAAACACATCATCTTCAACACAGCCTGCTGACGCTTACCACTAGCTGTTCGATAGTGGGACACCTCGTGTGCAACACTGGCAGCTGCGGATGGAGTGCTCATGCGACTGCGCTCTGTGGACGAGCTTTCGCTTCTTGGAGGAGGAGAGGAGGAGCAGGGTCGAACGCCTACAGCCAACTGTTTCCTATACCATGGGCTAGGCAGCACTGTCCCACTGTGGACCCTGCATCCACCACATTAACCCAGTGCGCAGTGATGGACACGTAACGGCTCTGGCCATGCCTACTGGACCATTCATCTGTTGTGAGGTGCACCTTTCCACTCACTGATTGCTTGAGTGCATGGACAATGCAGTCTTTCACTTGCACGTGGAGGGGTGGGATGGCTTTTCGCGAAAAGAAGTGCCGACTGGGTAGGTCATAGCGTGGTACTGCATAGGCCATGAGCTCGCAGAAAGCTTTGCTTTCAACCAACCGGTAGGGCATCATATCTAACGAGATTAGTTTGGCAATGTGGGCGTTCAAAGCCAGTGTACGCGGATGAGAGGATGAGTACTTTCTTGTCCTACTCATAGTCTCTAGTAGGGTGAGCTGGACTTGAGAGCTGCATATGGTGGAACTGGCGGTGGACATGGTTGACTGAGAGAGTAGAATTGAGCGACTTTTGGTTTTTTAGGGTCGCGTTTCGTTTCGTGAAACCCGACTTATAGGGAAAAGTCGGGGTCGTCCCGAAACACGAAACCCAATGTAAGTCAATGGGGAATAAAAGTCGGCAGTGAGAGGAGGACAGGAAACACACCTACAGTGCCCATTTGAATGCCAAAAGCATCAATTCTTCTTACTTAAGCTTGTCAACCTTAATTAACTTCATAATACAAGTTACGCACTGAAAAATGGGGGTTATTTGGCTAAAGTTGTGGGGGGGAGGGCTGGCTGCAGGTTTTCATGTGCCCTGGGTGAAAGAGCGCCCCTTTAACACATACCACAACTCATCATGCTCCGATACGGCAGAGAAATAGCGGTATAGTACAATGAAAAATACCTCACTTTTTACATCTCATGACGAGGCCCATCTATTTCTCCATACAGAATCATTGGTCCCATATAATGTTTGAAACAGTACATGATGAGCTCCACATAATGCTACAGTATATGTTGGTCCCCATGGATGAAGCTCCACTGTCTTATGGGCCCAAATAATGCTCCAAACATAATGGGCCCCATTTCTAATGCTCTAGTGTATAATGGGCCCTGTAAATGCTGCGCCAGTGTCTGATGTCCACCTTTGGAATGTTCCAGTGTATGGTGGGCCCCATCTATCATTCTCCAGAGTATAGTGCTCCCCAAAAATTGCTGTCCCAACATTGAAAACAATCAAATAAGTCTCCTCGCTAGGGAATCCCTGGACTAGTCTGGACTCCTCGTCGTCCCCATCTTCCATCTCACTGCACAGTATTTCAACCTTGCAAGTGCTGTGATCCTGAGCAAGCAGGGGGGGCCCACTCGTTGGCGACGGCACTGGCACAGGGGGCCTGATATTACGGTGGTGTGTCTGATGGCGGGTAGGCCGAACCTGCACTTTCATCTGCAGCTTCCTCTTTGTCACCGTGTAAGATGGAACTGTATATGGGAAGGGTAACCTGAGTTTCATCAGGGTCAGATTCAGGCCGTGTAGCGTGAGAAGGGAATGTAGTGGTCTGGGTCAATGTACCAGCAGATTCATCGAGCAGTCGCTGGGCATCAGTGCACTTGTGTCGCCCCCAGGAGTACGGTCGCCACAGTGGCATTACCTTCCTCCTAGGGAGTGTGATGTCATGCTTGGGAGCAACGAAGGATCTCTCTAGCAGGTTAACTGATTGGGCGGTGTTATTCCCACGAGTCATGACCCTCCAAACAGCGTTCATGAAGGCAAAGTGTTTGTTTTACGTGGGCAGTATGGTTGCAATGCTGAACCTTAAAGGAATGTCCAGAAGGGCACCACCAGGAGTGGAGCCTACGGTTAAATTCGACTCCACCTGGGAAACCTCAACCATGCCAGCTACAGAACAGATGCACACATTGCAAGCTTAATTCCGTTAACGAACGAGACTCCGTCATGCCCCGCAGTCCGAGTCCGGCTTACTAGAGGGACACGTGAGGCTCTGGAACATGAGATTGGCCAATAACTGGTGTGTCATGCCCTTACATGTCCGTGGCTGCATGTGCGCTACACTGAAAAGGCCAGCGTTTGTCGCTTACAGGTGCAGATAACCCGCTGAACAAGGTTAGTGATGGGGATCACTGAGTGATTACAATTATTACCCGCGAACAATGATTTCCCAGTAAGTGCAGGTCAACTGCAGTTCCGGAATTAGGCCTAACCGTCATTCCTGAAAAAATGAAAAACTTACGTGTGCAAACCACAGGTGCTGTAGCTTGCCAGCCGTTCTCACGCCCAGTATGGATTACACGTGATTGCACAAAGGTTAGAAAGGGTACCGTATCCCCAGATAACATGTATGGATAGCGTACACATTCAAAATATATATCTCAGGAGGCAGGCTCAGACGGTGTTAGGCCCAGTATGGATTGCACGTGATTGCACAAAGGTTAGAAAGGGTACCGTATCCCCGGATAACATGTATGGATAGCGTACACATTCAAAATATATGTCTCAGGAGTCAGGCTCAGACAGTGTCAGGCCCAGTATGGATTGCACGTGATTGCACAAAGGTTAGAAAGGGTACCGTATCCCCGGATAACATGTATGGATAGCGTACACATTCAAAATATATGTCTCAGGAGGCAGGCTCAGACGGTGTCAGGCCCAGTATGGATTGCACGTGATTGCACAAAGGTTAGAAAGGGTACCGTATCCCCGGATAACATGTATGGATAGCGTACACATTCAAAATATATGTCTCAGGAGGCAGGCTCAGACGGTGTCAGGCCCAGTATGGATTGCACGTGATTGCACAAAGGTTAGAAAGGGTACCGTATCCCCGGATAACATGTATGGATAGCATACACATTCAAAATATATGTCTCAGGAGGCAGGCTCAGACGGTGTCAGGCCCAGTATGGATTGCACGTGATTGCACAAAGGTTAGAAAGGGTACCGTATCCCCGGATAACATGTATGGATAGCGTATACATTCAAAATATATGTCTCAGGAGGCAGGCTCAGACGGTGTCAGGCCCAGTATGGATTGCATGTGATTGCACAAAGGTTAGAAAGGGTACCGTATCCCCGGATAACATGTATGGATAGCGTACACATTCAAAATATATGTCTCAGGAGGCAGGCTCAGACGGTGTCAGGCACAGTATGGATTTGACGGCCCAGATTACACAGCGGAGGAGCAGGGAGAAGTAAAGATTGCAAATGCTGGGGCCCTGCCCAGGCAAGGGGGGCCCACTCGGGGGCGTCGGTACTGGCACTGGGCCCCTCATAGTACAGCGGTGTGTCTGACGGCGGGTGTGCACCACCACCGTCAGAGACACTTGATTGCACTATGAGGGACCCTGTGCCAGTGCCCGCACCCAAGAGTCGGCCTACCCACCTGTCCAGGGCAACGGCACTCACACGGTGTCGTGCGCTAGGTGGTGACCCCGGCCATGGGGGGGGAGGCAGCACAGTTAGGGAGTTTTAGAAAGTGGCATATGTTGATGTTGGACATTCAGCTGATGCAAAAGGCAAAATAGGTGAAGTCCCAGGAAGAGGTGGACCAAAGCAAGCCATTTTTCTGTCACCCTATGTGTCATCAGGGGAAGGTGGGACAAAATCCTTGGAAACCCATGCATGGTTCATTTTAATGAAGGTTAGATCATCCACATTTTGGGTTGACAGACGGGTCCTTTTTTCTGTCAGGATTGATCCAGCTGCAGTGAAGACTCTTTCCGATAGCACACTTGCAGCTGGGCAAGCGAGCTCCTGTAAGGCATATTGTGCCAATTCAGGCCAGGTGTCCAGTTTAGCGGCCCAATAGTCAAAGGGGAATGACCTGTGTGGGAGAACATCGATATGGGAGGAAAAGTAGTTTGTAACCATGGTTGACAACTGCTGTCTCCTGTCACTTTCCATCGATGCAGTATTACCTGTTGTGTGAGAGGTATTTGAAAAATCAGTCCACAACATTGTCATGAAACCCCTGTCTCCAACGCCACTTCTGCTGTGTGCACCATGAACACCTCTGCCAAGCTGCCCCCGGCCCGTACGGCTCGTGTGAGAACCATCACCGCTGCTGTGTGCTGGGAATGCCTCAAGCAACCGATTTACCAGAGTTGCTTGTTTATTAGCCAATATTAGGTCAAGGTTCTCCTGTGGCATGATGTTTTGTAATTTGCCTTTATAGCGTGGATCCAGGATGCTGGCCAACCAGTAGTCGTCATCGTTCATCATTTTGGCAATGCGGGGGTCCCTTTTTAGGATCCGCAAGGCATAATCTGACATGTGGGCCAATGTTCCGGTGTCAATGATGCACTGCGAGTGCTGGTTGGAGGAGCACTTTCTGGCAAATCCACATCCCTCCAGTCATGCACAAACCCTGTACCAGACCTTGCCACGCCAACATTTTCACTTGCCCCACGAGATACATCCTCCTCCCCTAAGTAATCATCCCCATCATCATCCTCCTCCTCCTCTTCTTCCTCCACCTCGTCCAGGAGAGGTCCCTGAGCAGACAATGGCTGAATGTCATCAAGGATTCCCTCCTCCTCTTCCTCCTCATCAACATTGGCTGCAGATGCCTGCTCCTTAAGGTGCGTCAAAGTTTGCATGAGCAGACGCATAAGTGGGATGCTCATGCTTAGGATGGCGTCGTCTGCGCTTACCAGCCGTGTGCATTCCTCAAAACACTGAAGGACTTTACAGAGGTCTTTCAGCATCGACCACTGCACACCTGTCAACTCCATGTCTGCTCTCAAAGTGCCTGGCCGTGTATCCTCCCACAAATGCATTATGGCCTGCCTCTGCTCGCACAGCCGCTCCACCATGTGCAGGGTGGAGTTCCACCTTGTTGCAATGTCGATAATGAGGCGGTGGTTGGGAAGGTGGAGCAATCGCTGCAGCTTCTGCATACGAATGGAGTGTACAGGCGACCGGCGGATGTGCACGCACAGTCTTCGCACCTTCTGGAGCAGGGCTGTTAACTCCGGATAATTTTTGAGGAAGCACTGCACCACCAGGTTCAAGGTGTGAGCCAAGCAAGGTATGTGGCTGAGTTTTGAAAGGGCTATGGCTGCCACAAAATTACGGCCGTTATCACTAACTACCTTGCCTGCCTCAAGATGTACACTGCCCAGCCATGACTCAGTTTGTCGCTTCAAGTACTCGGCCAGCACCTCGGCGGTATGTCTGTCGCCCAAACACATCATCTGCAACACAGCCTGCTGACGCTTTCCACTAGCTGCTCGATAGGGGGACACATCGTGTGCAACAGTGGCAGCTGCAGATGGAGTGCTCGTACGCCTGCGCTCTGTGGACGAGCTTTCGCTTCTGGAGGAGGAGGAGGAGGAGGAGGAGGAGGGTGGAACGCCTACAGCCAACTGTTTCCTATACCGTGGGCTAGGCAGCACTGTCCCACCACCGCTGTCCCCTGTGGACCCTGCATCCACCACATTAACCCAGTGCGCAGTGATGGACACGTAACGGCCCTGGCCATGCCGACTGGACCATGCATCAGTTGTGAGGTGCACCTTTCCGCTCACTGACTGCTTGAGTGCATGGACAATGCGGTCTTTCACATGATGGTGGAGGGCTGGGATGGCTTTGCGAGAGAAGAAGTGGCGACTGGTTAGGTCATAGCGTGGTACTGCATAGGCCATGAGTACGCGGAAAGCTGTGCTTTCCACCAACCGAAAGGGCATCATCTCAAACAAGATTAGTTTGGCAATGTGGGCGTTCAAACCCAGTGTACGCGGATGAGAGACTGAGTACTTTCTTGACCTACTCATAGTGTCTGGGAGGGTGAGCTGTACTTGAGAGCTGCATATGGTGGAAGTAGCGGTGGACAGGGCGGACTGAGAGAGGGTTGATGATGGTGATGGAGTTGGTGTTCTTTCTGATGGCCTAGAATCAGTCTTTCGTTGATATAACAGTGGGATTCCCTGACTGCTGTGGCCTTGCAACGACACCTCAACATTTGCTGCTGTGCTAACCGGTGGGCTTACAGTGGGGGAAACAATGTAGCGTTGCTGACTACCTTCGTTGTGATCAGTTGCACATGTGGCACTTGAGGTTTGGTGTTGTGTCCACGCTTGTAAGTGCATGCTGGTTAAATGTCTAAGCATGCAACTGGTATTCAAATTTTTCAGATTTTTCCCTCGGCTAAAGGTCTTTGCGCACTTCTTACAGATAACCTTGGCCTGATCATGAGGATTTTGTTCAAAAAAGTGCCACACTGCACTCTTCCTACTTTGGCAGACATTTTGCGGTCTAGCACGCTGTGATCTTTTGACCCTCTGGACAAGCTGTCCAGCAACTATTTTGATGTTTGGAACCTGTCTTTGGAGTGCTCCGGGCCTGCCAGATAACAGCTGTTGCGATGTCGATGTCTGCTGTGGATGCTCCTCATCTGAGCTATTGGAAGCAGCACCCTCTTCCCCCAATGGATGCCAATCTGGGTCAACAACTGGGTCATCCATCACCTCCTCTTCTATGTCATGTGCACCTTCCTCTGTGTCACCGTGTATGGTGGTATAGTGTGCGGGAAGGGGCACCTGAGTCTCATCAGGGTCAGAATCTGGCTCTGTACACTGCGAGGACAATGTAGTGCTCTGAGTGAATGTACCAGCAGAATCATCCATCAGCGGCTGTGCATCAGTGCACTCCATGTCAGATTCATCTTGGCCTGGGTAATTCACCATTTCACTTGATAATCCAGGCATGGTATGTGAAAACAGCTCCATGGAGTAATCAGTAGTATGGCCTGCGTCATCCTTCAATCTTGGTTGGGGTGAAGGACACAAGGAAAGGTGTGGTTCATGAACATGAGCCTCCAATGACGACTCAGTGCTTTTACTTTTTACAACTGAAGAAGAGGAGGCGATAGAGCTGGAGGCTGAGTCAGCAATGTAAGACAAAACTTTTTCCTGATGCTCTGGCTTTAAAAGCGGTTTGCCAACTCCTAGAAAACTAAGCGTTCGAGGCCTTATGTAGCCAGACGATGACACAGGCTCAACACCTCCTGCATTCGGTCCTATTTTGCTCTTGCCACTACCATCAGATCCACCACCAACACCATCATTACCAGCTGCAAACCCCCGCCCAATTCCACGGCCTCTTCCACCAGCCTTCCTCATTTTTGGTAGAAATGTAGACAAAATCCAACAAACTATATAGTAGGTAAAACAAGGTGTCTATAGGACAGGGGAGATTTTGAATTTCTGCACACACTTTTGGACACTGGACACTTTTGGATTGTGTGAGGCCCACTGAAATCTGAGCGCTATGTGACAGGCTCGATGGCACAGCTGTGACCTAAGTGACTAGAGAATAAGTGAGATTTTGAATCTCTGCACACACTTTTGGACACTGGACACTTTTGGATTGTGTGAGGCCCACTGATATCTGAGCGCTATGTGACAGGCTCGATGGCACAGCTGTGACCTAAATGACTAGAGAATAAGTGAGATTTTGAATCTCTGCACACACTTTTGGACACTGGACACTTTTGGATTGTGTGAGGCCCAATGAATATCTGAGCGCTATGTGACAAGCTCGATGGCACAGCTGTGACCTAAGTGACTAGAGAATAAGTGAGATTTTGAATCTCTGCACACACTTTTGGACACTGGACACTTTTGGATTGTGTGAGGCCCACTGATATCTGATCGCTATGTGACAGGCTCGATGGCACAGCTGTGACCTAAGTGACTAGAGAATAAGTGAGATTTTGAATCTCTGCACACACTTTTGGACACTGGACACTTTTGGATTGTGTGAGGCCCAATGAATATCTGAGCGCTATGTGACAAGCTCGATGGCACAGCTGTGACCTAAGTGACTAGAGAATAAGTGAGATTTTGAATCTCTGCACACACTTTTGGACACTGGACACTTTTGGATTGTGTGAGGCCCACTGATATCTGAGCGCTATGTGACAGGCTCGATGGCACAGCTGTGACCTAAGTGACTAGAGAATAAGTGAGATTTTGAATCTCTGCACACACTTTTGGACACTGGACACTTTTGGATTGTGTGAGGCCCACTGATATCTGAGCGCTATGTGACAAGCTCGATGGCACAGCTGTGACCTAAGTGACTAGAGGATAAGTGAGAGTTTGAATCTCTGCACACACTTTTGGACACTGGACACTTTTGGATTGTGTGAGGCCCAATGAATATCTCATCGCTATGTGACAAGCTCGATGGCACAGCTGTGACCTAAGTGACTAGAGGATAAGTGAGAGTTTGAATCTCTGCACACACTTTTGGACACTGGACACTTTTGGATTGTGTGAGGCCCAATGAATATCTGAGCGCTATGTGACAGGCTCGATGGCACAGCTGTGACCTAAGTGACTAGAGGATAAGTGAGATTTGAATCTCTGCACACACTTTTGGACACTGGACACTTTTGGATTGTGTGAGGCCCAATGAATATCTGAGCGCTATGTGACAAGCTCGATGGCACAGCTGTGACCTAAGTGACTAGAGGATAAGTGAGAGTTTGAATCTCTGCACACACTTTTGGACACTGGACACTTTTGGATTGTGTGAGGCCCAATGAATATCTGAGCGATATGTGACAGGCTCGATGGCACAGCTGTGAGCTAAGTGACTAGAGGATAAGTGAGAGTTTGAATCTCTGCACACACTTTTGGACACTGGACACTTTTGGATTGTGTGAGGCCCAATGAATATCTGAGCGCTATGTGACAAGCTCGATGGCACAGCTGTGACCTAAGTGACTAGAGGATAAGTGAGAGTTTGAATCTCTGCACACAATTTTGGACACTGGACACTTTTGGATTGTGTGAGGCCCAATGAATATCTGAGCGCTATGTGACAAGCTCGATGGCACAGCTGTGACCTAAGTGACTAGAGGATAAGTGAGAGTTTGAATCTCTGCACACACTTTTGGACACTGGACACTTTTGGATTGTGTGAGGCCCAATGAATATCTGAGCGCTATGTGACAAGCTCGATGGCACAGCTGTGACCTAAGTGACTAGAGGATAAGTGAGAGTTTGAATCTCTGCACACACTTTTGGACACTGGACACTTTTGGATTGTGTGAGGCCCAATGAATATCTGAGCGCTATGTGACAGGCTCGATGGCACAGCTGTGACCTAAGTGACTAGAGGATAAGTGAGAGTTTGAATCTCTGCACACACTTTTGGACACTGGACACTTTTGGATTGTGTGAGGCCCAATGAATATCTGAGTGCTATGTGACAAGCTCGATGGCACAGCTGTGACCTAAGTGACTAGAGGATAAGTGAGAGTTTGAATCTCTGCACACACTTTTGGACACTGGACACTTTTGGATTGTGTGAGGCCCAATGAATATCTGAGCGCTATGTGACTGTGACGACTCCTGAAGTGGACCCTCTGGGTCGTGACACCAACCCTCCCAGGGCGAGCTGACCTAGTGAAGACCACCCCCTATACAGGGAGTGTCAGGGGCAAGCCCCAGGGGGTGAGGCACCACGACTGCTGGCACCAGGCGGCCGGCTCACAGGAGACACGAGTGGGTGAGAGTGTCTGCAGGAACGTGTAAAGTGTGGACACGGGAACACGTGGTATACAGAGACTTCGTTCGTCCGGGTGTGAGTGAAGCAGGAAGCATGCAAGGAGCACGTCAGAGCACTGAGTCAGGCAGCAGGTGTGCCAGGAGGTGTAACAGAGTAAGAGACTGAGTACAGGATCAGAGTGTGTGCCCGGAGGCACAACTGAGTATAAGACAGAGTACAGTGTCAGAGCATGTGCCAGGAGGCACAACCGAGTACGAGACAGAACACAGGGTCAGAGCGTGTGCCAGGAGGCACAACCAAGTACAAAGCAGAGTGCAGATTCAGAGCGTGTGCCAAGAGGCACAACAGAGTGCAAGGCAGAGGACCTGAGTACAGCGCACAGCCAGGCAGGGACACGGCAGACCAAGCCAGGAAGCACAACAATAATCAGGCACCTCCCCTAGGGGGAGGTCGTCTGATATAGCACATGACTACTACTGGTTCCGGGTCAGGAACTAGCCAGAAAGCACATGACCACTACAGGTTCCGGGTCAGGTCCTCCATTACCATAGAGAGGACCGAGCCCTATACAGCACTGACAGGAGCGCGCAAGCGCAAACGTGACATGTAGGAGGAGGCCCGGGGACGAGAGCTGCGCGTGCGCACCCTACGGGACCCCCGGAGTGACCGCAGTGACCGAGGTCCCGCCCCCAGGTGAGCACGGCGTGACAGTACCCCCCCTTTACGCCCCCTCTTTCTAAAACTGGAGAGGAACTTAGACAAAATCTGGGGTGCGTGGATATTCTCCCTGGGTTCCCATGACCTCTCCTCGGGGCCAAAACCCTTCCAATCGACCAGGAACATGGTTCTCCCTCTTACCTTCTTCATGGCCAAAATGTCATTCACCTCAAACTCATCCCCCAAGCCAACAGGCTGGGGTGTGTGGCCTGGAGAAGGATGAAATCGGTTAAGAACCACAGGTTTTAGGAGAGACACATGGAAGGAATTGGGAATACGGAGTGAAGGAGGCAGCTTCAATTTGTAAGCAACATCATTAATCCGCCTGAGGACCTCAAAAGGACCAATGTAACGGGGACCCAGTTTGTAAGATGGTACCTTAAGGCGGACGTATTTGGTGGAGAGCCACACCTTGTCACCAGGGAGAAATGGAGGAACGTCCAGGCGCCTCTTGTCAGCGTGTAATTTCATTCTGTCCCGTGCTTTCTCGAGAGCGGTTTTGGTCTCCTGCCATACCCTGGAGAACTCCACAGACTGAGAATCGGCAGCAGGTACCCCCGAGACAGGAAGTACCGGTAGAGGCACATTGAGATGCTGTCCAAAGACGATGAAGAAAGGAGACTTGGTAGACGATTCACTGGAGTGATTATTGTAGGCAAACTCAGCCCAAGGAAGTAGACTGACCCAGTCATTCTGATGAGCATTAGAAAAATGCCGGAGATAGGATGTAAGGATCTGGTTGGTACGTTCCACCTGCCCATTGGTTTGGGGGTGATAGGCGGAAGAGAAATCCAATGACACTTTCATGAGTCCGCATAGAGCTCTCCAGAACCGGGAGGTGAATTGGACCCCTCTATCCGACACGATGTGCTGGGGGAAGCCGTGAATCCTGAAGATATGGGAAATGAAGATCTTCGCCAAGTCAGGAGCAGAGGGTAGTCCGGGAAGAGGAATGAAGTGAGCCATTTTTGAAAATCGGTCTACAACCACCAAGACCACAGTACAACCGGAAGAACAAGGCAGATCAGTAATGAAATCCATGGCTATGTGCTGCCATGGAGCCGACGGAATGGGAAGCGGGAACAGAAGACCGGAGGGTGGTTGTCTGGGTATCTTGTTCTGGGCACAGGATGGGCAAGATGCTACAAAGTCTTTAACATCCTGGGAGAGTGAAGGCCACCAATAATGGCGAGAGATTAAGTCCAAAGTCTTTTTGACACCAACGTGGCCGGCAATCTTGGACGAATGTCCCCAATTTAGCACTCGTTTTCGGTTATTCTCAGCCACAAAGGTTCTTCCCGGAGGTAACGTGGTTAACTTGACAGGAGCCACAGTAATTACTTTGGATAAATCAATGATATGAGAGGGTTCTTCCTCTGCATCAGACGACAGGAATGATCTTGACAACGCATCCGCTCTAACGTTCTTATCGCCGGGCCGAAAATGTAGCTCAAAGTCAAAGCGAGCGAAGAATAGGGACCACCTGGCTTGCCGAGGATTGAGCCTCTGTGCGGACTGGATGTACGCCAGGTTCTTATGGTCTGTGAAGATCTTGAATGGATGTATGGCACCCTCCAGTAAGTACCTCCACTCCTCCAAGGCCAACTTAATGGCCAATAGCTCTTTGTCGCCAATGGAGTAGTTCTGCTCAGTGGAGGAAAATACTTTAGAAAAGAAGCCACAGGTGACAAAACGTCCAGAAGAGGATTTCTGCAGAAGGACTGCGCCAGCCCCAGTAGAGGATGCGTCTACCTCGAGAGTGAAAGGTCTACTAACCTCAGGTCGGTGAAGCGCCGGAGCAGCGGCGAAGGCTTGTTTCAACGACTGGAAGGCCTCTTCAGCCTCAGAGGGCCAAGCCTTTGGGTTAGCTCCCTTGCAGATAAGGGACGAGATGGGGCGAACCAACGAGGAAAAATGAGGAACGAACTGTCGGTAGTAGTTCGCAAAACCAAGGAAGCGTTGGATTGCCTTCATCCCATGGGGCTGTGGCCAATCGAGGACGGCGGACACTTTTGCCGGATCCATGCATAGACCTGATTCTGAGATAATGTACCCCAAGAATGGCAGGGACGTTTGCTCGAAGGCACATTTCTCGAGCTTGGCATAAAGGCGGTTCTCCCTCAGGCGCTGGAGGACTTGACGCATGTTCTTTCTGTGGGCGGAGAGGTCTAGAGAAAAAACGAGGATGTCATCCAGATAGACTACCACGCAGGAGTACAGCATATCCCGGAAGACGTCATTCACGAACTCCTGGAAAACCGCTGGGGCATTGCAGAGGCCGAAGGGCATGACCAAGTACTCGTAGTGACCGTCTCTGGTGTTAAAGGCGGTCTTCCACTCATCCCCGGAACGAATGCGGATCAAGTTGTAGGCCCCACGAAGATCCAGTTTGGTGAAAATTCGAGCTCCTCTAAGTCGGTCAAAGAGCTCCGGGATCAATGGCAATGGGTACTTGTTCTTGACCGTGATATTGTTCAGGCCTCGGTAGTCTATGCAAGGACGGAGGGAGCCGTCCTTCTTTTTTAGAAAGAAAAATCCCGCTCCCGCGGGCGAGGAGGACTTACGGATGAAACCTCTAGCAAGGTTCTCCTGGATATAGTCAGACATAGCTTGGGTCTCAGCAGGGGATAGCGGGTATATCCTACCCCTGGGTGGCGTAGAACCAGGAATGAGGTCAATCGGACAGTCATATGGCCGATGGGGGGGCAGAGTCTCGGCCTCCTTCTTGTCGAAAACATCTGCAAAGGACCAGTAAGCCGACGGCAGACCTGTAGGTGCCGGGGATGGACCGGCAGAGTTCATCAGACGGACGGGCAACAGGCACTTCTCCTGACAGAACAGTCCCCACCGGAGTATCTCGCCCGACCGCCAGTCCAGGGTTGGCTCATGAGTCCGTAGCCAAGGGAGGCCTAGAAGAAGTGCGTGAGACATGGTGGACAAGACGAGGAAGGAGATCTTCTCCAGGTGCAGGGCTCCGATCTGCAGCTCGATCTCTTCGGTGGCCTGGGTAACGGACTCCAGCACGGACGTACCATTGACCGAAACAATCGACCGAGGAGTCTCCAGGGATCTGACAGGAATCCGGTATTTTTTAACCGCCTCGAGTGTGATAAAATTCCCCTCCGCGCCAGAATCCAGGAAAGCCTCCTCAGAATAACGCTTGGCACCGAGATTCAATAATACGGACACGAGCAGGGGAGGAGAGGAATCACGTACACCTAGGGAGGCCTCTCCTATCAACCCTAGGCGGAGAAGTTTCCCGGCTTCTTGGAGCAGGAACGGAGGAGGTGAGAGGAGCTCCTCTCTCTGGCTAATTCACGGGCACGTTCCTGAAACCGCAGGTCGATGCGTGTCGCCAGTGAGATCAGATCCTCTAAAGAGGTGGGAGTATCCCGACCTGCCAGTACGTCTTTGATCCGACTTGACAGGCCACGCCAAAAGATCCCTACGAGAGCCTCGTTGTTCCAACCGAGTTCGGAGGCCAAGGTACGAAAACGGATGGCATACTGTCCTACCGGTAGCGTACCCTGATGGAGGTTAAAGAGGGACTCGGTGATAGAGGCCAGCCGACCCGGCTCGTCGAACACCTTGCGGAAGGTGTCCAAAAAGGTGGAAAGCCGAGAGACGAGTGGGTCATTGCGCTCCCAGAGGGGGTTCACCCATGCTAATGCCTCCCCCTCTAAGTGTGAAACAATAAAGGCAATTTGGGCGCGCTCAGTGGGATAGTGCTGCGGCAAAAGCTCAAAATGTAACCGGCATTGGTTCAGAAATCCTCGACAAAACTTAGGGTCCCCGCTATATCGGGGTGGCTTGCAGAGGCGCGGCATCGGGTGCGGGGCCGAGGACTGGGCAGAAACGGATTGTATGGCCGACAAACGAGACTCCATGGATTTCAAAAAGACCATAATCCTGGTCTGACTCTCCCGTAGGAACACCAGTTCCTTTTGGATGGAGGTGGTGGCACCAGCGGGGTCCATGGCCTGATTATACTGTGACGACTCCTGGAGTGGACCCTCTGGGTCGTGACACCAACCCTCCCAGGGCGAGCTGACTTAGTGAAGACCACCCCCTATACAGGGAGTGTCAGGGGCAAGCCCCAGGGGGTGAGGCACCACGACTGCTGGCACCAGGCGGCCGGCTCACAGGAGACACGAGTGGGTGAGAGTGTCTGCAGGAACATGTAAAGTGTGGACACGGGAACACGTGGTATACAGAGACTTCGTTCGTCCGGGTGTGAGTGAAGCAGGAAGCGTGCAAGGAGCACGTCAGAGCACTGAGTCAGGCAGCAGGTGTGCCAGGAGGTGTAACAGAGTAAGAGACTGAGTACAGGATCAGAGTGTGTGCCCGGAGGCACAACTGAGTATAAGACAGAGTACAGTGTCAGAGCATGTGCCAGGAGGCACAACCGAGTACGAGACAGAACACAGGGTCAGAGCGTGTGCCAGGAGGCACAACCAAGTACAAAGCAGAGTGCAGATTCAGAGCGTGTGCCAAGAGGCACAACAGAGTGCAAGGCAGAGGACCTGAGTACAGCGCACAGCCAGGCAGGGACACGGCAGACCAAGCCAGGAAGCACAACAATAATCAGGCACCTCCCCTAGGGGGAGGTCGTCTGATATAGCACATGACTACTACTGGTTCCGGGTCAGGAACTAGCCAGAAAGCACATGACCACTACAGGTTCCGGGTCAGGTCCTCCATTACCATAGAGAGGACCGAGCCCTATACAGCACTGACAGGAGCGCGCAAGCGCAAACGTGACATGTAGGAGGAGGCCCGGGGACGAGAGCTGCGCGTGCGCACCCTACGGGACCCCCGGAGTGACCGCAGCTCCGGAAGAGATGACGTCGGGACCGAGGTCCCGCCCCCAGGTGAGCACGGCGTGACAGTGACAAGCTCGATGGCACAGCTGTGACCTAAGTGACTAGAGGATAAGTGAGAGTTTGAATCTCTGCACACACTTTTGGACACTGGACACTTTTGGATTGTGTGAGGCCCAATGAATATCTGAGCACTATGTGACAAGCTCGATGGCACAGCTGTGACCAAAGTGACTAGAGGATAAGTGAGAGTTTGAATCTCTGCACACACTTTTGGACACTGGACACTTTTGGATTGTGTGAGGCCCAATGAATATCTGAGCGCTATGTGACAAGCTCGATGGCACAGCTGTGACCTAAGTGACTAGAGGATAAGTGAGAGTTTGAATCTCTGCACACACTTTTGGACACTTTTGGATTGTGTGAGGCCCAATGAATATCTGAGCGCTATGTGACAGGCTCGATGGCACAGCTGTGACCTAAGTGACTAGAGGATAAGTGAGAGTTTGAATCTCTGCACACACTTTTGGACACTTGACACTTTTGGATTGTGTGAGGCCCAATGAATATCTGAGCGCTATGTGACAAGCTCGATGGCACAGCTGTGACCTAAGTGACTAGAGGATAAGTGAGAGTTTGAATCTCTGCACACACTTTTGGACACTGGACACTTTTGGATTGTGTGAGGCCCAATGAATATCTGAGCGCTATGTGACAAGCTCGATGGCACAGCTGTGACCTAAGTGACTAGAGGATAAGTGAGATTGGATTGCTTTTAAAAAAGCAGTTTGCGGAGCAGTGGGTAAACAGCAATGCCAGCCTGTCAGGAAGCCTTAGAAGGCAGCCCAACAACCAACACCACTGATACACCACTATATAGCCTCCCCTTGCACTGCACACACAGTGACTGGTGTGTTGTGCAGGCCAAATCGCTAGCAACAGAAGCAGTTTTTTGGTCTTCTTCCCTGCCTAACGCTCTCCCTACAGAATCAGCAGCAACCTCTCCCTATGCTAAGATCGGCAGAAGTAAGATGGCGGTCGGCGTGCACGCCCTTTTATACCCCCTGTGACGCCCACCAAAGCAAGCCAATCACTTGCATGCCCTTCTGAAAGATGGTGGTGACCCGTGCCTATGTCATCACGTTGCCCACAGTGTCCGTGGATCCTGATTGGCTGAAAAAGAGCGCAAAACAAACTTTTGAAACGCGACTTTGGCGCGTAAGTCGCCGACCTCGTGGCCGACTTCATCCTAGGGTCGGGTTTCGTTTCATGAAACCCGACTTTGACAAAAGTCGGCGACTTTTGAATTTTTTCGACCCGTTTCGCTCAACTCTATGAGAGAGGGTTGGTGATGGTGATGGTGGTGTTGTTGATGGCCTATATTCAGTCTTTCGTAGCAATAACATTGTGATTCCATGACTGCTTTGCCCTTGCGACGACACCTCGGCATTTGCTGCTGGTGGTGTGCTAACCGTTGGGCTTACAGTGGGGGAAGCGATGTAGCATTGCTGACTAACTTCATACGGAGCAGGTGCACATGTGGTACGTGAGGTTTGGTAGTCCGTCCACGCTTGCAAGTGCATGGTGGTTAAATGTCTAAGCATGCAATTGGTATTCAAATTTCTCAGATTTTTCCCTCGGCTAAAGGTCTTTGCGCACTTCTTACAGATAACCTTGGCCTGATCATGAGGATTTTGTTCAAAGAAGTGCCACACTGCACTCTTCCTACTATGGAAGATATTTTGAGACCTTGCATGCTGTGCTAATTTGACCATATGGCCAAGCTGTCCTGCAACTCTTTTGTTTTTTGTAACACATTTTTGGACTGCTACGGTCCTGCCAGATACCAGCTATTGCGATGTCGCTTCCTGCTGCGGATCCTCCTCCTCCTCTTCTGTGCTATTGGCAGCGGCACCCTCTTCCCCCAATGGATGCCAGTCTGGGTCAATAACTGGGTCATCCATCACCTCCTCTTCAATTTCATGTGCACCTTCCTCTGTGTCACCGTGTAAGGTGGTATAGTATACTGGAAGGGGCACCTGAGTTTCATCAGGGTCTGATTCTGCCTCAGTACACTGCGAGGACAATGTAGTGCTCTGAGTGAATGTACCAGCAGAAAAATCTAGCAGTGGCTGTGCATCAGTGCACTCCATGTCAGATTCATCTTGGACTGGGGAATTCACCATTTGACTTGCTAACCCAGGCATGGTATGTGAAAAGAGCTCCATGTAGTAATCGGTAGTGTGGCCTGCCACATCCTTCACTTTTGGTAGGGGTGAAGGACAAAAGGAAAGGTGTTATTCCTGTCCAGGAGCCTCCAATGATGACTCAGTGCTTTTATTTTTTGAAACTTCAGAAGAGGAGGCGAGAGAGCTGGAGTGTTATGAATGGGTCACCGAGGAGAAAAAACAACACAAGCTAAGTCTCAGAAAACCAGAGAGGTTGGGAACTATGCAGACTGCAGATCACTGATCCTAACCACACAACTAGCAGCAGTCGTGGAGCGTACCTACGATGAATCTAGATGCCTCGTCACAACCGGAGGACTACATAAGCCTAAAGCAAGAAAAGTGGAAAACTAACTGCCCCAGAGCAGACCCCAAAGGAAAGACAGCCCCCACACATGTATTGACGGTGAAACATGATGAAAACACAAACACAGGCAAGAAAATAGGCTGAGCAAACGATGGGGCCAAACTAACTAGAAAGGACAGGAAAAGAAAGACACTGTCTGCAATTTGCCAAAAACCCTACAAAAATAATGTCCAACACTTCTGATAGCAAAATTAACCCTGAAGTCACTAGACTTCTCCCTCTATATCAGCACTCTGAAATATTCTGAGACAGAGCAAAAAGAGGCCAATCTAATAAGGGACAAAAAAGGCAAATTGGCAAATACAGATAAATAAGAGTGGAAATTCAGCACAGCCCCAGCCGGGGCTGGCTGACCACACAACAAACTGAATAGTCCAACAAAAGCAAGTGTGAACATTAGCAAAAAAACTTAGCTTGAGAAGACTGGAACAGAGCTGAAGTCCAAGACCTGAGAAGCAGACTGAATCACCAGCACCAGGATAGGGCGTCGGCTGTCTTATATCCAGTCTGATACTCCAGAGATCCAATTGTTATCCTCATCATCAGGTGGCAGATCACTACCAATTAAACCACCCTCACAACCTCCTGTCACCACCGGAGGGAGAACGGAAGGAGAACTCTCAACTGGTGGAGCAGAAAATGAGTTCACAACACTGGAGGCTGTGTCAGCAATGTAAGCCAAAACTTGTTCCTGAAGCTCTGGCTTTAAAAGTGGTTTACCTACTCCCAGAAAAGAGAGCCTTTGAGGCCTTGTGGAGCCAGAAAATGTCGCAGGCTCAACACCTCCTGCCTTAGGTGCTATTGTGCTTTTGCCACTACCAACAGATGCAACACCACCACCACTATCGGGACCAGCTGGCAACCCCCGCCCACTTCCATGGCATCTTCCACCATACTTGCTCATTTTTGTAAAAAAGTACCCAAAATACCACCAGCTATATGGTACTGTAAAACAAGGTAGAAGGTGTATCTACTATTGGTGAGAATTTGAATCTCACTATAGATTTGAGGATGCAGAACTATTGTCTCTGGCCCAGTAGAGATTACACCTCAATGTAACAGGCTGAAATTGGATGGTGAGTGACAGGGTGGAGGGTGTCTATAGGATGGGTGAGATTTTGAATTTCACTATAGATTTGAGGACACAGAACTATTGTCTCTGGCCCAGTAGAGATTACACCTCAATGTAACTGACTGAAATTGGATGGTGTATGACAAGGTGTAAGGTGTCTATAGGATTGGTGAGAATTTGAATCTCACTATAGATTTGAGGACGCAGAACTATTGTCTCTAGCCCAGTAGAGATTACACCTCAATGTAACAGACTGAAATTGGATGGTGTATGACAAGGTGGAGGGTGTCTATAGGATTGGTGAGATTTTGAATCTCACTATAGATTTGAGGATGCAGAACTATTGTCTCTAGCCCAGTAGAGATTACACCTCAATGTAACAGACTGAAATTGGATGGTGTATGACAAGGTGTAGGGTGTCTATAGGATTGGTGAGAATTTGAATCTCACTATAGATTTGAGGACACAGAACTATTGTCTCTGGCCCAGTAGAGATTACACCTCAATGTAACAGGCTGAAATTGGATGGTGAATGACAAGGTGGAGGGTGTCTATAGGATTGGTGAGATTTTGAATCTCACTATAGATTTGAGGATGCAGAACTATTGTCTCTAGCCCAGTAGAGATTACACCTCAATGTAACAGACTGAAATTGGATGGTGTATGACAAGGTGTAGGGTGTCTATAGGATGGGTGAGAATTTGAATCTCACTATAGATTTGAGGACGCAGAACTATTGTCTCAGGGCCAGTAGAGATTAAACCTCAGTGTAACAGGCAGAAATTGGATGGTGTATGACAAGGTGGAGGGTGTATAAAGTATTGGTGAGAATTGGGATCTCACTTGAGATTTTAGGAAGCTGACAATGATGCTCTCAGTCCAAGTATGGCAGCAGGCAGCCTAATAAGCAGGACTGCTGCACACAAAAGGGTGGAAAAATGAACGCTTGGTAACTGTGCAGAAAAGAGGAAGAAAAGTATTTTTGCTTTTAAAAAAGCAGTTTGCACAGCAGTGTGCAAACAGCAATGCAGCTATCAGGGAGCCTTATAAGGCAGCCTAATAACCAACAGAGCTGATGCACAAAAATATAGCCTCCCCTGTCACTGCACACAAACTGTTGTGTTGTAAGTGGAAATCGCTAACAGCAGAAGCAGTTTTTTGGTTCTTCTTCCCTTCCAAACTCTCTCCCTTATTCTGAATCAGCAGCAGTAACCTCTCCCTAATGCTAATATCAGCAGAAGTAAGATGGCGGTCGGCGTGCACGCCCTTTTATAGCCCCTGTGACGCCACACAAAGCCAGCCAATCACTTGCATGCCCTTCTCAAAGATGGTGGTGACCGATGTGTATGTCATCGCGTTGCCCACAGTGTGCGTCTTCCATCATTGGCTGAAAAAGGGCGCTGGAAGCATCTTTTGAAACGCGACTTTGGAGCTCTGGTCGCCGACCTCGTGGCCAACCTCACACTATGGTCGGGTTTCATTTCATGAAACCTGACTTCAAAGAAAGTCGTCGACTTTAGAAAATGACCGACTTGTTTCGCTCAACTCTAGTGGCCACCCATACACGCTCGTTCGTTTGTCACCACTTAGAGAACTCTTTCTGGGATTGACAACAGAGGCATCCCCCTGTGTCACCACACTCACACCCCCGCACCTCACCAAGGGGTACACCACCCTCCAACCCCTTCCACCACGAAGTCTGCGCCTCCCAGGGTTGGCCAATGGCGAGGGTTGAGACTTGCCCCTACTCTCCTGCAGCACATCTGCTGCCCTCACTGGAGAGGAAGGGGTCCGTTGCAGAGAGACGGCGGAGACAGTAGTTCCTAGGCAGCAGCCCTCACACGAGTGCCCCCAGCTGACCACTTCCCTTGCACGCCAATCTATTACCAGGTTCTGTCTCTTCAGCCAAGGGAGGCCTAAAACGATAGGTACCGGCATTCCCTCCAAGACGTAGCATGACAAGGACTCCTCATGATGTCCTATACGCAGATGGATATTCTCTACGACCTTGGTCAAGCTCCCCTGGCTCAGTGGAACAGAGTTTATGGCCTGGACGCTTATAGGCTGGGCTAGCGTCCTACACCTCAGACCATGAGTCTGGACAAAGCGAGCATCCACCAGACTGACTCCTGCTCCACTGTCCACAAACACCGGTATCACCTCCGTTACCCCGCCATCCAAGACCTCTGCTGACATGGTACTTTGGAAGGGCAAAATGGAGGAAATGTATACTCCCTGGTCGCCTCCCTCCAAGCGACCAGGGGAATGCGGTTTCTCAGATGGCACAGATAATTTGGCGTGCAATGGGCAAGCCTTCAGGACATGACCAGTCTGCCCACAGTACAAACATGCTGACACCACTCCCCGAATCGTAGGCAGCTCCGAAAACAAACTAGCTACTTCTACTTGCATGGGTTCATCAGGAGTAGTGTTGAGTGATACCTTCCGATATCGGGAAATATTGGATCGGATTGGATCGGACCTATACCCCCAAAAATATCAGATATTGCCGATTCCGATACTGGAAACCAATGCAAGTCAATGGGACACAAATATCGGAATGAAAAAAAACCCTTACTTTCCTTGGAGGTTAATTCTACATGAAGGAAAACAACTAAGAATAATGTAGAATGTATTGGGGGAGGTGGAGGAGACATTAAAGGCATAGAGGTTTAGCCCAATCAGATGGAATAGCAGGAATTAATTATTTTTTTTATTTTTTTTAATTCTTCGGGGTGGTCTCCAGGGTCGTCGTTTTCGGGGTCGTCATCTTCTTCGGGGTGGTCTTCAGGGTCGTCGTCTTTAGGGTCGTCGTCAGGGAGATCCAGAGTGATTACCAAAAACCATTTCAAAAAGCTTGAACTTGGAAATGTAGCAGAAGGTACAAGAAGGCTGAGGAACTGCTGAGAACCAGCTGACTGTACTGGAACCTGGATGGGTAGCCGAAGGTACAAGAGCCCATGGAACTACCGAGGACCAGCTGATTGTACTTGAACCTGGTTACTAAGCAGGAGGTACCTGTGTCAGAAAGCACTACCAAGGACCAACAGACATTGGTGGAACTCAGATACCGAGAAGGAGGCACCTAAGCCAAAGGCTCTGCCTGGAACCAGCTGACGTTACTGGAACCCAGGGGGACATATTCAAGATTGACTTCCAAAGAGCCAGCTAATGGTACTGGAACTCATATAGGCAGCAGAAGGTACACATGAAAAAAAAATTTGCAAGGCCGCGAGCCGGCCGGAGTTACCGAAACTCACAGTTCTACAGGGGGAGCTTGTCCTATTGGCACTATGGAACCAGCCTTCATTGCCAGATCCTGCAGCCCACATAGGAAGCACCTAAAATGCAGGCACCATAGAGTCGGCTAACCCGACCGCAACACGACAGGACAACGTATTGGAGGCAAAGTGGCGTTGACACTACCCGGAAACAGCTGACGTGCTGGAACCTGGCTGGTACCCATGCCAAAGACACTTCTGAGCAGCAACTGGCGGTGTTGGAGCCCAGGGATTACAGTAGAAACAGAGTGTAGCCAGAGGCCTAACTGGAGCAAGTTTAATATCTGTAGTAGTGTGAATGTGGACAGAGCAGGCGAAATTGCCAGACACACAGCAGGGGATCAGCTGACGTTACTGAACCCCAATAACACAGGAGCAAGTGTTGACTGTGCAGACGGCACTTCTGAGCAGCAACTGGCGGTATTGGAGCCCAGGGATTACAGTTCAGGTGGTAGAAACATGAACACAATGGGAGACCTGGATACTGTTGCCAACCAATTATTTAATCTGGAAGAGGACTGGCAAATTCCTGTGAGATCCAGGCCTTGTTCATTTTCAGAAAAGTAAGCCGGTCAATGTTATCGGAGGAAAGTCGCATGCGACGGTCTGTTAGTACACCACCATATAGTCTGTCACCATCTGACGGAAACGTTGCCTCCTGCTGACTGGAGCCGTCTGTGATGGTGTAGACATTTGTGACAGGGACACAAAACTTTGCCACATTTGGGCCATACTGGTCTTGCCTTGTGCTGAGGCGCTGCCTCTGCTCCCTCTTTGTGCAAAGCTTCCTCCACTGCCTCGACGCACAGAGCAGCTTTGTAAAGCACTAGCAGCACTGCTCTCAGGTGGAATGGAGAACATGCACCAGTGTGTCTTGGTACTCCCGCATTTTACGCTCCCGGTTCAACGGTGTTATGAGGCTTGTAAGTTGTCCGGGTAGCGAGGATCTAGGAGGGTGTACACCCAATAATGAGCCGTGTTGAGAATGTGGGTGGTGCGGCGGTCGTTTCTCAGGCACTGCAGCACGAAATCAGCCATGTGCTGCAGACTCCTAACTGGCCAAGAAATGCTGTCCCCTGCTTGAGGCGTCATCTCTGCCTGCTCTTCATCATCCCACCCTCGCTCTACATACTGACTACTAGAGCATTGTGTACCTCCCTCCTCGGGAGAGATGTCTTCCTTCTCCATTGACTCCTCCTCATCCTTCTCACAAAATGTCCCCTGCCTAGGCCTGTGTGAGGAAACACGTTGCGCAGACTGTCCAGAAGCAGATGGCATTTGTGACTCCTCATCCTCCACCTCTTCCACAACCTCCTCCCTTAGTGCTTGCAGTGTTTTTTCAAGCAGGCAGATAAGAGGGATAGTCATGCTGACTAGTGCATCATCTGCACTCGCCATCCTTGTGGACTCATCGAAGGCACGCAAAACGTGGCAGATGTCCTTCATAGAGGCCCACTCAGTGGTGGTGAAGTGTGAACGGTGCGCAGTGCGACTTGTCTGCGCCTGATGCAGCTGGTACTCCATTACTGCTGCCTGCTGCTCACACAACCTCTCCAACATATGTAACGTTGAATTCCACCTGGTGGGTAGGTCACATATGATGCGATGTTCCGGAAGGCGGAATCTGCGCTGCAGAGCTGCAATGCGCGATCTTGCCATGCTGGAACGCTGCAAGTGAGCGCACTCTATGCGGACCTTGTGCAGCAGTGCATCAAGATCTGGATAGTCCCTCAAAAATTCGGCACGACCAAGTTGAGCACATGTGCCAGACATGGGATGTGAGTGAGGTTGCCTAGGCCCAGAGCTGCCACCAGATTTCGGCCATTGTCACACACTGCCATGCCTGGCTGGAGATTTGCTGGCACAAACCACATGTCGCTTTCCTGCTTGATGGCATTCCAGAGCTCCTGCACTGTGTGGCTTCGATTCCCCAAAGAAATTAATTTCAATACGGCCTGTTGAAGTTTGGCCACGGCTGTGCTCATATCGGTCCTAACAGGTAAGCGTTCACGGGTCCATGTGGAGGTAGACTGTGATGGCTACTGCAGCGCTGATTCAGAGGAACAGGAGTATGAGGAGGAGTCAATGTATATAAATTGACTCCTAAGTGCAGGGTCATTCCACTGAGTATTAGTGGCCCATCTCCTAAGCTCAGACCAGTACTCCTCAGCGACCCGGGCTCCCTGTTTACACCTACGGATTCGGGATTCCACCAGGGCGATGCCATCAGGATCCCCATACACAAGCGCCAAAGCTGCAAAGAAATCGTCCACGGACTCTAAAGATGGAGAATCATCCGGTAGGGAGAAGGCCCAGGATTGGGGATCCCCTTTAAGAAGGGACATAATGATTCCCACCCGCTGCTCTTCACTCCCTGATGAACGAGGGCGCAGCCTGAAATACAATTTACAGGCTTGTTGAAACATCAAGAATTGATCTCTCCCTCCAGAAAATCTGTCAGGGAGGGATATCTTGGGTTCTGGTTGAGCCTGTTCCTGGACCAAGCCCCCAGAGCCCACCAACAGCTGCAGCTGCCACACCAACCTTCCGCGCAGCCCCTTAATCTCATTAGTAAGGGTATGCAGCAATTGGGCAAAGGGCTGAACTGGGTCCATGGCTCAGCTGAAAAAAAAGTTGCGGTTGGTGATAATGTCACGTGGACCCGTCCTGTGTGACGCGACCAGCAGGCCGGTAACTAAAACAACAAGACGTGGCACATGATACTGTCCTGTGTGACACGGCTCGCAGGCCGGTAACTAAAACAACAAGACAAGGGAAAGGAAACAGTTACAACAGTGGGCCCTGCGATAGGGACTGGGGACGTGGAGACCTCCTGCACTCCCCTGAGTCAGTGTCCCTAACGCTCCTAATGTTCCCTATGCTGGTTCCACACCGGGTGCTGATCAGGAACCTGTCGCCCTAGCACACCCTACACCTATACCTTGCTAGGGAACTGGGTGGCGCAGGCACTGGTCCCACCGCTGCACTAATACACACTAAGGAAAAACACAAACGGGGAAACACCACTTAGCTTTACTCTGTTGCACTTGCTCCTGGCAACAGAATCCACCACCAGCATGCAGCTCTCCTCCTGAATCGCTGCCACCAAGCTTTGTCAGAGCTACAAGGAAATCCCTTATGACTCCTTCCACACCAGGGCTAAGACAGTGCTGCAAGGAACGCTCTCCAGCTCCTTCCTCCACCAAGGATGGTTGAAATGAACACTATCACCTACACTGATTGCAACACCTGTGACTCTTTTATAGCAGAGCCAGCAATCACACCTGCATTATAATCATGTGCACTTAACTAAAGAAACTAGAGTGCAATGACGCTCACCACCACCGGGGGCAAACTTGAACAAACGACACTACAGTACAATAATCCTAATGGCCACCGGGGGCAAAAGCGAACCTTAAGCACAGCTTAGGAAAAAAGTTTACCTGTGCTTTTGTCATGGGAAGCCTAGGTAACTTTAGGCTGAAACTCCGGGGCCCCTGCGGTGTCCCTCAGACTAGGGGAAACCCTGTCTGTCCCTCATCCCAGGGTTTACACTGAAGGTGTGCCTGCCTGGGCCTCCACCCTGTCCTTGTCTCTTGTCCAGCCCTAAGCTGAACCCACCACCCTCCACCCAGTGAGGAGACCAAACACCAGACCCCACAAATAAGTATGGACAGGGATAACGGAAATGCACCACACCGCGTACACACAGGGGAATACAGTAATGTGCAAGGGCAACCAAATAATACAACACAGGGAGGCAAAATGGCAACAATGGAATATACTACACCAGCAACCGTATGCTCCTTAGACCACCACTCCAGACCGGTATCGCTTAGCACAAGGCAAGAGCTGTAGTCGGCGACACCCATAGTCACACAGGGCAATTTAAAGACAGAGGGCATGGCTAAGCCCTCAGCCAGAATGACAACCTGGTTAACCCAATCCAAGCCGGATCAGAAGACCAACCAGCGCCGCTGAGAACCATGTGGTAGGATGGGGTATTACCGCTGTCTGCTGGACACCCTGGTGCGAACAGTGTCCGACATGACAGCTTTTTAGCAGTCCTTATCCAGCATGGATCATGACACTGTGGTTGAAATGAGATGGATCAGGACATGGCAGCATGAAGGAGAATATACCATGGTTTATCAATCTGGTATATTTCTGATGTATCACTTTAAAGATGTCACTTCAAATGATGTCAAATCTGACCAGTAGTAGTAAAATCCATGAAGATAATATTTTTCCATAGATAAAATAATCTGGGGCATACAGTAATAATGGTCAGCAGTGGCAACCTGTATACCCCCGATTATTTTGTCAATTTTCTCAAGGATTTAATTACTTGTGAGTGTCCCCATATTTATTCTTTGTTGGAATAACCTCTCAAAGTGAGTTAAGATATCTACTGCTGCATTGAAACCTACGAATGTAGCATTTTCTAATTTGTTTCACATTCAGTAAGATGTCTTGGTGCATAAAGCTGTAACTCAAGAACAATCTTGACTTGTTAATTGGCGTGTGCTAATTTACTGCATCATGATGTACTTGTTCTGAGTTAGGTTAAAAAATGTTATATCTGTATCAAGGATGAATCTCGACATCAAAGAGATGTGGAGCTACAACTAATTTTAAAATCTAATAACTGGAGGTAGTTTTTTTGTCATCTTGTCAAGTTTTTAATAGGACGCTGCTGCTAAAGACAGTAATGCATGGTCATTAGTGTTGAGCATTCCGATACTGCAAATATCTGGTATCGGCTGATATTCGCGGTATCGGAATTCCGATACTGAGTTCTGATACTTTTAGCATATTGAATACCGGAATCGGAAGTTCCCATAATGCTATGAGACAGTTTGATTTGATTCAGCCAATGAGGAATCCTAAGAAGTGTGGGCACATCCTGTTAGGCATGTAGGCATGTTAACTAATGGCATGGCTGTGATTGGCTGCTGAAATGATGTCATGATGCACTATAAAAGCCGCCGCCGCCATTTTGGGTTCACTCTGCTGTGAATTCAGTTAGGGACAGGACGCTGCTCTTCTGATTCTGAGGGACAGTTAGAGATAGCGATTTGATATATAGTGCTTTACCCAGGCAACTGTGGCAACCCCTGTGTGAAGCTTTCTTTTGCCTTGCAGCACTGTTCACAGCTGTCTGCAAGGTCTGTGTGTGTGAGTGCAGCTCACGGTGTAGTGTGTTCTGCAGCCACCTCTGGTTGTAGGCCGCTCAGCGTGTGTCACTGCCTCATACATATATTTTTTTTTATAGCTGCTCATTTTTACTGATTTTTCTATATTAGTGTGCATCCATCCGTATCCATCTGCATTGGTTGCAAACATTATATAGGAGTAGATAGCAGAGCCCTTCTGCAGCCTTTCAGTGCTAGTGCACAGTTCTCTGCACTGTAGTGTTCACGGCTGTCTGTAAGGTCTGTGTGTGTGAGTGCAGCTCACGGTGTAGTGTGTTCTGCAGCCACCTCTGGTTGTAGTCCGCTGAGTGTGCGTCACTGCCTCATACATTGTCCTTTTTTGCTGTAGTGCTGCTTATTTTTCCAGAATTTCTCCTATTAGAGTGCTTCCATCCGTATCCAGCTAGATTGGTTGCAAACACTATATAGGAGTAGATAGAGGAGCCTTGTTGCTGGCTTGTGCCCTGCAGCCCCAGCCAGATTAGTATTAGCCTATTTTTTTGAGCCTCATCTATTGCATTGTAGGTTACCTTCCTGCATTGTAATAGCTCCAAAAAGTTTGTGATACTATTGCTTTTACACCTTTGGTCACATCCTTTTTGTTTTTTTTAAAAAAAACACATAAATAAAGTTCACCAAACACTCCACTTTACAGTTGTGTAGGCCACATTAGCTCATATTAAAGTGTAGTCCACACACTTTATAAAATTAGTGTTTCTTATACCTGTTAGCAGCTGTTCAGGAATAAGCACACTAAGCCCTTAGTACTTTTCTGCCTATCTTTATCAGTCTACCAAGATAAAGAAGGCAGGGAGTGAGGCACGTGGTCGTAAGCATGGAGTTTCAGCAGGGAGAGGACGTGGGGATTCTGTGCCTGCAGCAGGCACCAGTGACTCAGCATCCCCCAGTTTTAACAGGGAACAGTCCTTTATGCGCAGCTTTGTAGGAGCTCACCGTACTCCACTGCTGCGGGAGGAACAAGTTGAAGCCATTGTCGGATGGATGGCAGCTAACGCATCAACTTCAATTACTTCCACATTCTCTCAGGTCCAGAGCACTGAAGAGCAACCATTTGTCTCTTCACCATCTGCCAAATTACCCAGGCAGTCAGAGAGCCCTGGAAAGGAGCCATCTCATTATCTACTTCTGTTCTCTGAATCTCTTGGCTTGGAAAGAGGGGGCCAACCAAGCAGCATTCCATAATGTGAAGAAGAGGGAGTATGCAGTGATGTGCAACAGCTTTGTCTCTCTGAATCTGAAGAGGCGGGTAGGTCAGTGCCTATGGTCAGCACACCTCAGTACGCATCTGATGATGAGACTCCGGTGCCACTTTCTGGTGGGTACTGTGCTGGCGAGACTACCCAGGAGAAGCAGGTGTTTTAAGAGGGTATTGTAGATGATGAGGTCCTTGACCCATCATGGCGTGAGGAGCAGGAAGGTAGTGGGAGCAGCTCTGAGGAAGAGATTCCCCGAACGGCCAAGACAGGAGGGAGAGGGAGGGGGCAGACTTGGTTGCCTGTAGCCTCCACTTCGCCACCCATTAGGAGCATTCCTCTTCCAAAACCCAAAACGGGCGCTCCCAGAACTTGCAGTGCGTGGTCCTTTTTTGACACAGTTGCAGATGACATTTGCTTTGTCAAATGCAAGCTGTGTAATCAGAAAGTCAAAAGAGGGAAAAGTATCAGCACCCTCAATACCACAAATATTGGAAACATGTGCGGACCAAGCACGTGGTGGAGTTACAAAGACACACTGAAGACGTAGGCCAACCTAAAGCACCACCTACCACCTCTTCAGCTTGTGTTGTAGCCTCTTCCTCCAGCTCACACACAGTTGGTTCGGCTTCCTCACAGGATCGCAATGGAAGAACCTCTGGCAGTGTTTTACAGAGACCCAGTGTCATTACAACCACAGCACCACATTCCCTGTCATCCTCACACTCCCAGGCCACTCTACAGCCATCGGTAGCATAGGCATGGGAGAAAAGGCGGCCATACTCGGCAAACCATCCCCGAGCACAGGCTCTGAATGCTGGCATTGCAAAGCTACTGGCCCTTGAAATGCTCTCATTCAGGCTGGTGGAGACTGACACCTTCCGTAACTTTATGGCATTGGCAGTCCCACAATACAATGTGTCCAGCCGCTTTTATTTCAGCAGGCAAGCCGTCCCTGCCCTGCAAAAGCATGTGGAGGGAAAAATTAAACATGCGCTACTAAACACCATCAGTAGCAAGGTCCACCTGACCACCGATGCGTGGACCAATAACCATGGACATGGATGATACCTTTCCCTTACTGCCCATTGGGTAAATGTTGTGGAGCCGGGTACAGATCTTGAGAGTGGCGCTGTACGTGTTCTGCCAACTCCAAGGATTGCAGGAATCCAGTCTGTACACATTGACTCCTCCTCATACTCCAGTTCCTCAGAATCAGCACTACAGGAGCCGTCACGGTCTACCTCCACATGGACCCGTGAACGCTTACCTGTTACGACCGATATGAGCACAGCCGTGGCCAAATGTCAACTGGCCGTAGTCAAATTAATTTCTTTGGGGAATCGAAGCCACACAGCGCAGGAGCTCTGGAATGCCATCAAGCAGGAGAGTGACGTGTGGTTTGTGCCAGCGAATCTCCAGCCAGGCATGGTAGTGTGTGACAATGGCCGAAATCTGGTGGCAGCTATGGGCCTAGGCAACCTCACTCATGTCTGGCACATGTGCTCAACTTGGTCGTGCAGAGTTTTTTTAGGGACTATCCAGATCTTGATGCACTGCTGCACAAGGTCTGCATAGAGTGTGCTCACTTGCGGCGTTCCAGCATGGCAAGATCGCGCATTGCAGCTCTGCAGCACCGATTCCGCCTTCCGGAACATCGCATCATATGTGACCTACCCACCAGGGGAAATTCAATGTTACATATGTTGTAGCGGTTGTGTGAGCAGCAGCCAGCAGTAATGGAGTACCAGCTGCATCAGGCGCAAACAAGTCGCACTGCGCGCCGTTCACACTTTACCACCACTGAGTGGGCCTCTATGAAGGACATCTGCCACGTTTTGCGTGCCGTCAATGATTCCACGTGGATGGCGAGTGCAGATGATGAAAAAGTCAGCATGACTGTCCCCCTTATCTGCCTGCTTCAAAAACACTGCAAGCACTAAGGGAGGAGGTTTTGGAAGAGGTGGAGGATGAGGATTCACAAATGCCATCTGCTTCTGGACAGTCTGCGCAACGTGGTTCCTCACAAAGGCCTAGGCAGGGGACACTTTGTGAGGAGGATGAGGAGGAGTCAATGGAGGAGGAAGACATCTCTCTGGAGGAGGGAGGTACACAATGCTCTAGTAGTCAGTATGTAGAGCGAGGGTGGGGTGATGAAGAGCAGGCAGAGATGACGCCTCAAGCAGGGGACAGCGTTTCTTGGCCAGTTGGGAGTCTGCAGCACATGGTTGATTTCATGCTGCAGTGCCTGAGAAACGACCGCCGCATCACCCACATTCTCAACACGGCTGATTATTGGGTGTACACCCTCCTAGATCCTCGCTACCCGGACAACTTACAAAGCCTCATAACACCGTTGAACTGGGAGCGTAAAATGCGGGAGTACCAAGACACACTGGTGCATTCCATCATGTTCTCCATTCCACCTGAGATCAGTGCTGCTAGTGCTTTACAAAGCTGCTCTGTGCGTTGAGGCAGTGGAGGAAGCTTTGCACAAAGAGGGAGCAGAGGCAGCGCCTCAGCACAAGGCAAGACCAGTATGGCCCAAATGTGGCAAAGTTTTGTGAGCCCGCCACAAATCTCTACACCATCACAGACAGCTCCAGTCAGCAGGAGGCAACGTTTCCGTCAGATGGTGACAGACTACATGTCTTCCCCTCTCAGTGTGCTCCCAGACGGCTCTTCCCCCTTCAAGTTTTGGGTCTCTAAACTGGATACATGGCCAGAGCTTAGCCAGTATGCATTGAAGGTGTTGGCTTGCCCTGCTGCTAGTGTATTATCGGAACGCGTCTTCAGTGCCGCAGGTGGTGTACTAACAGACCGTCGCATGCGACTATCCTCCGATAACGTTGACCCGCTTACTTTTCTGAAAATGAACAAGGCCTGGATCTCGCAGGAATTTACCAGTCCTCTTCCAGATTAAATAATTGGTTGGCAACAGTATCCATGTCTCCTGTTGTGTTCATGTTTCTACCACCTGAACTGTAATCCCTGTGCTCCAACACCTCCAGTTGCTGCTCAGAAGTGCCGTCGGCACAGAGAAAAATACTAGCTCCTATGTTAGTGGGGTTCAGTAACGTCAGCTGCTCCCCTGCTGTGTGTACGGCAATATCTCCTGCTCCCTCCACATTCATCCCAACATCAGATATTAAACTTGCTCCAAATATGCCTCAGCCTACACCATGATTAACCCTGTGCACAAACACCGCCAGTTGCTGCTCAGAAGTGCTGTCTGCACAGAGAAAAACACTAGCTCCTGTGTTAGTGGGGTTCAGTAACGCCAGCTGCTCCCCTGCTGTGTGTCCGGCAATATCTCCTGCTCCCTCCACATTCATCCCAACATCAGATATTTAACTTGCTCCAATTAGGCCTCAGACTACACCATGATTGACCCTGGGCTCCAACACCGCCAGTTGCTGCTCATAAGTACCGTCTGCACAGAGAAAAACACTAGCTCCTGTGTTAGTGGGGTTCAGTAACGCCAGCTGCTCCCCTGCTGTGTGTCCGGCAATATCTCCTGCTCCCTCCACATTCATCCCAACATCAGATATTAAACTTGCTCCAATTAGGCCTCAGCCTACACCATGATTGACCCTGGGCTCCAACACCGCCAGTTGCTGCTCAGAAGTGCCGTCTGCACAGAGAATAACACTGGCTCCTGTGTTAGTAGGGTTCAGTAACGCCAGCTGCTCCTCTTCTGTGTGTCCGGCAACTTCTCCTGCTCCCTCCACATTCATCCCAACATCAGATATTAAACTTGCTCCAAATAGGCCTCAGACTACACCATGATTGACCCTGTGCACCAACACCGCCAGTTGCTGCTCAGAAATGCCGACTGCACAGAGAAAAACACTAGCTCCTGTGTTAGTGGGGTTCAGTAAGGCCAGCTGCTCCCCTGCTGTGTGTCTGGCAATATCTCCTGCTCCCTCCACATTCACACAACTGATTTAAAACTTGCTCCAAATAGGCCTCAGCCTATACCATGATTGACCCTGGGCTCCAACACCGCCAGTTGCTGCTCAGAAGTGCCGTCTGCACAGAGAAAAACACTAGCTCCTGTGTTAGTAGGGTTCAATAACGGCAGCTGCTCCCCTTCTGTGTGTCCAGCAACATCTCTTGCTCCCTCCACATTCATTCTAACATCAGATATATTAAACTTGCTCCAAATAGGCCTCAGCCTACACCATGATTGACCCTGTGCACCAACACTGCCAGATGCAGCTCAGAAGTGCCGTCTGCACAGAGAAAAACACTAGCTCCTGTGTTAGTGGGGTTCAGTAACGCCAGCTGCTCCCCTGCTGTTGTGTCCGGCAACATCTCCTGCTCCCTCCACATTCATCCCAACATCAGATATTAAACTTGCTCCAATTAGGCCTCAGCCTACTCCATGATTGTCCCTGGGCACCAACACCGCCAGTAGCTGCTCATAAGTGGTGTCTGCACAGAGAAAAACACTAGCTCCTGTGTTAGTGGGGTTCAGTAACGCCAGCTGCTCCCCTGCTGTGTGTCCGGCAATATCTCCTGCTCCCTCCACATTCATCCCAACATCAGATCTTAAACTTGCTCCAACTAGGCCTCAGCCTACACCATGATTGACCCTGAGCTCCAACACCGCCAGTTGCTGCTCAGAAGTGCCGTCTGCACAGAGAAAAACACTTGCTCCTGTGTTAGTGGGGTTCAGTAACGCCAGCTGCTCCCCTGCTGTGTGTCCAGCAACATCTCCTGCTCCTTCCATATTCATCCCAACAACAGAAATTAAACTTGCTCTAATTAGGCCTCAGCCTACTCCATGATTGACCCTGGGCTCCAACACCGCCAGTTGCTGCTCAGAAGTGCCATCTGCACAGAGAAAAACACTAGCTCCTGTGTTAGTGGGGTTCAGTAACGCCAGCTGCTCCCCTGCTGTGTGTCCGGCAATATCTCCTGCTGCCTCCACATTCATCCCAACGTCAGATATTAAACTTGCTCCAATTAGGCCTCAGCCTACACCATGATTGACCCTGGGCTCCAACACCACCAGTTGCTGCTCAGAAGTGCTGTCTGCACAGTCAACATATGCTCCAGTGTTATTGGGTTTCAGTAATGTCAGCTGATCCCCTGCTGTGTGTCCGGCAATTTAGCCTGCTCTGTCCACATTCACGCTACTCCATATTTTAAACTTGCTACAATTAGGCCTCTGGCTACACTCTGTTTCTACTGTAATCCCTGGGTTCCAACTCCACCAGTTGCTGCTCAGAAGTGTCTTTGGCACAGGTACTCCCTCCTGCCCAGCCTGGTTCCAGCGCGCCAGCTGTTTCCGGGTAGTGTCAACGTCCCTTTGGCACAATACATTGTCCTGTCGTGTTGCGGTCGGGTTAGCCGACTCTATGGTGCCTGCAGTTTAGGTGCTTCCTATATGGGCTGTGGGATCTGGCAATAAAGGCTGTTTCTGTAGTGCCAATAGGACATGCACCCCCTGTAGGACTGTGGGTTTCGTCAACTGCGGCCGGCTCGCTGCCTTGCAACGTTGTTTTTCAGGGGTACCTTCTGCTGCCCCTCCGGGTTCCAGCACCGTCAGCTGGTTCTCGGCAGTGTCTTTGTCATGGGTACTCCCTCAGGCCAAGCCTGGTTCCAGCACACCAGCTGTTTCCGGGTAGTGTCAACGTCACTTTGGCACCAATACATTGTCCTTTCGTGTTGTGGTCGGGTTAGCCGACTCTATGTTGCCTGCAGTTTAGGTGCTTGCTATGTGGGCTGTGGGATCTGGCAATAAAGGCTGGTTCCGTAGTGCCAATAGGACAAGCACCCCCTGTAGGACTGTGGGTTTCGGTAACTGCGGCCGGCTCGCGGCCTTGCAACGTTGTTTTTCAGGGGTACCTTCTGCTGCCTCTCCGGGTTCCAGCACCGTCAGCTGGTTCTCGGCAGTGCCTGTGGTTTAGGTGCCTCCATCTCGGTATCTGAGTTCCAGCAACATCTGCTGGTCCTTGGTAGTGCTTTCTAGCACATGTACCTCCTGCTTAGTAACTGGATTCCAGCACCGTCAGCTGGTCCTTGGTAGTTCCATTGGCTCTTGTAGCTTGTGCTATCCATCCGGGTTCCAGCACCATCAGCTGGTACTCGGCAGTGCCTTTGGCTTAGGTGCCTCCATCTCGGTATCTGAGTTCTAGCAACGTCTGCTGGTCCTTGGTAGTGCCATTGGCTTTTGTAGCTTGTGCTACCCATCCGGGTTCCAGCACTGTCAGCTGGTTCTCGGCAGTGCCTTTGGCTTAGGTGCCTCCATCTCGGTATCCGAGTTCCAGCAACGTCTGCTGGTTCTTGGTAGTGCTTTCTAGCACAGGTACCTCCTGCTTACTAACCGGGTTCCAGTACCTTCAGCTGGTCCTCGGTAGTGCCATTGGCTCATATTCCTTCTGCTGCCCCTCCGGTTTCCAGCACCTTCAGCTGGTTCTCGGCAGTGTCTTTGGCACGGGTACTCCCTCCTGCCCAGTCTGGTTCCAGCACGCCAGCTGTTTGCGGGAAGTGTCAATGTCACTTTGGCACCAATACATTGTCCTGTCGTGTTGCGGTCGGGTTAGCCGACTCTATGGTGCCTGCAGTTTAGGTGCTTCCTATGTGGGCTGCGGGATCTGGCAATAAAGGCTGGTTCCGTAGTGCCAGTAGGACAAGCACCCCCTGTCGGACTGTGGGTTTCGGTAACTGCGGCCGGCTTGCGGCCTTGCAACGTTGTTTTTCAGGGGTACTTTCTGCTTCCCATCCGGGTTCCAGCACCATCAGCTGGTTCTCGGCAGTGCCATTGGCTCTATTTCCTTCTGCTGCCCCTCCGGGTTCCAGCACCGTCAGCTGGTTCTCGGCAGTGCCTTTGACTTAGGCACCTCCATCTCGGTATCCGAGGTCCAGCAACGTCTGCTGGTCCTTGGTAGTGCTTTCTAGCACAGGTACCTCCTGCTTAGTAACCGGGTTCCAGTACCGTCAGCTGGTCCTCGGTAGTGCCATTGGCTCCTGTTCCTTCTGCTGCCCCTCCGTGTTGCAGCACCGTCAGCTGGTTCTCGGCAGTTCCTTTGGCTTTTGAAATGGTTTTTGGTAATCACTCTGGATCTCCCTGATGACGACCCTGAAGACCACCCCAAAGAAGACCAAAAAGATGACCCTGAAGAAAATGACCAAGAGGACAAAGAACATGAAGACAACCACCAAGATACCGAACAAGAGACAGAAGACCAAGAAGCAGAAGAACTAAAAGCAGAAGAACAAAAAGCAGAAGAACATTAAGCATAAGACTAAAAATCAGAGCAAAAGATCTAAATTACAAGCAGAAGAAGACTAAGCAGTGTATGGGGGTGAGTCCGTTCCTTCTCGTGGTGCCCCTGGAAAATGCCTGCTGCTGCAGGCCAAACTGAACGTGGACAAATCCTGTTGTAAATCTTTTGTGACAGGCAGAACGGAAGGTGTAATCTTCAAACTTTTATAGATAACAACTACAGGAATGCCTGTCACAAATAAGAATATGATGAAGAAGAAGAATAGGAAGAAGATGAAGACGTAGAATATAAAGAAGAATAATAGTTGAATAAGAAGAATATGAAGAATGTAAAAAAAAAGAACAATTGGAAGAAGGTAAAGAAGAAGATGAATAAGGTTGAGAAGAAGTTGATGAAAACAGTGCTGCTGCTGAGGATCATGAAGGAGAAAGTGTGGGACAGTAAAAAAGAAGGTGAAGAGCATGGAAGTAGTGAAACATACATATCTGACAAAATATAAAAAAAGGTTAACATTGTCAATATCTCTGCAACTCCGAACGTCTTAAAAAAAAAAAAATATTCCTGCTATTCCATTTGATTGGGCTTAACCTCCATGCCTTTAATGTCTCCTCCACCTCCCCCAATACATTCTACATTATTCTTAGTTGTTTTTCTTCATGTAGAATTAACTTACAAGGAAAGAAAGGGTTTATTTTAATTCCAATATTTCTGTCTCATTGCTTTGCATTGGTTTCCTGTTTCGGAATCGGCGATATCTGATACTTTTTGGGTATCAGTCTGATCCAATCCGATCCGATATTTCACGATATCGGAATGTATCGCTCAACACTAACGGTCATCTCACAGATACAACTTCGATACTGATATAAGGATTTGGGAAAATCTCTCACAATTAGGCCATATGGGTTTTTAAAAATTTTACAAAAACAGTGTATAAATATATAATGTTAGGCGTCAGATTCCTGCGTTGGCTCTCCAGACCCTCACATTCTGCAGTCTCCTGCTGTTTATCTACTGCAGAGGAGATTGCAGAGGAGATTGCCTTGCAGCAAATCTCTCCAGATTCTAAGTCCTTCTGTCCATCTTCTGCGCATGCTCATGAGATGATCTCCCATTGGAGATCTTGAGTCATGTGCTCAGGTCCTGCTTCAGATCTCATTGGTCCAGCTTGGAGATCTGGAGGCTTCCGGAAGGTCCCGGCTGCTATAAAAGGCGCGCATGGCTGTTCCGCCATGAGCTAGTATAGTCATACTTGCTGCTGTGTGAATGAGGATCGATGCATGATTCTGGTGAATGACTCATTTGAAACCCCTACCCTCTGATATTACGTTTGTGGTTAGGAATTGAGTTTAGTACCAGCCCCAGCTGCTTCATCTTCCACAGTTGCTAGCGTCCGACATTGCGCTTGCGTTCTAGCATTGTCGTGTAGCGGCAGTGTCCCATGCCGCGCTGCAGTAGCAGCACTCCTTGGCGTCCGCAGTTGCGACGTCGCACACATGGTAGGTCTAGAAGGACGCAGTCCCGCTGTCCTTGGCTCTGCTCCTGTGACCTGATACCATGTGTGCAACTATTCTGAGCACTGTGACTTTAACAGGCTCAGCCCTATTGTATTTGTCTTGTGTTTGGCATCTCTGTGACTCAACAGAGATTGCTCTGTGCACCTGGGTGAAGTTTAACCCCGTGCGCACCTCCGCCATATTGCTCCTGCCACCACTTAGCAGCGGTTAAATCACCTACTGCACGTGGACCCCGAGCGGCGTTCGCACTTTATTAGTTATTTTATTTAGTGTGTTCCACCGTTCCTAACATATAATTGTTTGACCGACCTTACTTTAACTGCTTTCTGATGCAGGATGCCATTGTTAATTCTATATCAGGTGTGGTTGTATGCAGCGGGCTCAGTCCCTGATCCTGCTTTATACACAACAGCTGCTGGCTGCATTATGCAGAAACAGAAGCAACCAGAATAAGCTCCAATTGCTGTTGTTTATCCATTTAAATGTCGCTAATAGAGTTGAGCGAAAACAGGTCGGTCAAATTGATAAGTCGCCGACTTTCGCTAAAGTCGGGTTTCATGAAACGAAACCCGACCATAACGTGAGGTCAGCCACGAGGTCGGTGACCAGAGCGCCAAAGTCGCGTTTCAAATTATGCTTCCAGTGCCCTTTTTCAGCCAATGATGGAGGACGCACACTGTGGGCAACGCGATGACATGGGCATCGGTCACCACCATCTTTGAGAAGGGCATGCAAGTGATAGGCTGGCTTTGTGTGGCATCACAGGGGCTATAAAAGGGCGTGAACGCCGACCGCCATCTTACTTCTGCCGATCTTAGCATAGGGAGAGTTTGCTGCTGCTGATTCTGAATAAGGGAGAGCGTTAGGCAGGGAAGAAGACCAAAAAAACTGCTTCTGCTGTTAGCGATTTCCACTGCACAACACAACAGTTTGTGTGCAGTGATAGGGGAGGTTATATTTTTGGTGCATCAGCTCTGTTGGTTATTAGGCTGCCTTAAAAGGCTCCCCGATAGCTGCATTGCTGTTTGCACACTGCTGTGCAAACTGCTTTTTTAAAAGCAAAAATACTTTTCTTCCTCTTTTCTGCGCAGTTACCAAACGTTCATTTTTCCACCCTTTTGTGTGCAGCAGTCCTGCTTATTAGGCTGCCTGCTGCCATACTTGGACTGAGAGCATCATTGTCAGCTTCCTAAAATCTCTAGGGAGCTTCCAATTCTCCCCAATACTATATACACACCTTGTACCTTGTCATACACCAGCCAATATCAGCCTGTTAAATTAAGGTGTAATCTATAGTGGGCCTGAGATAATAGTTCAGACTCCTCAAATCTCTAGGGAGATTCAAATTATCCCCAATACTATATACACCTTGTACCTTGTTTTACAGTACAGTATAGCTGGTGGTATTTTGGGTACATTTTTCCAAAAATGAGGAAGTATGGTGGAAGAGGCCGTGGAAGTGGGCGGGGGTTGCCAGCTGGTACTGATGGTGGTGGGGGTGGTGGTGCATCTGCTGGTAGTGACAAAAGCACAATAGCACCTAAGGCAGGAGGTGTTGAGCCTGCGTCATCGTCTGGCTCCAAAAGGCCTCGAAGTCTCCCTTTTCTGGGAGTAGGTAAACCGCTTTTAAAGACGGAGCTTCAGGAACAAGTTTTGGCTTACATTGCTGACAAAGCCTCCAGCTCTATCGCCTCCTCTTCTGAAGTTTCAAAAAATAAAAGCACTGAGTCGTCAGTGGAGGCTCCTGGTCAGGAACAACACCTTTCCATATGTCCTTCACCCCTACCAAAATTGAAGGATGCGGCAGGCCACACTACAGATTACTCCATGGAGCTCTTTTCACATACCATGCCTGGGTTATCAAGTCAAATCGTGAATTCCCCAGTCCAAGATGAATCTGACATGGAGTGCACTGATGCACAGCCACTGCTAGATTTTTCTGCTGGTACATTCACTCAGAGCACTATATTTTCCTCGCTGTGTACTGAGCCAGAATCTGACCCTGACGAAACTCAGGTGCCCCTTCCCGCATACTATACCACCTTACGCGGTGTCACAGAGGAAGGTGCACATGAAATTGAAGAGGAGGTGATGGATGACCCAGTTACTGACTCAGATTGGCATCCATTGGGGGAAGAGGGGAAGAGGGTGCCGCTGCCAATAGCTCAGAAGAGGAGGAGGAGGATCCGCAGCAGGCATCGACATCGCAACAGCTGTTATCTGGCAGGCCCGTAGCAGTCCAAAAACGGTTTACAAATACCCAAAGAGTTGCAGGACAGCTTGGCCAGATGGTCAAATTAGCACAGCGTGCAAGGCCTCAAAATGTCTTCCATAGTAGGAAGAGTGCAGTGTGGCACTTTTTTGAACAAAATCCTAATGATCAGGCCAAGGTTATCTGTAAAAAGTGCGCAAAGACCTTTAGCCGAGGGAAAAATCTGAGAAATTTGAATATCAGTTGCATGCTTAGACATTTAACCACCATGCAAGCGTGGACGGACTACCAAACCTCACGTACCACATGTGCACCTGCTCCGAATGAAGGTAGTCAGCAACGCTACATCGCTTCCCCCACTGTAAGCCCACTGGTTAGCACACCACCAGTAGCAAATGTTGAGGTGTCGTCACAAGGCCAAAGCAGTCAGGGAATCACAATGTTATTGCTACGAAAGACTGAATCTAGGCCATTAGCAAGACCACCAACACCATCACCATCACCAACCCTCTCTCAGTCCGCCATGTCCACCGCTAGTTCCACCATATGCAGCTCTCAAGTCCAGCTCACCCTACCAGAGACTCTCAGTAGGACAAGAAAGTACTCATCCTCTCATCCGCGTACACAGTGTTTGAACGCCCACATTGCCAAACTAATCTCGTTAGAGATGATGACCTACCAGTTGGCTGAAAGCGAAGCTTTCCGCGAGCTCATGGCCTACGCAGTACCACGCTATGACCTACCCAGTCGGCACTTCTTTTCTTGAAAAGCCATCCCAGCCCCCCACCTGCATGTGAAAGACTGCATTGTCCATGGCCTCAAGCAATCAGTGAGTGGAAAGGTGCACCTCACAAGAGATGCATGGTCCACTAGGCATGGCCAGGGCCGTTACGTGTCCATCACTGCGCACTGGGTTAATGTGGTGGATACAGGGGACAGCGGCGGTGGGACAGTGCTGCCTAGTCCACGGTATAGGAAACAGTTGGCTGTAGGCGTTCGACCATCCTCCTCCTCCAGAAGCGAAAGCTCGTCCACAGAGTGCAGTCACACAAGCAATCTATCCGCAGCTGCCAGTGTTGTCGGTGTCCCACTATCGAACAGCTAGTGGTAAGCGTCAGCAGGCTGTGTTGAAGATGATGTGTTTGGGCGACAACAGACACACCGCGGAGGTACTGGCCGACTACTTGCAGCGACAAACTGATTCATGGCTGAGTAGTCTAAATCTGGAGGCAGGCAAGGTAGTTAGTGATAACGGCCGGAATTTTGTGGCAGCCATAGCCCTTTCAAAACTCAGACACATACCTTGCCTGGCTCACACCTTGAACCTAGTGGTGCAGTGCTTCCTCAATAATTATCCGGAGTTTACAGCCCTGCTCCATAAGGTGCGAAGACTGTGCTCGCACATCCGCCAGTCGCCCGTACACTCCAGTCGTATGCAGAAGCTGCAGTGATTGCTACACCTTCCCAAGCACCGCCTAATTTTCTACGTTGCAACAATGTGGAACTCCACCCTGCACATGGTTCAGAGGCTGTGCGAACAGAGGCAGGCTGTAATTCATTTGTGGGAGGATACACGGGCAGGCAGTTTGAAGGCAGACATGGAGTTGTCTGGTGTGCAGTGGTCGAAGCTGAAAGACCTCTGTAAAGTCCTTCAGTGTTTTTAGGAATGCACACGGCTGGTAAGCGCAGACAACACCATCATAAGCATGAGCATCCCACTTATGCGTCTGCTCGTGCAAACTTTGACACACATTAAGGAGCAGGCGTCTGCAGCCGAGGAGGAAGAGGAGGAGGGAAACCTTGATGACAGCCAGCCATTGTCTGCTCAGGGAACTCTCCTGGACAAGGTGGAGGAAGAGGAGGAGGAGGATGATTGGGATGATTATTTAGGGGAGGAGGATGCTTCACAGGGGGCAAGAGAAAATGTTGGTGTGGCAAGGTCAGGTACAGGGTTTGTGCGTGACTGGAGGGATGGTGATTTGCCAGAAAGTGCTCCTCTACCCAGCAATCGCAGAGCATCATTGACACCTGGAACATTGGCCCACATGTGTGATTATGCCTTGCAGATCCTAAAAAGAGACCCCCGCATTGCAAAAATGATGAACGATGACAACTACTGGTTGGCCATTATCCTGGATCCATGCTATAAAGGCAAATTCCAAAACATCATGCCACAGGAGAACCTAGAGCTAATATTGGCTAACAAACAAGCAACTCTGGTAAACCGTTTGTTTGAGGCATTTCCAGCACACAGCAGCGGTGATGGTTCTCCCACGAGCCGTAGGGGGCAACATGGAAGGGGTGTTCGTGGTGCACACAGCCAAAGTGGTGTTGGACACAGGGGTTTCATGACCATGTTGTGGACTGATTTTTCAAGTACCGCTCAAACGACTGGTAATACTGCATCGATTGAAAGTGACAGGAGACAGCAGTTGTCAACTATGGTTACAAACTACTTATCCTCCCATATCGATGTTCTCCCTCACAGGTCATTCCCCTTTGACTATTGGGCCTGTAAACTGGACACCTGGCCTGAATTGGCACAATACGCCTTACAGGAGCTCGCTTGCCCTGCTGCTAGTGTGCTATCCGAAAGAGTCTTCAGTGCTGCTGAATCAATCCTGACAGAAAAATGGTCCCGTCTGTCAACCCAAAATTTTGATGATCTAACCTTCTTTAAAATGAACCATGCATGGGTTTCAAAGGATTTTGTCCCACCTTCCCCTGCTGACACGTAGGTTGCCCGAAAAATGGATCGCTTTTGTCCTCCTCTTCCTCTGACTTTTCCAATTCCTCCATTTTCAACTGCTGAATGTCCAACATCAAGATATGCCATTTTTCAAACACCTTAACTGGGCTGCCTCCCCCCCAGGGCCGGGGTCACCACCTGGCTCACGCACCCGTGCGAGTGCTGTTGTCCAGCACAGGTGGGTGGGCCCACTCTTGGGCGACGGCACTGGCATAGGGTCCATCATAGTACAATCAAGTGTCTCTGATGGTGGGGGGTGCATACCCGCCATCAGACACACCGGCGTACTATGATACTATGAGGGGCCCTGTGCCAGTACTGCCGCCCACGAGTGAGCTCCCCCTGCTTGTTCAGGATCACAGCACTTGCAAAGTTGAAATACTTACCTCTCCCTGCTCCACCGCTATGACGTCTTCCGCGTTTCCTGACAGTGACATTCTGGTCATAGAGCGCGATGACATCACATCTATACGCCCTCTGCCTAAACAGTCCAAGTGCAGAGAGATGGAAGATGGGGACCACGAGGAGTCCAGACTAGGGATTCCCTAGCGAGGAGACTTATTTAATTGTTTTAAAGGTTGGGAGCAATTTTTGGGGAGCACTATACTCTGGAGAATGATATATGGGGCCCACCATACACTGGAGCATTCCAAAGGTGGACATCAGGCACTGCTGCAGCATTTACAGGGCCCATTATACACTGGAGCATTAAAAATGGGGCCCATTATATATGGAGCATTATTTGGGCCCATAAGACAGTGGAGCTTCATCCATGGGGACCAACATATACTGTAGCATTTTGTGGAGCTCATCATATACTGTATCGAGCATTATATGAGACCAATGATTCTGTATGGAGAAATATATGGGCCTCATTACTCTGTATGGCGCATTATGCGGTGGCCATAATACTGTATGGAGTAATATACTGTCCATTTTTGGAGCTATTGGAGAATTTAAAATGGGTATCAGTCATGTGATGTAAGAAGTGAAGTATTTTTCATTGTACTATACCGCTATTTCTCTGCCGTATGAGAGGATCATGAATTGTGGCATGTGTTAAAGGAGCCCATTCACACTCTTTGGCCCTGGGCCCACGAAAATCTGGAGCCAGCCCTACCCCCCCACAACTTTAGCCAAATAACCCCCAGTTTTCAATGCCTAACTATTATTATAAAGTAAATTAAGGTTTACAAGCTTAAGTAATAAGAATTGATGTTTTTGGCATTAAAATGGGCACTGTAGGTGTGTTTCCTGTCTTCCACTCACTGCCGACTTTTCTTCCCCATTGACTTGCATTGGGTTTCGTGTTTCAGTCGGTCTTCGACTTTTCACGATAATCGGCCGATTTCGTTCGACCCGACTTTTGCCAAAGTCAGGTTTCATGAAACCCGACTCGACCCGAAAAAAGGCAAAGTCACTCATCTCTTTCCCTAATAATCTTTGACACTGGCATGTAAATGGTCTGGTTACTGGTACACTTCCATTGCCAATTTCCTCCCTCCATGTGACTGCAGCGTTGGGCTGTTATAGCTGCCTGCGGCTTTACATAATGCCCAGCTGTCAAACAATTTTTTCTTTTTTTTTTTAAATTTCAGAATATTCTTCACCACATAAATAAAACTACAAACTATACAAGTTTGGTATCATCGTAATTAAATTGATCTGTAGAGTTACTTTAATAGATCAACACAATGAATGCTGTGAAAAAAAATTAAAAAAGAAGAGCTGAATTCCATTTTTTACATTTTACCGCACTTTGAATATTGTTTTTATTGTGAAGTAAAATTAATGGTGTCAATCACAACTGTACCTTGTCCCAAAGAAATCAATCCTCTATATTGCTATGTAGATGGAAAAAAAATAATGACTCTTGGAAGAAATTAAGGAAGAAACAAAAGCTCAATAAAAAACATTGGTTATGGTGGAAAGAGATTAAATAACTATATAAAAATACAGTATTAAGACAAAGAATAGTTATTTACAGCAAAGAGAAATGGTTCTTTTAAGAAACCAACTTACCAGCAGTTCCTAGTTAAGCTAGCAGTGAGTCTTGACACGTACCGTGTCTCTGAAACTATATTACAAGAAGAAGCCAATCTGTTTTATGAACCCTTTACATGACCCATTGGGAATGCTAGTAACCATTCCATAATATTTTCTCCTTTAGCCTTTCTCCCATGTGTTCTAAGTCCAGAATTGCTTCCAGAATTAATTCAAAATTGCGGTAATCATCATTGGGTAATTAAGTAACCACTACGGACATTTACAAAAGAAGCCATTAAAATAGCTTGTTAGGCTAATTACCTTCAAGGTGCTCAAAACCACATTCAATAAGTTTATTAATGATTCCAGTGCTTCACAGAAATTTTTGTAATGCGGAAGGAATAAATGAATATTTAACATTTTGTCACAAAAATTTTATTGAAGACCCACAATTTTTTATTTTCACAAAGGTAACAGAAATGGTTCTTTTAATTCATTTGTTGTGCAATTTCTCCTGAGAATGCTGATTGTTAGAGTTGACGGATTTCACTAAATAAAAATAAAAAGATAAAGTGCAATCGCAACCCGGGGTCCACCGTGCAGAGATATAAAACTGCTGCTAGGGTGAACAATGGCAGAGTAAAACAGCGAGCATTCACCTTAATCAGACTGCATTAATTCCACACAGTATGAACAGAATGCAGAATACCCAGCTCTGTTTACTTCACAGAGGGGTAGTGCAAAAGGTTTGAGCTTTCTGAAGAGTGCTAACATAAAACTAGAATGAAACAGGTGCAAAGTTAAGAGAAGTAACTCAAATGACACTAGGTACAAAACCCTGTTGACTTCACAGAGAAGTACAGCATACAGGTCGGGCTTGCTCTGTAACTGAACTGTTCTAACTGCACACATGAACAAGACAGATGCTAAGCCAAGCAGAATAAACCATAAGAAGCTCAGACTCAAAAGGTAGACAAATATATACACGTGCAGACAGAGTGATATAGTATCCACTCACAACCACCGAACCTAAATGATACTAGCACGTCCGCATGCGCCGCTGAGAGCCTTTTAAACCCAAAGCTCCACTTCAAACAATCACGCCCAGCCGGCCATGACATACCTGCGGGTCAATCCGGAGCTGCCACATCACTAGAGCAGCTAACGTTTGATCACCAAAGAGAAGATACCACATCAAGGACATGCTCAGTAAGATGATCTCTGGACTTAAGGGCCCGTTACACATAGCGATATCGCTAGCAATATCGCTGTAACGTCACTGGTTTTGTGACGTAGCAGCGATATTGCTAGCGATATCGCTACATGTGATAGTTACCTCTGACCAGCTCCCCTGTTGCTCATCACTGATCGCGCGAGAACGTCCTGGACCATTTCTCGTCAGGAGCTTCCTGCTGGGCTTCCTGTGGCGCCGACGAGCGACGCGTGAACGCGGGCGGGAGGATGTCAGGATCACCTCGTCTGACAGGTAAGTAGCGACCGCCGACTGCTGCTATGTCACTGGTGAGATCTGCCTGTGTGGCAGCTCACTAGTGACAACATAGCAATGCACCAGCGATCCATATCATTGTCGGGATCGCTGGAGCATCGCTAAGTGTAACGGTACCCTTAGACTCCAAAGCGCAAGAGTGCACCTGAACATCACTACTTACCATAAACCTGTCTGGAGAGTCAGCAGTAACTAAACGTATGCCACGTGCCCGAGCAAGACACTGGGACAGACGTCTGTGCTGAGCAGCAATCGCATTGGCTGGACCTGAATGGGAGACCACAAGGCCAGATAATGCTTGGGATCTATCCCACGCAGCGAGTAAATCCCAACGCCTAACGTTGTTCCCTCCCTAACATCCCCCCGGTGAGGTTTGCCACACTTGAAAGTCACCACAAGCTGGGGGCATAGATGGGCTCTTGCTCATCGGCAGAAATTTTCCATTGCTCAAACCACTCAGTGGTCCTTTTAGTACTAGAGACCACCCCGTTTGAAGATATGTGCCCCAGAGTGACCCTCTAACTAAAGATTAAATGTTATATAGATCTCACCCTGGGGCACTGGGCCTTAAGACATAGACTCTCACAGAAACTACCCAATCTCTGTATGCTCCCTATTGCCCAATCAATTTGGGGAGAATGGAGGCACAGCCAAGGCATCCCAACAAGTACCTCATCCATACCCTTAGAGATAACAAGAAAAGGGATTACCTCCTGATGTTTTGGAGACATGGTGAGATTAAGAGTTATAGTCTGATGGGAAATCGGGGTTAGTAAAACGGACCCATTAGCAACCCGAAAGGACAATGTCTTAGGAAGCATCACTAATGGAATTGCATGCTGTTGGGCAAAGGTGGCATACATGAAATTGCCCTCAGCCCCGGAGTCCACGCAAGCCTCAGCATTGAGAGTAGTTGTCCCAAACGTTAAAGAGACCCCAAAGGACAATTTATCTCTATTTATATTTAACTAATAAATCAGTAAAAAAATTTAAAAAATGGAGTGTGGTCCTCTTTATTTGTATTTAAAAGCTAAGAGAAAGCAGACAGCTGTGAACTTGTCTTGGCCAATAAGCATGGAGCTTCCCAGCCTATTAATATAATCTAACAGTCTATAGAGCTGCATTCAGAGAACCGACAGTAAGTTCTCATGCTGCGAGAAATGACATCAGTAAGACTAATGCAGTTCAGCTGCTGTGATCTGCCTTAACCTTGTGACCGCTCATCACAGCAGCCGAGTTCTCATGCTGCACAGTGTGAGAACCAGCAGTGGCTGCTGCTCCAGTCTATGAAGCTGTGTTCTCTGAAAGGGGCTCCATAGGTTAGACGAAGAAGATGGGGATCGTCGTGGAACCTCCATATTATGGATTACGCCTAACCCATGTGGATTACTTTTTTGGTGGTAATGTGAACATTACTCAGATGACATCAACTTCCAAACCACTACCCTGATTGCCACCACACCAGGACAATCGGGAAGAAATGAGGCTAAGCACCAGAATTGGTGCATCTAATGGATGAGCCATTTCTGAGGCGACTGAGGGCTGCTCTTATTAGACTGGGAAGGGGCCCATATCCATGGCCCTTCTCAGCCTATTAGTATCAGCCCAAAGCTGTATGCTTAGTCTTTGATGGTTATTAACCCCTTCATGACCCAGCCTATTTTGACTTTAGTGACCTGGCCATTTTTTGCAATTCTGACCAGTGTCCATTTATGAGGTAATAACTCAGGAACGCTTCAACGGATCCTGGCGATTATGAGAGTGTTTTTTCGTTACATATTGGGCTTTATGTTAGTGGTAAATTTAGGTCGATAATTTTTGCGTTTATTTGTGAAAAAAATGGAAATTTGATGAAAATTTTTGAAAATGTCGCAATTTTCAAATTTTTATTCTGTTAAACCAGAGAGTTATGTTTCACAATATAGTTAATAAATAACATTTCCCACATGTCTACTTTACATCAGCACAATTTTGGAAACAATTTTTTTTTTTATTAAGAATTTATAAGGGTTAAAAGTTGACCAGCGATTTCTCACTTTTACAACAAAATTTGCAAAACCATTTTTTTTAGGGACCACCTCACATTTGAAATCATTTTGAGGGGTCTATATGGCAGAAAATACCCAAAAGTGACACAATTCTAGAAACTGCACCCCTCAAGGTACTCAAAACCACATTCAAGAAGTTTATTAACCCTTCAGGTGCTTCACAGGAACTAAAGCAACGTGGAAGGAAAAAATGGACATTTTAATTTTTCATTTTTTTTAGCATCAATTTTTTCATTTTTACATGGGTAACAGGATGAAATGGATCCTAAAATTTGTTGGGCAATTTCTCCTGAGTACACTGATACCTCACATGTCATCATAAACCACTGTTTGGATGCACGGCAGGGCTTAGAAGGGAAGGAGCGCCATTTGACTTTTTGAATGGAAAATATGCTGGAATATTTAGCGGTTACCTTGTCGCGTTTGGAGAGTCCCTGTGTGCCTAAACATTGGACAAGTGACCCCATTTTGGAAACTAGACCCTCCAAGGAACTTATCTAGATGCATAGTGAGCACTTTGAACCCCCAGGTACTTTTTTTTCACAAAAAATGTATTTTAGCCTCAGTTTTTTCATTTTCACATAGGCAACAGGATGAAATGGATCCTAAAATTTGTTGGGCAATTTCTCCTGATTGCAACGATCCCTCATATGTGGTCACAAAACACTGTTTTGGCACACGGCAGGGCCTGGAAGGGAAGGAGCACCATTTGACTTTTTTGAAAGGAAAATTAGCACCAATCATTAGCGGCCACCATGTCGCGTTTGGAGAGACCCTGTGTGCCTAAACATTGGAGCTCCCCCACAAGTGACCCCATTTTGGAAACTAGACCACCCAAGGAACTTATCTATATGTGTGGTGAGCACTTTGAACCCCCAAGTGCTTCACAGAAATTTATAATGCAGAGCAGTGAAAATAAAAAATCATTATTTTCCTAATAAATGATTTTTTTAGCCCGCTATTTTTTATTTTCACAAGGCTAACAAGAGAAATTGGACCACAAAAGTTGTTTTGCTATTTGTCCTGATTACACAGAAACCCCATATGTGGGGTGAATCACTGTTTGGGTGCATGGGAGAGCTCAGAAGGGAAGGAGCGCCATTTTGGAATGACGACTTGATGGAATGGGGGAGAAAACTACTGTATGGGCACACGTCGGGGTTCAGAAGGGAAGTAGTGACGTTTTGGAATGCAGACTTTGATGGAATGGTCTGCGGGCGTCATGTTACATTTGCAGAGCCCCTGATGTTCCTAAACAGTGGAAACCCCCCACAAGGGACCCCATTTTGGAAACTAGACCCCCAAAGGAGCTTATCTAGATGTGTAGTGAGCACATTGAACCCCCAAGGGCTTCACAGAAGTTTATAAATGCAGAGCCATGAAAATTAAAAATCATTTTTTTTTCTCAAGAATGATTTTTTAGCCCGCTATTTTTTATTTTCCCAAGGGCAACAGCATAAATTGGACACCAAAAGTTGTTCTGCAATTTGTCCTGAGTATGCTGGTACCCCATATGTGGTCATAAACCACTGTTTGGGCGCATGGCAGGGCTCAGAAGGGAAGGAGCGTCATTTGACTTTTTAAATGGAAAATTAGCTCCTATCGTTAGCGGACACCATGTCGTGTTAGGAGAGCCCCTGTGTGCCTAAACTTTGGTACTCCCCCACATGTGACCCCATTTTGGAAACTAGACCCCCTAAGGAACTTATCTAGATGGATAGTGAGCACTTTGAACCTCCAGGTACTTCACAGAAGTTTATAACGCAGAGCCGTGAAAATAAAAATATTTTTTTTCTTCAAAAAATGATTTTTTAGCCTGCTATTTTTTTTTCACAACGGTAAGAGGAGAAATTGGACCCCAAAAATTGTTTTCCTGTTTGTCCTGAGTACACTGGTACCCATATGTGGGGGGAACCATTGTTCGGCCACACGTCAGCGCTCAGAAGGGAAGTAGTGACATTTTGAAATGCCGACTTTGATGGAATGGTCTGCGGGCGTCATGTACGTTTGCAGAGCCCCTGATGTGCCTATACAGTAGAAACTCCCCACACGTGACCCCATTTTGGAAAATAGACACCCAAGGAACTTATCTAGATGTGTGGGTGGTGAGCACTTTGAACCCCCAAGTGTTTCACAGAAGTATATAACGCAGAGCCGTGAAAATAAGAAATCATTTTTTCCTCAAAAAATGATTTTTAGCCCACAATTTTTTATTTCCACAAGGGTAGCTGGAGAAATTTGACCCCAAAAGCTGTTTTCCAGTTTGTCCTGAGTATGCTGATACCCCATATGTGGGGGTAAACCACTGTTTGGGCACATGTCGGGGCTTGGAAAGGAGGGAGCACTTTTTGACTTTTTGAACGCAAAATTGGCTGGAATAAATGGTGGCGCCATGATGCGCTTGGAGACCCCGTGATGTTCCTAAACAGTGCAAACCCTTCAATTCTAACTCCAACCCTAATCCCAACACACCCTTCTAACCCTAATGGAAAAATAAAAATAATTTCTTTATTTTATTATTTGTGCCTGCCTATGGGGGTGAAAAAGGGGGTGAGGGTTATTTACTTTTTTTTTTTATTTTGATCACTGTGAAAGAATATCATAGTGATCAAAATGAATGAATGAATCTGCAGCGTTGCAAAATCAGGCAGGCGCACAAAATGGCGGCGCCCATGATCCAGGATGGCGGGACACCGGGTGCCAGAGCGGGACATCGGAGGTACCAGGGGGTGAGGGGGAGCAGAGGGAAGGGAGCAGATGATGACTGCGGCGGCGGCACATTGCCGCCGTCAGTCGGTATCGAAGGCCGATCGGCCCGTGAGTCGTGGGAGGGGTCGGATCTGGGTCTCCAGCCATGGCCGATGCTATTGCAGCATCGGCCATGGCTGGATTGTAATATTTCACCAAATTTAATTGGTGAAATATTACAAATCACTCTGATTGGCTGTTTCACTTTTAACAGCCAATCAGAGCAATCGTAGCCATGGGGGGCTAAGCCACCTCCCCTGGGGTGAAGTACAAAGCCCCCTGTACCTGCAGGTCAGGTGACCTTTCAGTGACCCCAGTCACCCGACCCACAGGGGGGCTTTGAAACTGCTGCCATAGCTTGCAATGTCTCCAACCTTGTCTCCCATTGAGCACATCTTGGATGTCAATGGTGAGCAACTGCAAAGGGATCTGCCAGCAATGGACCTTGATGATTTGCCAATGTGCATTCAGAGTGGGAGAGCATTCCTTAGATTAGTAGCCTCAGTGATAGCAGCCAAGGCATGAAAGCACGTGTTCATTTCTGCACATGACACACATACTAACCAGAACAATGGTTCTGTGATTAGCATTGTTGCTTTGCAGCATGGGGGTCCTGGGTTCAAATCCCACTCATGGACAACTAAGAAGAGTTTGCATGTCCTTGCTGTGGCTTATTGGGAATTAAGCTTCTGAGTCCTAATGGGAACAGTGATGATAATGTCTGTAAAGCGGTGTGGAATTAATGGTGTCATGAAAGTGAGTAAAATTAATAAAAAAATACTCAGAACTGAATAAGTTGAGATGTTTTGAAAAATGTTTCATTTTCATAATTTGCATGTCATCAACATGTCTGTTCATTCTTATTTTCATAATGCCACATTTTTATTCTTGATGTTGCAATTTAAATGCAAAAGAGTGTACATAAAAAGCAATGCAAAATAAATATTAGTGGTTAGTCTAATAGCTGAATAATACTGGATTATAAAAAATCCCTGTGTTCTGTGAAAATTTAGCTGAAAGGTGGAGATTTATCTAATAAAGCATGCATGATTTTGGTGTGAAATAAACAAAACAAGTAGAAGCCTTATAAAAACAATACAATTCTCATTCTTTTCAGATAAAGAGGAGACCGAATTTTGAGTGTATTCTCTTGTGGTGATTTGTTGCTATGCAAATGTTCATTTTGTTTTTATATTCTATAGATTCTAGCCTTTTTAGTAATTATTTGATTGCTTTTACTATGTATTTAACTACAGCTGAGTTTCACAGCAGTATCAAGAGAATGGTAACGGGGGTCTTCATCAGACCCTTGGCGGTCTTAGTAGGCCATTAATAATTTTTCAAAGAGAAAAAAGGTGATAGTGATTTATGAAAAAATATATTTTATTTACATAGTTTACATTTTATTTTTAATTATCCAAAATTATGCAAAAGCAATAATTTGGTTGTTTTGTATTTTCTATAGTTCTTTACAAATCATGTATTGCCAGGTGTCCTTTGCAATGCTGATTTGTGTCTGGCTGTGCTTATGGTGCGCGTGGCCACATCTCCCCTGCTTTATGAGGAATGGTTGTGTGCTAGAATTGCTGCTTCAGCCTATTCCTCTGAGGCAGCTCTTATATAAAGCTTCCCTGCCCTGTGGGGTGTTGCACGAGCTTCGCCTTAAATTTCTGAGTTTTGCCATGTCTGTGTGGTGTTCAGCACCTGTTTTGCCTGCCTGCAGTTCTAGGTGAGCTGTGCCTGTCTTGCCGCCCTCCAGGAGGCAGAATATCCTGGTCTCTGTGTCCTTGTTCCTGTCCGCCCTCCAGGTGGCAGAATATCCTGGTCCCTGTGCTTTATGAAGTCTAGTCTTGATTCCTGCTGCGTTATGTTCATGAAGTCCTTCTGTGTCTTGGACCCTGTGCCCAGTGTCTGGGACTCTTTGCTAACTGACTTTCTGTGATCTAACCTGGGTTGATCTTGGAAGTAGGAGTCTGGTGTGTCCACTGAGTTTCTGCTACTCTGTGCTTAGCTTGTTATTGGGTGCAAACCACAGTCGGTTCCAATCCAAACTGCGGAGCTTGCACCAGACCGCTTGAGTTCCTTTTTAGGTCACTGCCAGATGTCCGGAGTCCAATGCCACAGACCCTTCCCTAGCCTGGGTAGGTCCAGGTTACCACGTCGTCGTGGTCGGGCGATGTGGAGGCATCGACTGGGCCGCATCCGCGGTCACAGTCGTGACCCTATGTCTGTGACTACAATGCACTCCAGCATACTCAATATACATTTATGCGCATCCTGGGGGATACATACTGTCCCTCGCATATAATTCCCACGCTATCTATTTATCATACTATATTGTCTTTGTGGAATCCAATTCAAAATGATGATCATGAGAGAAATGCTCTCCTTACAAGTCATTCCTGTAGGTAGAAACCTGTAATCTTTGTATGATTTCCAATTATTTTGGGGGATTTAATGCTTCTGCCTACTCTAAAGGTAATCACCAACAACAATAAAGTTAGTAGTAGAAAAGGATCTTCCTCACATTTTCATTTTTCTTTTATCCTTTCCTACATCCTTGTGTAACTGTGCCAAAAAAGTACCATTTTCACCTGCAGAATCTTGAAAACCCAACCAATCGAAATAAACAGGTCACGATTCAAAAAAACTATAATTTTTTATTTGGATAAGATGACATATTTTCAAATTATTTACCGTAATTACTTTCTAGGGAAAAAGAAACTGCAGATCCGTTTTGCAATTTCTCTAATCCCACTTTTGTGTGACAGAAATTCTAGTCTATGGTGTTTTTGTCATCATTGCAAATATAATACCATTACATCATAGATCAATAGGAAGAAAATGTCTGTTTCTTATTGTACAAATCATAATACTGATCATTAACATTATTTTTTGAAAATTCAGGTGTAGCAAAGTTCAACACTATAAAACGTATCCATCCCCATCAAACAACATAATCCACTTTGGATATAATGCCTTCAGCTTTTTACAGAATCGATGCAATATGTATATTGTGTGCAAGATTGTGGTGTGCAGTGGGGGCAATACCAACTCTCGATGCCGTCAAGGTTGTGTGCAAAGACGTAAAAGAACAGCAGATCCTCTTCAACATAAAGAGATTAATGTGGTGGCCGGACCTCTATATCTGCAACATTAGTACAAAAATAAACTCAGAATCAAGAGAAAATAATGCAGTTAATTCTAATGGTGCTACATTTTCATAGGGATTGTCATATATGTGATTTGAACATTAATGTAGTGTTAATATAGAAAATCAATATCATTGATAGATGGTATAAAACCAATAACTTTGTCATAAAGTACTAAAATAAAATTACACCTCGTTTGCAAACATATATTATTATTGTTTTTCTTTTCAAATTTTTATTCACTTTTTCAATAAAGTGAAAATAGAACATTTGCGGAGCCTTCTAGTAAGAGAACAAATTTGGAAAAAATTATTTCAACTCTGGTAGTAACAAACTAGTTTACTAAAATAAAGCAAAGTGTGACAATTGCATGTTCTCGTAGGTGACAGGAAACCTGAACAATGAAGCTGAAGAATACCTTTTTAGTACCTCTGTGTGGTATCTTGGAACTTTTAATAGTTCTTCTACAAAAAGTCTTATGTCTGGCCATTTTACCTGATAGATCCTAGCAAAGTCTTTGTTTTTTTATTCTTTCCCATCTCTATGTGGATTTGTATTGTGATGAAAGTGGCCCTTGGGTAGCGTCCATGGTGTAGCTGTGTGATGGCCACACAATTCGACAATGGAATAGTTAACGAGCCAGTGGAAAACCAAAGGGGTGGAGTCAATGGCAGAATCAGCTTACTGTTGTGAGATCAAGATGGTAGCCAAGGTCAAGTCCAAGTCTTCAAGCATAAACAGAAGACAAGAGAATGGTCACCCAATTCAAGGTCAAGTTCACATTAGCATTCAGGACAATAACCAGAAGAGAAGTGGTTACACGAGCCAGGTCAGGAATCAGAATAAGAAACAAGAGTGACTGCTTCCAGGAGCAGTATTACTATTCAATAACTGGCAAAGGATTGTCCTGCAATAAGGTGCTTTTAAGAAAGTTTTTCTGAGGCATGAAAGTTCATTATATTACAATTTACATACATGTACCAAAGTGTAGATAATGTTGGTCAATTATTGTGGTGGTTATGAATATGTCTGTGACAGAGAAAACAGTTTCAGAGCAGTTTCATTCCCTATCTTCAGTGACACCAAATAGAATTTTAAAACAAACTAGTTCTTTTATTTTTAAGAGGACCTACCACCTCCTGGAAAATCCCATAAAGCAGAACCAAAATGCCCCCAAAAGGTGGGACACTATGTAAAATGTAAAGAAAACAAAAATGTGATGATTTAGAATTCTCTTAAAGCCATATTTTATTCACTACTAAAGATTCGCCAAATTGCGCTTACTTTCCTGGAAAATTTGATTTACAGCAAAGTTACTTTCCCTGAATTGAATACATCTCTTCGGACCCCAGAACATAATAAATGTAACATGTACAGTAAAAAAAGACCTGAAGCTCACCTCAGAGCTCATCTGTCAGCCCCTCCATTGCTCGCTGCCTGCCGTTTAGTCCTTAGAGCTACCTTTCATTTCCACTGTCGTGTTCTACATCACTCTCTGTGTTCAATCTACAGTAGGCAGGGATTTACGGCAGCGGCTAGGCCTCTGAGGTCATGTGCGAAGCCAATCATGACATCAAAGACTTGTGACAACCAGTGACCTCTAAATTCTATTCATCACTAGAATTCCCAAGCCTATAGTGAACAGGCATGATGCATGACTGGGGAAAGAAGAGATGGCTCTGAGCATTGGAAGGTGGACAGAGAGTAGCAGAGGGGCTGGACAGGTGAGCAGTGAGGTTAGCTAAGTTTTTTTTTTGTCTTTTTGCTCAGAAAAATGACAGCCAAGATTCACAGGACCCAGTCCAGCAGCCACATAAGTAATCTGTGGCCACTGGATGGTAACCTCCTATGTATCAGCATGCCCAGCTCCTATTTTGATTAGCTGGCCTGATGTCATCAATGCAGCGTGACGCATATGCAGCATGTTCATCTATCATCTTCTTCCATCCTGAATGTCAAAGTGCAAGGGATTATTTACAGTCATCACTGAGCAATGACTGCAGCCCCTGTGACTAAAAGCCAGCAGCTCCCATGAGGACCTAAGTCATGTGTAAAACAATTACAAATATATAATGAATATAATTTTCCAATTTCCACTGTTATTTAACCCCTTTCTGACATCCCACTAACTCTGCCATCCATGTGACCCAGCACAATTTGACCATGGACGGGATAGTACATCATCGCGATCGATTCTTACAGATCACTCCTGGCACTTTAACCCCGAAATCCTGCAATCAAACAAAATTACAAAATTCGGTGAGCCGGCGCTGGACTGACATCCCCTCTGCCTTTGGATCGGAGACCCCGTGGCGTGAGGTGGGGTCCCGATCGTTGCCATGGTGAGTGGATGTCATCATGACGACATCCGGCTCACCAGAGCTAGGAAACTTGGGAAACTTGTTGATCATGTGCAGTGCATGATCAGCAAGTCTCCCTGTGTCAGTGTAGCGCTGACAGCTTATATGGCATGCAGATGCTACTTCATCTGCATACTATAGAAGTGATCAACATGTAAAAAAATGATTGTCCCATAGTGGGACAAAGTATAAAAGTTAGGAAAAAGTAAAAAAAATAAATTTAAATTATTGTAAAAATATTAAAAATATCAAGAATAAAAAAATATATACTCTATCACTAAATAAATATTTGAATGAAAAAAATATTAAAACAATAAAAGTATGCATATTTGGTATCGCCGCATCCACAACGACCCGACCTATAAAACTGTCCCACTAATTAACCCCTTTAGTGAACACCATTAAAAAAACAAGGCAAAAAACAATGCTTTTTCATCTTACCACTGAACAAAAAGTGGAATAAAAAGCGATCAAAACGATGGATATAAATAAACATGGTACCGCCGAAAACATCATCTTGTCCTGCAAAAAACAAGCCATGATGCAGCTTCATCAGTGGAAATATAAAAAAGTTATAGCTCTCTGAATAAAGAGATGCAAAAATTATTTTTTCTATAAAATAGTTTTTATTATATAAAAGCACCAAAACATAAAAAATATAAATGAAATATCTCTTTAATCGTACTGACGAAAAGAATAAAACTGCCTTATCAATTTTATCACATACGGATTGGTATAAATGCCCCCCAAAAATAAATTCAAGAATTGCTGGTTTTGCTTATTCTGTCTCTCATCATTCTCCCCTGCTCTGCCGGCGTTCGGTGCGAGCATTTAAGCAATAAAAAAGACAGCAGCTGATGAGACCATTACAGCTGTCTCTTTTATTACTTAAATGTAACTCTAATCAATTGCCAGCAGAGCAGGGGAGAATGATGAGAGCTGTGTTCAGCACCCGTCACAAGGAGAACAGGACTAACTCTAACGCTTCTTCCCCGGAGCTGATGCATGTCACATGGATGAAATCAATGTGTGTTATGTGTATGCACCTGTGCGGGACGTTTTATGGCCCATGCTGACTTTAAAAAATGAACAAGTCAGCGTGTTTTGCCTACGGACACACGGTTCGTGGAAACACACTGACATGCACAGACCCATTCACATGAATAGGCAAATAGCGCTCCGTTCCTCCCAAGTCTCTCCGTATGGCCAAGTAGTACTGTACAGCTACATATGGGGTATTGCCACATTCAGTAACAAGTGTGGGACAAATTTTGCTGCCATTTTTACCCACTTCTTGTGAAATTGTAAAATCTTTGGCTAAAACAAAATTTTGGTGGTAAAAATGTAGTTATTTTGTCCTCACTGCCCAATGGTATAAAATTCTGTGACACACCCATGGTGTCAATATGATCACTGCACCCCTAGATGAATTCATTGAGAGGTGTAGTTTGTAAAATGGGGTCACTTATGGGGGGTTCTGCTATTTTGACACCTCATGGGCTCTCCCAGTGAGTCATGGCACCTGCAAACGATAACAGTAAAATCTGGTGCTCCTTCCCTTCTGAGCTCTGCCATGCACCCAAACAGTGGTTTACCCACACATATGGAGTATCAGCATACTTAGCATAAATTGCCCAACAACTTTTGTGGTCCAATTTCTCGTGTTACCCTTGGTAAAATAAAAAAATGGATTTGATTTAAATTTTTTCTGAAAAAAGTTAAATGTTCATTTTTTTAAACATTCAAAAAATTCCTGTGAAGCACATGAAGGATTAATAAACTTCTTGAATGCGATTTTGAGCACCTTCAGGGGTGTAGTTTTTAGAATGGTGTCACTTTTAGGTATTTTCTATCATATAGACCCCTCAAAGTGACTTTAAATGTGATGTGGTCCATAAAAAAAATTGTCTTGTAAAAATTAGAAATCACTGTTTAACTTTTAACCCTTATAGCTTCCTAACAAAAAAAAGTTGTCTTCAAAATTTTGCTCATGTAAAGTGAACATTTTCGAAATGTTACTTATTAAGTATTTTAAGTGACATAAATCTGTGATTTATGGGCATGAAAATTCAAATTTTTAAAATTGCGAAATTTTCAAAATTTTTGCCAAGTTTTCTTTTATTTTCACAAATAAATGCAAGTCATATCAAAGAGATTTAACCACTATCATGAAGTACAATATGTCATGAGAAAAGAATGTCAGAATCACCAGGATCCTTGGAAGCATTCCAGAATTATTACCTCATAAAGGGACAGTGGTCAGAATTGTAAAAATTGGCCCGGTCATTAACATGCAAACCACCCTTGGGGTAAAGGGGTTAAACAAAAACAATATTTTTTAAAGTGTAAAAACCACAAAAAACTTTAAAACCCTTAATACTAATGTAGGAACTATGATGTAAGAGCCATAACGTGACTCTAAAAAAGTCCTACAGATTGGGAGTCCTAAAGACGTGGCTTGAAAAATACTTTCCCATATTCTGAGGCCTCAGCATTGCTAGTGTTTTCTGTATTGATGATGGAAGAATTAAAGAATTTTTCATATTGTGAATGCTGTTGCCATCCTTACCTGTCGTTTGGACCTCACAATAACATTGTGATATCATGACACATAACATTTTATGCAGGGGGCATTTATGTACATTTTATTCAAAGTGCATTTTTCAAAGTGCCTGGCAGTTAACCATGGCATGAATCTAACACTCATCTCTCTTCTCTTCATAAAGGTATATATTTCATTCATTTGCAGTATAAGCATGCAACCTCATTTCCATCTCTGCAAGCATGTGTTAATGATTTACAGTGTTGGTCACCATTATTGGCACCACTTCATGTTTTTCAAGGACTGTACATTATCTTTAGAAATAAATGGAAATATACCAAACTCATATTCTCAGGATTTTTTTAATTAGTGGTCCAAAGTAATGCAACAATAAAACATTGTTTTTCAGCTTACATGATGCAATTTCAAAGAACAAACAGAATTAACAGCATACACAGCAATAAAGGCACCCCTAATTATTACTTGGTTGCACACACTTTGGTAATGATGACAGCCTTCAAACGTTACTTATAGACATCAATAAGATTCTTGCACTTTTCAGTAATATTTGCATTGCAGAATATATTCACCATATATATTTGTATTATTTATATTCTGGTTGCTGCATTCACTCACATCTACCATCCTTGCACAAACTCTGTGCACTGCATTCATATCAGCCCCTCTCTCCTCTCCTGTCCTTTCTTCTCCTATGTACAGCACTAACACTCTTATCACAATCCAAAAGTGCTCAGATCCATTCACTCCCACCATACAACACAAAAGACACTCTCACGAATCCCTTAATCATCTGCTCACTTTTTCTTTTCCCTTCTTCTAGTTGAAGGAGATATCTCTCCCAACAACTGCCCTTCTTGTAACAGTAAATTGAACAATTTCCCTACTACACTCAGAATCCCTGCAAATCTCATTAATATTCCCTGCATAATGTCTCTTTTAACTGTGTCATCTGGAATTCACGCTCAGCAGGTAATAAACTCTCCTGCATCCATGACTTCTTCCTTTCTGATTCTCTTAACCTTTTGGCTATTGCTGAAACATGGATCCAGTAGTCAGACACCACCCCCATTGTTGCTCTTTCATATGGTGGTCTACATTTTTCACATACCCCCAGACCTGAGTACAGCCAAGGTGGAGATGTTGGTCTTCTTCTATCAGCCAATTGTAGTTTTAAGGTTATCCCCAAGTACTCTCACTTTTCTTCCCTTCTTTTGAGGTCCACACTGTAATACTCTACAGCTCCTTCTCCCTTTGAGTGGTCATTGTGTATCGTCCTCCAGGCCCCTCCCATCAGTTCCTGGATCACTTTGCTACTTGGTCTCTACAACTTTTACCTTGTGACATCCTCACCCTCATAATGGGAGACTTTAACATGTCCATTGGTGACCCTCCCCCCATCTGCCACTACAGTAACCTCCTCCTTCAAGCATAGACAGCGTAGTAACTCTCCTACACATGAACACAGAAATAAAATGGACTTGATCTGCTCCCTGTCTGCTCAGTGAAAGATTTTAACAACTCCCCTCTTCCGCTCTCTGACCTCAACCTTCTTTCATTCTCTGTCAAGAACCCTCACCCTGCTCAGGACAATCCCACTTTCCCAACTTGGACCTCAGTCTCCTGGACCTCAGTCTCCTCCCTCTCCTGTCCTGACTCTGCACTGAAACATTATAATGATACATTGCGGATTGCCCTGGATGAAACTGAGCCACCTACACATAGAACAACTCGGCACAGATGGAGACAACCCTGACACATGCTGCAAGAACATTTACAATGATGCTCAAGGTGCGCTGAACATCTGTGGAGAAAATCCAATCTATCCAAAGATTTAATTCACTAAAAGTATATGCTTAAAATATACAACTCTGCCCTTCACCTCTCCAAATAAACCTATTTCCACACCCTCATTACTTCACTATCCAAAAATCTTAAAAATTTCTTTGACACTTTTCATTTTGTCCTCAATCAAAGATTACAGTCCCCGGCCACCAACCTCAGCACTGACGATCTAACCAATTATTTCAAAGAAAAAATTTACCATATCCAACAGGAAATTTTCTCCCAATCCTTTAATATCATGCCCAGTCCTCACTCCTCCACTGCATCTAGATCACTCTCTGTTTTTGAACCAGTCACGGAAGAAGTGATCAGGCTCCTTCCCCTACTATTTGCAACAGTTACCCTATTCCATCACGTCTCATCCAGTTCATTTCCTCAGCTTTCACCACTCACCTAACAAAAATATTCAACCTCTCTCAACCAGTATCTTTCTACCATTACTCTCATGCAACATGCCTACTGTGTTGGGGTCATACTTGATTCAGATCTTTCATTCATTCCCTACATCCGATCACAAGATCACTCATGTCATCTACACCTCAAAAAAATTTCTAGAATTAAAACTTTCCTTTCTTTTGACTCTTCAAAAACTTTTACTGTTTCTCCTATTTATTCTCATCTGGACTATTGCAACTCTCTATTAATCTCTCCCCTCTCCAATCTGTCCTGAATGCAGCAGCCAGGATCATATTCCTCACCAACCGCTACAACGATGCCTCAACCATGTGCCAGTTGTTGCACTTGTTACCCATTCGCTACAAAGTTAAATATAAACTTATCACTTTCACCCACAAAGAGAGGCACGCTTCAGCACCACCCTACATCTCCTCCATTGTCTCACTCTACCACCCTTACCATGCCCTCTCAATAATCCGAACCTCCCACTCTCATCCCGAAGACTTCTTGCATGATGAGTTAATTATTTGGAATGCATTACTCATCGATTAAACCCCAATACCCATAGTTTTAACCATGCCCTAAAAACACATTTTTTCAGACTGCCTCAACATACTAAAAAATTTTTTCTAGCTGTCACTATTTGGTCCATACAAAATTTTCTTCAAAACCAGGACCCTCGTATAATCTGTTCTCACACCCTTCATGCAATTAATAGTCCTCTCTGTCTGCACTTTTACACATACTGGATGGTTTCCGATTCATGCAGCATTAGATGAGCACCCTATTTATAACATTGATGGCTGGACTGTACAATGCAAGCAATTGTTACCTTCCACCATCCTTATAGATTGTATAGATATCAGGTCCCTCATTCCTCTCAGTATTTGTTGATTTATGTGATTAAGAATAATAATCTTTATATAGCGCTAACGTATTCCGCAACACTTTACAGTTTTCACACATTGTCATCTCTGTCACCGATGAAGCTCACAATCTTAATTCCCTATCAATACGTCTTTGGAATGTGGGAGGTAACCGAGAACCCGGAGGAAACCCACGCAAACACAGGGAGAACATATAAACTCCTTACTGATGTTGTCCTTGGTGGAATTTGAACCCAGGACTCACATGCTGCAATGCTAACCAATGAGCCACTGTGCTGCCCTACTTGATTATTGTTGCGCTGTTACGTCTTTTATTGTCTGTACTGGTCCCTTCTAATATGTAAAGTGCTACGGAATATGTTGGTGCAATAGAAATAAAATTATTATTTATTAAGACGCATCTTGTAATATCAGAAGCGTCGTCAGCAGCGGGACAGGTGAGTGGTGAGGGGTTGTTTTTTTCACATTTCTCTTCCACATTTATTATTTTCACATTTCTGTCTATTTTATGTTTTAATACATGTATAAAAATTAATATTTTATTGTATGTTCATATATAGCAACCAGCAAGAACCAAAATGCAATTAATATAAGCTGCAACTTAAGAACAGTGAGAGATATGTAGCATAAATTAAATGCAAAGTCAGTAATTATTTTTGTAGATTGTCCATGTCAATAACTGATATCAAATAAGCCATTAAACAAGAAGTTTTATTGGACAACTTGAAAATATATATGTGCTTTAAAAAAATGTGTGCATAGCAAACACCGAGCACACCAGTAGAAACGATCAACGAGTTTCAACTAAACAGTCTTACTCATGATCTACAGTACCTCACTATACATTGGAGACTTATACTGTATATAGTGTGAACATAGCATTCCTAGGACAAGCAATTAAAAATGCAAAAAAGCATATATGTATTCAGAAAAAGACCTTACAAACTACTATTGGAAAACTATCATAAAAATAATGGAACAACATAATAAATTCTCTATTATAATATTGCCTAAATAATATTCAGTATTGTTTTATTAAAGCCTGTCTGGCATTAAGACCATGAGGAATACGGGTGTCAAGCATAAACATCCAGCATGTTTCAAGGTTAAGTAATTTTTGTTGTAAATCCCCACCTCCAGGAGGTTTATAAACCCTTTCGATTCCACAGAATCTGAAACTAGTGAGATTGCCTTTGTGCACATTGTAAAAATGACACAGCTGAGGCGGAAAGAGCTTTGGAATTTACAGCGTCTGATAAGTGTCTCCTAATACGCACCTTAAGACGCAATTGTTCTGAAAATGATGCATTTTTAACAGAAACAGAAGAAACTTGTGAGCGTCTCTCTCAAAGAGGATACCCTAAAAGGAATTTGGATAATGCATGTAAAAAAATTTCACAAATAGATCGCAAAAATGTATTAATAATCAATAAAAGGTAGATGCATTCAAAATAATTCACATAAAAATAATAATAATGTAGTATTCAGTACTTACCACAGTCTACAATATGGGCAGATTGTTAATATTGTCAAAAAACATCCACCAATGTTGAAACAAGATGACAAATTAATATATATATGCTTTTTTGCATTTTTAATTGTTTGTCCTATGAATGCTATGTGCACACTATATATATGTCTCCAATGTATTGTGAATTAGTAAGTAGTGAGTAAGACTGTTTAGTTGAAACTCGTTGATCGTTCCTACTGGTGTGCTCGGTATTTGCTATGCACAAATTTTTTTTAAAGCACATATATATTTTCAAATTGTCCAATAAAATTTTGTAAAGCTGCAGCCGCCTTTGTCCTGAGCTGGATCACAGTTTTTTTTTCCCTTTTCCTATTTGATGTGGATGCTCACCACAATCCGTCCTGGGCAATGGCAGGCTGGGGAATTTAACTACAGACCGGTATGCTGACTACCCTTTTTTTTCCCTATTAAACACAAAGCACCTGATTCTTCAAGGCTTTCACAACATAATTCTGGTGTAAAAGCTTTGAAAAGTTGCAAATTTTAAGTGCAGCTCTGTACTTTCATGCCTATTTCTCCCAGCTCCAATGAACTAGGCAGACAAGGGGAGGGATGGGGCATGGTAGGGGTGTGATGCCACAGCTCGTCTAATTTATGACAAGCTATTGCACTACGGATGCAAGAAATATCACTTCAGTAATTGACTGGAGTGAGATTTCTGGCATAGTGCACCACTCATCAGATGCTCCAGATTCCATCTCATCATGAATCAGGAGCGTCTGACTCCATCCAGCATGCCCACTCATCAAAGCTGGCGTGAACAATGCAGGTCTTCATGAATTGGGCAAACTGTATATCCCCTTATACATGACATTACATAGTTGAAATTTTCTTTTGTTTTATAAGTTTCAGAAATGCATTTTTCACATCTTTGTTCCGCAGGCTGTATAAGACAGGGTTTAGCATTGGAATAAGGACTATATTTAGGAGAGAGACTGTCTTAGAATTATTGACAGATTGACTAGATGGAGGCAAAAAATAGACACAAGTTAGGATCACATAAAGCATAGATACCACTGTGAGGTGAGATGAGCAGGTGGAGAATGCTTTCAGTCTTCCACTGGCTGTTTGGATCTTGAGAATGACAGAAATTATAGAAACATAAGTATATAATGTAAATAAGAAGGCTGGTAATGCCAAAATCACACTCTCGATAAGTATTACAATTCCTAGCCTGGTGATGCTGCCACAAGAGAGTTTCAGTAATTCAACAGAATCGCAAAAATGGTGGTTAATCTGATGCGACTTGCAGAAAGTCAACTTAGTCACTAATTGCATGATGGGAGCTGGATCTATTAAACTGATCAGCCAGGTGACAGCAGATAGAATTACACAGAACTTTCTACTCAGAATAATATTATAGTGAAGTGGATTACAGATGGCCACATAGCGGTCGTAGGACATGACTGTCAGCAAAAGATACTCCAAACTTTGGAAAGCAATGTAAAGATAAAGCTGGCCCATGCATTCATGGAAAGAAATTGATCTCATATTCAGAAATGTCAGCAAGAATTTCGGATGGATGAGTGTGGTCAGGCAAATGTCTAAGAAGGACAGGTTGCAAAGGAAGAAATACATAGGAGAATGAAGCTTAGAATCAAGACAAACGAGGACAATAAGAATTATGTTCTCCAAAATGCACTGGGAGTAAGCAATCAGAAATCCAAAAAAGAGTAAAAATTTGAAATTTGGGTATTCAAAATAGCCCAAGAGGGTGAATCCTTCCACAGATGTATTTTCATAGACCATCCTTCCTCAATACAAAAACATATTATGCAAATTAAAGACAGATGTTGCATCTAATTTGTTTCTGTGAGATAATCTAGTACTTCATTTTATCAGATTTCATGGCAAGGAGAGCATTGAATGTGAGTACAACAACAAGCGCTCAGAGTCCTTCACATACTACCTACTTGAAAACCAATGAAAGTCAATGGGGTCCATCAAGTACCATTGGGAACCATCATTGTACAGATATACAGTAGGTCGAGGTCATGGTTTCAATTATTGCAGGGGAGCATTTGGTTGACACTGCCATCATTCTCCAGTTGAAGCTCCGATTAAAAGGAAAAGGTTTTTTTTTACATCAAATTTCAATAGAAATCCAAGAATATATTCCAGAAAGAATAAATATGTGATACTCCTCAAATAGTAGTAAAATCCATGATGATAATATTTTTCCATAGATAAAATAATCTGGGGGCATACAACAATAATGGTCAGCAGAGGCAACCTGTATACCACCGACTATTTCGTAAAGTTTCTCTTGGATTTTATTACTGGTGAATGTCCCCACATTTATTCTTTGTTGGAATATCCTCTCAAAGTGGGTTAAGAAATCTACTGCTGCATAAAAGCCTACAAATGTAGCATTTTCTAATTTGTCTCACATTCAGTAAGATGTCTTGGTGCATAAAGCTGTAACTCAAGAACTATCTTGACTTGTTAAATGGCTTGTGTTAATTTACTGTATTATGGTGTACTTGTTCTGAGTTAGGTTAAAAAATGTTATATCTGTATCAAGGATGAATCTCGACATCAAGGAGATGTGGAGCTACCACTACTTGTAAAATCTAATAACTGGAGGTATTTTTTGTCATCTTGTCAAATTTTTAATAGGACGCTGTTGCTTAAGACAATAATGTATGGTCATCTCGCAGATACAACGTAGATACTAATATAAGGATTTGGGAAAATCTCTGATAATTAGGCCACATGGGTTTTTAAAAATGTTACAAAAACAATGTATACATACAGTATATAATTGTTTGGCCAACCTTACTTTAACTGCTTTCCGATGCAGGATGTCATTTGTTAATTCTATGTTAGGTGTGGCTGTATGCAGCGGGCTCAGTCCCTGATCCTGCTTTAAACATCAGCTGCTGGCTGCATTTTGCAGAAACAGAAGCAACCAGAGGAAGCTCCAATTGCTGTTGTTTATCCTTTTAAATGTTGCTAACAATCTTTGACACTGGCATGTAAATGGCCTGGTTACTGGTACACTTCCATTGACAATTTCCTCCCTCCATGTGACTGCAGCATTTGGTTGTTGTAGCTGCCTGGGGTTTGCATGATGCCCAGCTGTCAAGCAATTTTTTAATTATTTTTCTAAATTTCAGAATATTCTTCACTGCATAAATAAAACTAAAAACTCTTCAAGTTTGGTATCATCGCAATTATATTGATCTGTAGAAAAAAAATCACTGAATTCCATTTTTTCACAACTGAATTTTGTTTCTATTGCGAAGTAAAATTAATGGTGTCAATCACAGCTACATCGGGCCCCAAAGAAACAAGCCGCTATATTGCTTTGTAAATGGAAAAAAAATATGACTCTTGGAAGAAATTAAGGAAGAAACAAAAGCTCAATAAAGAACATTGGTTATGGTGGAAAGAGATTAAATAACTATATAGTAATACAGTATTAAGACAAAGAATAGTTATTTACAGCAAAGAGAAATGGTTCTTTGCAGGAAACCAACTTACCAGCAGTTCCTAGTTAAGCTAGCAGTGAGTCTTGACACGTACCGTGTCTCTGAAACTGAATTACAAGAAGCAGCCAATCTGTTTTATGAACCCGTTACATGATCCATTGGGAATGCTAGTAACCATTACATAATATTTTCTCCTTTAGCCTTTCTCCCATGTGTTCTAACCCCAGAATTGCTTCCAGAATTAATTCAAAATTGCGGTAATCATCATTGGGTAATTAAGTAATCACTACGGACATTTACAAAAGAAGCCATTAAAATAACTTGTTAGGCTAATTATTACCAAACAGCTAATCTGAATGTAGAAGCCTGTAAGCAGCTTCTCACCCAGACACCTCCAATCTCCTGCTTTGCACTGATGAGGGGAAAGCACCCCAAAATATTTGTCTGCCAATAGACTTTCTAGTTTTGCTTCTTAACCTCTCTCACATGGCGAGGCTCTATATTGACCTTTATGAATGCCACTTCGAATAGGTGGCGTTAGAGTTTCTGTTCTCTTCCTCCCTGAAGAGGCTATTTGCATATATAATTTCCAAGAGGAGCATTGAGCTGCTTAGTGCAAAAGGGTTGAGCTTGCTCTGCAACTAAACAGTGCTAACAGAACACTAGAATGAAACAGATGCTAAGTCAAGAAAAATAACTCAAATGACGTCAGGTACAAAACCCTGTTGACTTCACAGAGAAGTACAGCACATAGGTTGGGCTTGCTCTGTAACTGAACTGTGCTAACTGTACACATGAACGAGACAGATGCTAAGCCAAGCGGAATAAACCATAAGAAGCTCAGACTCAAAAGGTAGAGAAATTTACACACGTGCAGACAGAGTGATAGAGTATCCACTCACAACCACTAACCTAAATGATACTAGTGCCCCCACGTGCGCAGCTGAGAGCCTTTTAAACCCAAAGCTACACCCCAAACACTCACACCCAGCCGGGCATAACATCGCCTGTGGGCCAATCAAAAACTGCCACATCACCAGAGCTGATAAAGTCTGACCACCAATGAGAAGATGCCAAATCACAGACATGCTCAGTAAGATGATCTCTGGGCTTAGACTCCAGAGCACCAGAGTGCACCTGAACATCACTAGTTACGATAGACTTGGCTGGAGAGTGAGCAAACATATGCCATAGGCCTGAACAAGATGCTGGGACTGACATCTGTGCTGAGCAGCGGTCGGGCTCGAATGGGAGACCACAGGGCCAGATAATGCTTCGGATCTATCCCGCACATCGGGAAAATGTCAGTGCCTAACACCGATACCCCATATGTGGGGGTAAACTACTGTTTGGGTGCATGGCAGAGCCAAAAGGAAAGGAGTGTCATCTGACTTTTTGAATACAAAATTTGCTGGAATAATTAGCTGATGCCAAGTTGCATTTGGAGAGCCACTGATGTGCCTATACAGTGGAAAACGCCCACAAGTGACCCCATTTTGGAAATTATACCCCTTATGGAGCTTATCTGGATGTATGGTGAGCACTTTTAACCTACAGGTGCTTCACAAAAATTTGCAACATTGAGCAGTGAAAATAAAAAAAATCATATTATTCCCCAAAAATGTTTTTTTAGCCAAAAATGTTACTTTTTCACAAGGATAACAGGAAAAATTGCACCACATAAGTTGTAGAGCAAATTCTCCTGAGTATGCCAACACACTGTATGTAGGGAAAAACTACTGTTTGGGCACATGGCAGGACTCAGAAAGGAAGGCGCGCCATTTGACTTTTTGAATGCAAAATTTGCTGTAATAATTAGCGAATGTCATGTTGCGTTTGGAGAGCCCCTGATAGGCCTAAACAGTGGATACCCCCCACAATTGACTCCTTTTTGAAAACTAGACCTCTTCAGGAACTTATCTAGATGTGCGCTGAGCCCCTTGATCCCACAGGTTATTCACAGAAGTTTATAACATAGAGCCGTGAAAATAAAAAAAAAATCAAATTTTTCCTACAAAAATGTTATTTTAGCCCTGATGTTTTATTTTCACAAGGGCAAAAGAAGAAATTGCACCATTAAAATTGTTGAGAAATTTCTCCTGAGGACGGAGATACCCTTTATGTGAAGGAAAACTACTGTTTGGGCACAATGTAGGGTTCAGAAAGGAAGGAATGACGTTTTGGGATGCAGACTTTGATGGGATAGTGTGTGGATGTCATGTCATGTTTGCAAGGCACCTGGTCTGCCTAAAAAGTGTAATCCCCACTCAGGTGACCCATTTCAGAAACTAAACCCTTCACAGAATTTATCTAGATGTGTGGTGATCTCCATGAACTCCCAGGTGCTTCCCAGAATTTTACAACGTTGATCTGTGAAAATGAAAAAAAAATTCCCAAAAAAACTGTAGCCCCAAATGTTAATATTTACATGGAGCTATATTTGACTCTTGGAGAGCAAATTATCACAAAATAGTTTGTGGATGCCATACACAGAGCCCTTGAGTGCCAGAAGAGCAGAAGTCCCCTTCAAGTGACCCCATTTTGGAAATTACACCCTTCTGTGAATTTATCTATAGGTGTAGGGATGAATTTGACTCTGTAGTGTTTTTCAGAAGCAAGTAAAAGTGGATGAACAGAAGTCCCTCTCAAGTGACCCCATTTTGGAAAGTTGCACCCTTCTGGGAATTTACCTACAGGTGTAGTAATGATTCTGACTCACTGGGTGTTTTCCAAAAGCAAGCGGAAGTGGATGTTGCTAAGTGAAAATTGCAAATTTGTCTTTGTAGTGCCCAGTACATTGTAGTGCCCATATATTATGAGCAGCTCTTGCTTCTATAGACATGCACCCATAGATTAAGTGGGCTCTTTTTGCTACAAAAATGTCAAACATATTGAAGCTAAATGTGGTTTAGTCACACTTTGGGGCTCAGAAGGGAAGGGGGCATTTGGATTTGGGAGTCAAAAAATCACTAGATTTCATTTGTGGGGTGAGTACTAGTCATAGCGCTTTTTTGTGCTACCACTAGGGTAGAAGCCCCCTATATTTCCATTGACTGATGATGGACCTGAGTGGGGACCTGCTTTTTTTGTGGATTGAGTTGAAGCTTTTTTCAGGAAAATTTTACATAGCATTATGGATCACATTTATCCTGTGCTCTTTTCTGACCACCACTTACAACTAGTGATCAGCAAATTTGTTTGGAAACTGATCACGAAACATAAATTCGGCACAAATATGGCAAATTCAGATTCGTGATCGGAAACGCGAGCAAAAAAAAATCTGTAACATTCTGTAAAATGTGCAGAAAAATATTTGCGTTGCCACAAAAGTATTTTCAGCACTTTAGCAATGATAATGGTGGTGTATCATGTGCGTTTATTAGTTTAGCACATGTTTGATGAGGGGAGTGGGTTTGCAGAGCTCAGAGGCATGGCACTCTTGTATACAGTAATTTTTTTTTACCTAACTTTAGGTGTGCACAGTGCAGGTAGCCAATCAGGGCACAGGAAACATCAACGGCTTGTGACATTGGCTGCTGAAATCACATGTCCCTCTCCATATAAAGAGAGAACATCTTGTTTTAGTGCCATTTTGACACTGTAACAGCATAGATGAGGCTAGTCCTGATGCTGGCACTGTTAGCAGCAAGATTTTAGATAGTTAGCAAGGTGGTTGTTTATCAGTCAGATAGTTTAGCTAGCTACTGTCCAGTGTGGCTGTAATGTTGACCTTCCAGGATAATTATTTTTTTTTTTTTGCCATTACTGAGGTCCACAGACAAAGCCAGCAGGGCACATGTCCTACAAGTTTGTTGTTCACTGCTTCTATTGTGCTCCATGCATGAGTATAGTGTTCTAAATCATAATTTTTCAATAGCTAAATGTGAAACAGCCTGCCATATTCCACTTTGTCATTTAGTGCTGTGGTCATCAAACGCTCTCTGGTAATTGGTGTTGGGTAAACGAGTAATTGTTGTAGACTGGATCCTGGATCTCGTACCTCTAATATCCACCCTATTATTGATTCTGTTGCACACTCCCGTTCCTGTCATAGTCATGCCCCTTTTCCTGATAAGTTCATGTAAAGACACGTCGGCTATATTTCTCCGGCAAACCTGCACCTTACCAGCAGCATCTGAAGGAAAGAGGGCGTTCCAATGCCACAGACAATCTTCTAGATTATACAGGCCTCATCTACATTAATTCTTTTTAAATGTTACTACCGTGATATGGAAGGGGAGATCTCAGTTTGAAATTGTTTTGAGCATCTAGTCTATGTTATACAGGCCTCATCGACAGGTCCACAAAAATTCTTCTATGAGTAACGTAATACAGTAGGGGACATCTGCCTTTGAAATTGTTTGGAACATGTAGTCAATGTTATACAGACCTCTTCAGCAGACCTCAAAAAATTCTTCTGTTACTAATGTAATACATTAACCAATATATAGGCACTAAAACTGACCTGTCATTATGATTCTCCAGGTCATTTCGAGTTCACAGACACCAAACATGTCTAGGTTCTCTTTTATCTAAGTGGTGAAAAAAATTCCAAAGTTTGCTAAAAAAATGCGCAATTTTCTGAGACCCGCAGTGTCTCCATTTTTTGTGATCTTGGGCTGAGTGAGGACTTATTCTTTGTTAGCCGGGCTGATATTTTTAATGATACCACTTTTGTGCAGATACGATCTTTTGATCGCTCCGTTATTGCATTTTAATGCAATGTCGCGGCGACCAAAAAAACATAATTCTGGCGTTTTGATTTTTTTTCTTTCTACGCCATTTAGCGATCAGATTCATTCTTTTTTTATTGATAGACTGGGCGATTCTGAGCGCGGTGATACCAAATATGTGTAGGTTTGATTTTTTTTGTTATATTGTTTTATTTTGATTTGGGCGAAAGGGGGGTGATTTAAACTTATGTTTTTTTTATTTTTTTTAATTTTTAAACACTTTTTTTTACCTTTGGCTTGCTTCAATAGCCTCCATAGGAGGCTAGAAGCTTTCCATACTTGATCACCTCTGCTACATATAGGCGATGCTCAGATCGCCTATATGTAGCAGAAATACAGCATTGCTATGAGTGCCGACCACAGGGTGGCGCTCATAGCAATCTGCCGGCAGCAACCATAGAGGTCTCTATGAGACCTCTGGTTATCATGGCAATGTGTCGCTGACCCCCGATCACGTGACAGGGGTTGGCGATGCGCTCATTTCCGGTTGGGTTCCGGAAATACTAGTTAAATGTCCGCTATTGTGTGCACATGTGAGCTGTTTATAATAGCTGACATGTCGTGGCTTTAAGGTGGGTTCATCGCCAGAGCCTACCTCAAAGCAGGGGATACCGACTGTTGACGTACTATCCTGTCAGCGGTCGGTAAGGGGTTAATTCCATGGTGTGGTCATATCGCATATCAACCAGTTAACCAGTAGTCTGAATGATCTCTATACCAACTGAAGTGGAATGGTTGAAGTCAGCACCCATTGACAGTGGTTTCTGCAGCAGTGCATCCAGGCTGGGACAGTGGCGGTGGAATTGCTGTACCATCAAGTTGCGGATGCGAGCCATGCAATGCACGTGTCTAAGGTTGGCCAGGCATAGGGAATCCACTAGGTTTGCACCGTTTTCCCACATGGCCTTCCCTGGCCCCAGGTAAGTGTAGACAGCCATTGCTCAAACTCGGCATGGATAGCTGATCACAACTGTTGATCTGTATGACTGCGATCTCCAAGGGATATTAATATAAACACTGCCTGATTACGGTTAGCCCTGACTGCGCAGTAGGGTGGTGGTGGGGGATCCTCTCTGCAGTGTTGGAACTTGTGTTTAATTAAAGCAGAGGTTGAGTGTGCAGGTGGAGGCCCTAGAGGAGGTGGAGGAGGCAGAAACACTGGAGGAACTGTTAAATAAAGAGGTTTGTACCTCAAACCCTGGGAATTCCAAGACTTGGTGACTAGTGACACCTTGGTGTCTACTGCTTTAGTTCTCCATCCCCTGGTGTGTACTAGTTTAGTTCTCCAACCAAAGCTGTATAGTAGTTTATTTCTCTAACCCCTGTTGTGTATTAGTTTAGTTCTCCATGTTTTGGTGAGTATTTCTTTCCTTCTGCCATCATAGCTGTTTAGTAGTTTAGTTCTCCAACACCTGTTGTCTAGTAGTTTAGTTATCTATCTTATGGTATGTAGTGGTTTATTTCTCCACCCCCAAGCAACCTGCAAGCCTTGGGGATTGCAAGACTTGTGGAGCAGCCCCTTTCCCAACTGCCTCCACAGCAACCAGAATCACCAATTGCCAAGTAATCAAGGTGTAACTCCCCTGTCCATGTTTGTTTGTCCAGGTGTCATTGTTTAAATGCACCCTGGCAGACATAGAATTTTTCAGGGAACTTGTGGTGTTGTCTGCGGTTTGTTGCTGTAGAGCAGGCACATCTTTCTTAGAGAAGTAATGGTGACTGGGCAACTGGTACTCGGTGACTGCGACTCCATCAGCTTTAGGAAACCATCTGTATTCACAAGGAGGAAAGGCTACATTTCCATGGCTAACAGATTGTAGTAGCCATGCAATAATCATTGAGATCACAGGCCATGACTCATACAGAAACAAGCGCTGTGGTCTTTGGAGCGAATAGCTCTCAGCTGGCCTCTATCACCCAGACAATGACACGATTGGGCGACAAATCATCTGAGGAGGCCACAGGCTGTTCACAATAATTAGTTCTCAGAAAAGTAATAGTGAGTGTACGGCTTATTCACATCCAGTTTTGAACACATAGAATTTGTGTATATCCCACCGTGCGATCACTGCTAACTCCATGATAACCTTACACTTCTCGCTGCCAACAACAATCCTGCTTTTAAGCAAAAAAAAATGCAGGCTGATTGGATGCCATTCTTTTTCTAAGGTTCACAGCATCAAAGTGTTCCATCCTCTCTCCCTCAAAGTAGCGGTCATGTACCGGCCCCAGGCTCACCCACCCACTTTCGTGACCACTTTTATGCATTGCTGCCACACTTCATGTCCTCATAATTGACAACCCTTATCCTGGGAGACTTCAACAGTCACACCTCCCCAACTGCAAAAATGTCCAACAACATAATAAAGCAATTAAAGGAACCTTCACTATCAAAGATTTCCCAACATGTATAAAGTAAAGGGGTGTGTAAAAACACATAACCAAGGAATGGATATAAAATATCCTGGGCACAACACTCACAAAGAGAAATATGTCTTAAAGAAGTCATATATGTTATTAAATTAAATTTATATCACAAATTGACAAAAAATTACATGGTTGAGAGGAAGGATTTTGTACCCAAGTAAAATACACACAAAGTGGATTGTGAGGATAAATACAGGTTGTGGGAATGTGCAAAAAATCCATCAGCATGTAAACATATGTCCATCAAGACCCATAGTGGTCTGTAAAGTGCAAAGTGTCATGAGTAGGGTTGAGCGAAACAGGTTGATCAGATTCAAAAATCGCCGACTTTCGCCAAAGTCGGGTTTCGCCGATCGAAACCCGACCCTAGTGTGAGGTCGGCCATGAGGTCGCCGATCAGCGCGCCAAAGTCGCGTTTCAAATGATGCTTTCAGCGCCTTTTCTCACCCAATGATGGAGGACGCACACTGTGGGCAACGTGATGACATGCGCAGCGGCCAGCACCATCTTAAAGAAGGGCACTGAAGTGATTGGCTGGCTTTGTGTGGCATCACAGTGGGTATAAAAGGCTGTGAATGCCGACCGCCATCTTACTTCTGCCGATCTTACAATAGGGAGAGGTGCTGATTCTGAACAGAGAGAGTGTTAGGCAGGGAAGAAGAAAAAAAAACTGCTTCTGCTGATAGCGCTTTTCACTGTACAGTTAGTGTGCAGAGAAAGGGGAGGATTTTTGTTGTGTGCAGCAGCGCTGGTGGTGATTAGGCTGCCTTTTAATGCTACCTGCTACCTGCTAGCTGCATTGCTGTGTGCACACTGCTGTTCAAACTGCTTTTTTCAAAGCACTCCAATTTTTATTATTTTGTCCTGGTGAGTTACTGAGCGTTCATTTTTTCACACACCGTCTAGCGGTGTACGCTCCTCACACACTACCGCGTACCGGCTGGTATCACGGACAAATAGAAGCTATCTGGGTGTGACTCTGGAAGAAAAAGCCGAGGAGTTTGTCCATTTTTCCAGACCTACACCTTAGAGTCGTGTCCGTTTTTCAAACAGTTTCGTATATCTGCTGTTTGATAACGGTCAAAACTAGACAGAGGCAGCGTGTGTCAGTCCGTATACAAATACACGGAGCTTGACAATTTTACATACACACACCGTACAGCGGTGTTCGCTCCTCACACACTACCGTGTACCACCTTCTAGCACAGACAAATAGAAGCTATCTTGGTGTGACTCTGGAAGAAAAAGCCGAGGAGTTTGTCCGTTTTTCCAGACCTACACCTTAGAGTTGTGTCCGTTTTTCAAACAGTTTTGTATATCGGCTGTTTGATTACAGTCAAAACTAGACAGAGACAGCGTGTGTCAGTTTGTATACAAATATATGGAGCTTGACAATTTTCCATACAGACACCGTCTAGCAGTGTACGCTCCTCACACACTACCGTGTACCGGCAGGTATCACGGACACATAGAAGCTATCTGGGTGTGACTCTGGAAGAAAAAGCCGAGGAGTTTGTCCGTTTTTCCAGACCTACACCTTAGAGTCGTGTCCGTTTTTCAAACAGTTTCGTATATCTGCTCTTTGATAACGGTCAAAACTAGAAAGAGGCAGCGTGTGTCAGTCCGTATACAAATACACGGAGCTTGACAATTTTACATACACACACCGTACAGCGGTGTACGCTCCTCACACACTACCGTGTACCGCCTTCTAGCACGGACAAATAGAAGCTACCTGTGTGTGACTCTGGAAAAAAAAGCCGAGGCGTTTTTCCATTTTTCCAGACCTACACCTTAGAGTCGTGTCCATTTTTCAAACAGTTTGGTATATCAGCTGTTTGATCACGATCAAAACTAGACAGGGACAACGTGTGTCAGTCCGTATACAAATACACGGAGCTTGACAATTTTACATACACACACCGTACAGCGGTGTACGCTCCTCACACACTACCGTGTACCGCCTTCTAGCACAGACAAATAGAAGCTATCTTGGTGTGACTCTGGAAGAAAAAGCCGAGGAGTTTGTCCGCTTTTCCAGACCTACACCTTAGAGTTGTGTCCGTTTTTCAAACAGTTTCGTATATCTGCTGTTTGATAACGGTCAAAACTAGACAGAAACGGCGTATGTCAGGCCGTATACAAATACACGCAGCTTGACAATTTTACATACACACACCGTACAGTGGTGTATGCTCCTCACACACTACCGTGTACCGCCTTCTAGCACGGACAAATAAAAGCTACCTGTGTGTGACTCTGGAAAAAAAAGCCGAGGAGTTTTTCCGTTTTTCCAGACCTACACCTTAGGGTCGTGTCCGTTTTTCAAACAGTTTCGTATATCAGCTGTTTTATCACGGTCAAAACTAGACAGAAACAGGGTGTGTCAGTCTGTATACAAATACACGGAGCTTGATAATTTTACTTACACACATCGTATAGAGCTGTCCAATTCTAAAACAGTATTACATATCTGCCGTTCACATTACAGTCACTTTTATACCTAGTCAGCGTGTGTGTGTGACACTCTGTAAATACATATACTAAGACTGATAGTTGCAAAAAAATCGCATACAGCTGTACACTTCTGATAAAGTTTCGTATATCTGCTTGTTCGATTATGGCCCAAAACATACTGTGAGAGCGTCTGTGACTAACATAATATATACGCTGATTTAATTTGTTTAATACACCTTACACAGCTGGAAGCCCCTTATACAGTACCATCTCTCTGCTGGTATTTTGGGTACATTTTCCCAAACCTGAAGAAGTATGATGGAAGAGGCCGCGGACGTGGGCAGGGGGGCGCAGCTGGTACTGATGGTGGTGGTGCATCGGCTGGTTCTGGCAAAAGCACAATAGCTGCTAAGGCAGGAGGTGTTGAGCCTGCATCATCCTCTGGCCCAAGAAGGCCTGTAAGGTTGTCTTTTCTTGGAATAGGAAAACCGCTTTTAAAGCCGGAGCATCAAGAACAGGTTTTGGCATACATTGCCGAAACATCCACTAGCTCTATTGCCTCCTCTTCTGAACGGTCGAAACCTGCAAGCATGGAGTCGTCAGTGCAGGGTTCTGGTCATAAAAATCCCCTTTCCTTGTGTCCTTCACCCCCACCAAAAGTTAAGAATGCCGCAGCCCACACTTCAGATTACTCTATGGAGCTCTTTTCACATACCATGCCTTGGTTATCCAGTCAAATCCTGAATTCCCCAGTCCAAGATGAATTTTACATGGAGTGCACTGATGCACAGCCACTGCTAGATGATTCTACTGGTACATTGACCCACAGCACTACATTGCCCTCGCAGTCTATTGAGCCAGAATCTGACCCTGATGAAACCCAGGTGCACCTTCCCGCATACTATACCACCTTACACGGTGACACAGAGGAAGGTAAAGAGGAAGGTGCAGATGACTTTGAAGAGGATGACCCAGTTCTGGACCCGGATTGGCATCCATTGGGGGAGGAGGGTGGTGCTGGCAATAGTTCAGATAAGGAGAAGGATCCGCAGCAGGCATTGACTTCGCAGCAGCGGTTATCTGCCAGGCCCGTAGCTGTCCTAAAACGTGGAACAAAAGCTAAAAGAGTTACAGGACAGCTTGACCAGACGGTCAACTTAGCACAGCGTGCAAGGCCAGAAAATGTTTACCATAATAGGAAGAGTGCAGTGTGGCACTTCTTTGCCCAAAATCCTACTGAGGAGGCAAAGGTTACCTGTAAGAAGTGCGGAAGGACCTTTAGCTGAGGTAAATTGAAAACCAGTTGCATGCTTAGACATTTAATCAACATGCACTTGCAAGCGTGGATGGACTACAAAACCTCAGGTAGCACATGTGCACCTGCTCCGACTGAAGGTAGCCAACAACGCTCCATCACTACCCCCACTGTAAGACCACCACCATTAAGCACACCATCAGCACTAAATGTGGAGGTGTTGTCGCAAGGCCAAAGCACTCAGGGAATCACAATGGTTTTGCATCACAACACTGAATCTAGCCATCACCACCAATATCATCACCAACCCCCTCTCACTCCATCCGGTCCACCGCTACTTCCCCCATATGCAGCTCTCCAGTCCAGCTCACCCTACCAGACAATCTGAGTAGGACAAGAAAGTACTCATCCTCTCATCCATGTACAGTGTTTGAACGCCTACTTTGCCAAACTAATCTCAATAGAGATGATGCCCTACCGTTTGGTTGAAAGTGAAGCTTTCCGCGACCTCATGGCCTACGCTGTCTCACGCTATGACCTACCCAGTCGGCACTTCTTTTCTCGAAAAGCCATCCCTGCCCTCCAACGCAATGTGAAAGACTGCATTGTCCATGCACTCAAGCAATCAGTGAGTGGAAAGGTGCACCTCACAACGGATGCATGGACCAGTAGGCATGGCCAGTTCCGTTACGTGTCCATCACTGAGCACTGGGTTAATGTGGTGGATGCAGGCTCCACTGGGGACAGCGGCGGTGGAACAGTGCTGCCTAGCTCACGGTATAGGAAACAGTTGGCTGTAGGCTTTCGCTCCTAATCGTCTATCAGCGAAAGTTTGTCCACAGAGCGCAGTCGCACGAGCACTACATACGCAGCTGGCAGTGTTGCACCAAAGGTGTCCCACTATCGAACAGCTAGGGGTAAGCATCAGCAGGCTGTGTTAAAGATGATGTCTTTCGGCGACAACAGACACACTGCGGAGGTACTGGCCGACTACTTGCAGCGACAAACAGAGTCAAGGCTGGGCAGTCTACATCTTGAGGCAGGTAAGGTAGTCAGTGATAATGGCTGTAATTTTGTGGCAGCCATAGACAGTGCAAAAATCACACACATACCTTGCCTGGCTCAGACTTTGAACCTGGTGGTGCAGTGCTTCCTTAATAATTATCCGGAGTTAACATCCCTGCTCCATAAGGTGCGAAGACTGTGCTCGCACATCCGTCACTCGGCCGTACACTCCAGTCGTATGCAGAAGCTGCAGCGATTGCTCCACCTCCCCAAGCACCGCCTGATCATAGACGCTGCAACAAGGTGGAACTCCACACTGCACATGGTTGACAGGCTGGGCAAACAGAGGCAGGCTATAATGCATTTGTGGGAGGATACACGGGCAGGCAGTTTGAGGGAAGACATGGAATTATCGGGTGTGTAGTGGTCAAAGCTGAAAGACCTCTGTAAAGTCCTTCAGTGTTTTGAGGAATGCACATGGCTATTAAGCGCAGATGACGCCATCATAAGCATGAGCATCCCACTTATGTGTCTGCTCATGCAAAGTTTGATGCACATTAAGGATCAGGCGTCTGCAGCGGAGGAGGAGGAGGGAAGCCTTGATGACAGTCAGTCATTGTCTGGTCAGGGAACTGTCCTGGACGAGGTGGAGGAAGAGGATGAGGATGAGGGGGATGATTATTTTGGGCAGGAGGATGTTTCTCAGGGGGAAAGAGAAAATGTTGGCATTCCAACGTCAGGGACAGTGTTTGTGCTCGACTGTAAGGATGTGGATTTGCCAGAAACTGCTCCTCCACCCACCACAGGCAGTGCATCATTGACACCTGGAACATTGGCCCGCATGTGCGATTATGCCTTGCGGATCCTAAAAAGGGACCCCGCATTGCCAAAATAATGAGGGATGATGACTACTGGCTGACCAGCATCCTCGATCCATGCTACAAAGGCAAATTACACAATTTCTTGCCACAGTAGAACCTAGAGATAATATTGGCAAACAAGCAAGCAACTCTGGTAAACCGTTTGTTTGAGGCTTTCCCAGCACACAGCAGCGATGCTGGTCCTCCCATGAGCCATAGTGGGCACAATGAAAGAGGTGTTCGTGGTGCACACAGCAGAAGTGGCGTTGGAGACAGGGGTTTAATGACCATGTTGTGGAATGATTTCTCAAGTACCGCTGACACGTCAGCTAATACTGCATCGATTAAAAGTGACAGGAGGCAGCAATTGTCAACTATGGTTACAAACTACTTTTCCTCCCATATCGATGTTCTCCCTCACAGGTTATTCCCCTTTGACGATTGGGCCTCTAAACTGGATGCCTGGCCTGAATTGGCACAATAGGCCTTACAGGAGCTCGCTTGCCCTGCTGCTAGTGTGTTATCTGAAAGAGTCTTCAGTGCTGCTGGATCAATCCTGACAGAAAAAAGGACCTGTCTGTTGACCCAAAATGTTGATGATCTAACCTTCATTAAAATGAACCATGCATGGGTTTCAAAGGATTTTGTCCCACCTTCCCCTGATGACACATAGGTTACCAGAAAAGTGCCTCGGTTTTTTCCTCCTCTTCCTCGACTTGCCCAATTACGCCCTTTGCAGAAGCTGAATGTCCAGCCAACACATCTACATATGCCATTTTTTAAACCTCCCTAACTGGGCTGCCCACCTCTCCCCCAATGGCTGCGGTCAAGACCTGGCGCACCCGGGCAAATGCCGGTGCTCAGAACAGGTGGATGGGCCCACTGATGGCCGACGGCAATGGCACAGGGCCCCTCATAGTACAATACAGTGTCTCAGACGGTGGGAGGGCCCACTCGCCGTCAGACACACCAGTGTACTATGAGGGTCCTGTGCCAGTACCGTCGACCACTATTGTGCTCCCCCTGCTTGGTCATGGCCACAGCACTTGCAAGTTGCAATACTTACCTCTCCCTGCTCCACCGCTGTGTAGTCTGGGAAGTTAAATCCTTCTCAGTGACGGCCACTTGAAATTTGTTGTATTGATCAATGATGGTTAAGATGTAGCTATGGCCTGTCCTGCTGGCCTCTACCTTCAGATGATCAATGACTACCATTTGAAATGGACGTCAACTTACAAGCGGATGCAGTAGTGCTTTATGATCACCTTACACAGTTGTGATAGTCACAGACGTGTGACATTTCTGCCACCATTTTTTAATGTCTCCTCTCATACCAATCCAATAGAATCACCTACGGCCTGTGGTTTCTGTCTTTTACACTCCAAAATGACCAGACACATCATGATAGGCAGTGAGGACCATGGGTACATCTCTCCCTTTGATCACAATTTGATGGAGATGAGTAATGGTGATGTGATCCACGCTACTGCGATAAAACAATCCTTTCATCACAAAGAACCTTTTTCGCTTTCTCCACAGACACAGTAATTGAGGGTCTGCATCGCCTCTGCAACATCTACCGGGATGTTTTCCCACGATGAGTAATTCCAAAATTTCTGCTAACACTCGACTTTGGGTCTATACTTGTATCCTTGTAGTTTCCAGCAGCAGAGATTCTTGACTGGCTTACTGAGATTGATATATATACGAAGATTTAAAAGTACCACAACACTGTATACTGGTGTACGCTATGAATACCTTTCTCTTTTTCTACTTTTTTAATTCTGGTGTAATACATAGTGAGCCTGTGAGTGTCTGTGTCTGACTCCGGAAGTATACATGGAAATTTAACCCTAGACTGGACACACCTGGTATGTGCTGATACAGTACCATGTTTCAAAAATTTGTATTAAGGTATCATCTGTAGGATAACCAACTGTGGGGGGAACCCTCTTCTTGCCGCAGACAAACACGAGCTTGAAACAGAGTTTGTATTGAACAGGTCCGTTTTTAATGCCCATCCTTCTGTCAACAACAGCAATTCACCACAGTCGTTTCACATTTCGCTGTACACAGGCCACGGTACCTTCACTTCTTTTGTAACTATAATCGTGGCTTCCTCTGTGGCTCTTCCACTGTGGCTGGCCTAGGCCGAACCACCACAGCGCTGCACCAGTCTGAGTACACCGTCCGTATGATAGCCCCAGGCCGTCTTTGTCTGCGGCTACCGTCCTCTGGGCCAACCCCCCGTGACCGCCTCAACTGTCAGTCCTTTCTGGAGCCTTTCCACTGTCTCTATTTCCTCAGCAGAACTTCCTCTTTACTGTGCTCCCTTCGCTGACTGACTCTTCCAGAACCTTCCCTCAGCCTTTTATACTTCCAGTTCTGGTAACTCCGCCCACCATCACCTAACAGTTTCTCTGACCAATGGCAGCTATTCAGTCCCACTCCTAAACTCTCCACTGCCCTCCAATGGGCAAGCTAAAACACTGCACCCTTTCTCTTTATCTTAGCGGTTTCACATCTACACTGTAGTAATGGCACCTGTTTAAACTTGTTATCAGTATAAAAAGACACCTGTGCACACCCTCAAACAGTCTGACTCCAAACTCCACTATGGTGAAGACCAAAGAGCTGTCAAAGGACACCAGAAACAAAATTGTAGCCCTGCACCAGGCTGGGAAGACTGAATCTGCAATAGCCAACCAGCTTGGAGTGAAGAAATCAACTGTGGGAGCAATAATTAGAAAATGGAAGACATACAAGACCACTGATAATCTCCCTCGATCTGGTGCTCCACGCAAAATCCCACCCTGTGGGGTCAGAATGATCACAAGAACGGTGAGCAAAAATCCCAGAACCACGCGGGGTGACCTAGTGAATGAACTGCAGAGAGCTGGGACCAATGTAACAAGGCCTACCATAAGTAACACACTACGCCACCATGGACTCAGATCCTGCAGTGCCAGACATGTCCCACTGCTTAAGCCTGTACATGTCCGGGCCCGTCTGAAGTTTGCTAGAGAGCATTTGGATGATCCAGAGGAGTTTTGGGAGAATGTCCTATGGTCTGATGAAACCAAACTGGAACTGTTTGGTAGAAACACAACTTGTCGTGTTTGGAGGAAAAAGAATACTGAGTTGCATCCATCAAACACCATACCTACTGTAAAGCATGGTGGTGGAAACATCATGCTTTGGGGCTGTTTCTCTGCAAAGGGGCCAGGACGACTGATCCGGGTACATGAAAGAATGAATGGGGCCATGTATCGTGAGATTTTGAGTGCAAACCTCCTTCCATCAGCAAGGGCATTGAAGATGAAACGTGGCTGGGTCTTTCAACATGACAATGATCCAAAGCACACCGCCAGGGCAACGAAGGAGTGGCTTCGTAAGAAGCATTTCAAGGTCCTGGAGTGGCCTAGCCAGTCTCCAGATCTCAACCCTATAGAAAACCTTTGGAGGGAGTTGAAAGTCCGTGTTGCCAAGCGAAAAGCCAAAAACATCACTGCTCTAGAGGAGATCTGCATGGAGGAATGGGCCAACATACCAACAACAGTGTGTGGCAACCTTGTGAAGACTTACAGAAAACGTTTGACCTCTGTCATTGCCAACAAAAGATATATCACAAAGTATTGAGATGAAATTTTGTTTCTGACCAAATACTTATTTTCCACCATAATATGCAAATAAAATGAAAAAAAACAGACAATGTGATTTTCTGGATTTTTTTTTCTCAGTTTGTCTCCCATAGTTGAGGTCTACCTATGATGTAAATTACAGACGCCTCTCATCTTTTTAAGTGGTGGAACTTGCACTATTGCTGACTGACTAAATACTTTTTTGCCCCACTGTATACGGTGAATCGGAGAAACAAATTTTTACACTATACTCGATACAGCTTGTATCTTGTTATACAGTACCTTTGTTCGACATTTAGCATTACGGTCAAATCCATACTGTGTAAGCATCTGAGAGTGACTACGGGACTATTTATACGGAGATTTCAATTGTACCCTAAAAAATATATACTTGCTATCTTGTTATCCAGGACCTTTTTTACAACATTTTTTATTATGGTCAAAACCAAACTGAGTGAGCGTCTGAGGGTTACTACGGAAATATATACCGATATTTTCAATTTGGCCAACACTGTATACAACAGAATGCTTCTGATACAGTAACCTTTTTAGCTATTTAGATTCTGGTGTAATCCATAATGAGCCTGTAAATGTCTGTCTGTTACTCCGGCAATATATTTGGAACTTTAAGATTACCTCAACACTGTATACAGCTGTACGCTTGTGTTACATAACCCATTTACTGCTTTTCATATTCTTGTGTAATCCATACTGGGCCTGAGAGCATTTGTGTCTGCCCACTGAAATGTATACGGAGAATCAGAATGTTTACACTATACTATATATACCTTGTATCTGGTGATACTGTACCCTTTTTCAACTTGTTATTTTATTGGGTAATCCATACTGAGTCTGTGAGCGTCTGTGTATGCCTCATGAAATATATACGGAGATTTACTGTTATCCATAGACTGTATAGAGCTGTACGCTTCTGATACAGTACCATATATCTGCTGGTATTTTGGGTCCATTTTCAAAAACATGAGGGAGTATGGTGGAAGAGGACGCGAATGTGGGCATGGAGGGCCACCTGGTACTGATGGTGGTGGTGGTGCTTCTGCAGGTAGTGCCAAAAACACAATAGCAGCTAAGGTAGGAGGTGTTGAGCCAGCGTCATGGTGTAGCTTTGGAAGGCCTGTAAGACTCCCTTTTCTGGGAGTAGGTAGACTGCTTTTAAAGCCGGAGTATCAGGAACTGCTTGTGGCTTACATTGCTGAAACAGCCTCCAGCTCTATCGCCTCCTCTTTTGAAGTTGTAAAAAATGCAAGCATTGAATCGTAACTGCAGGCTTCTGGTCAGGAGCAACCCCTTTCCTTGTGTCCTTCACCCACACCAAAAGTGAAGGTTGTGGAAGCACACACCTCAGATTACTCCATGGACCTCTTTTCACATACCATGCCTGGGTTAATTAAAAATAGGGCCCATCATGCACTGGAGCAATGTAAATGGGGCAGATCAGACACTGGAGCAGCATCTAAGGGGCACATTATACACTGGAGCATTATAAATGGGGCCCATTATATATGGAGCATTTTTGGAGCCCATCATACACTGGAACATCATCCATGAGGCCCATCATGTACTGGAGCTTTGTAAAAGGGGCAGATCAGACACAGGAGCAGCATCTAAGGGGGACATTATACACTGGAGCATTACAAATGGGGCCCATTATATATGGAGCATTATTGGAGCCCATCATACACTGGAGCATCATCCATGAGGCCCATCATGTACTGGAGCTTTGTAAATGGGGTAGATCAGACACTGGAGCAGCATCTAAGGGGCCCATTATACACTGGAGCATTACAAATGGGGCCCATTATATATGGAGCATTATGTGATGCTCATCAGATACTGTATGGAACATTATATGTGACTAATTATTTGGTATGGAGAAATATATGGGGCTCATTATTCTGTATGGCGCACAATGTGGTGGCCATAACACTGCATGGAGTAATATACTGTCCTGTTTTAGAGCTATTGTACAATTTAAAATAGATCAGTCATGTCATGTAAGCAGTGAAGTATGTGTCATTGTACTATACCTATATTTCTGTGGCGTATCGGAGCATCATGAGTTGTGGTATGTGTTAAAGGGGCGCACTGACACTCTTTGGCCCAGGGCACATGAAAACCTGGAGCCAGCCCAACCCCCACCCCACAACTTTAGCCAACTAACCCCCAGTTTTCAATGCGTAACTATTATTAGGAAGTAAATTAAGGTTGACAAGCTTCAGTTATAAGAATTGATGTTTTTGGCATTGAAATGGGCACTGTAGGTGTGTTTAATGTCTTCCACTCCCTGCCGACTTTGCTTCCCCATTGACTTGCATTGGGTTTCGTGTTTCAGTCAGCATCCGACTTTTCCCTATAGTTGGCCGATTTCGTTCGACCCGACTTTTGCGAAAGTTGAGTTTCATGAAACCCGACTCAACCAGAAAAAAGGCAAAGTCGCTTATCTCTAGCCATGAGACAAGAAGATCCCCATGCAGAAAATTACATAAAATATAAGCACATACCCATTGAGTCACCTGTCCGCAGAATGCCTGGAGTTCCGATGCGCGCATCACGTTTTTAGCTTTTTCAAGGAAATTGTGTGTGTCATTACTTGAGACTTGTCTGATTTTTATGGCGAACCCACCCAGGTATGGGCCAATCCCCCGTCGCGCACATCACCGCCGCCCCTGGGTCTCAGGTGCAGTAGCGTTCTGCACTCAGTTGTGGTGTGCATGGAAGAAAACCCACCTGTGATGTCATATCCGCATGCCAGAAGTAATAGAGGCCGTCTGCAAGAGGCAGGAGACTCAGGTGTGGTGCGTATGCGCGTCGCCATCTTCTTGTAGCCCGATCGCCATACTGTTCAAGCCATATCTGAGGCAAGGATCCCTTCAATACCGCGCCTACAAAGCATATTAATGTAGGAATCTAAGAGAGTGCCGCTACGATGTGAAAAGGGCCATATAGGTGACACCACATAAAAAGTATTATTAATGTCACACAATAAATATATATAGCACGGTGACAGAAGGTGCAGTCCATAACGGGTTAAAAATGGAAAATTTCAAATACCATATAAATATTATTACATCAACATTTAAATTTATGAATATGGTAATGCTATTACAGATACCCACATATTATATAGCAATAAATTCAGCATACAGAACCACAAGTATTATGCACATTAATTATATTTATGTGGAGGGGAAATCCAGACATTATCCTTGGAAATAATTTTTATTATATATATATATATATATATATATATATATAAGGAAATATGTATACCTATATCTTTGTTCCAATATTCAAATATCAATATATGTCTAGGTAATGTCGAGAATCCCCTACATAATAAATAGCAGCATCAAACAAGATGCACAACAATGGGGTCAGTAATATGATAATAATGAGGTCAATAGTATGATGACAAAATATATCTACAAAGTATTAGATGATCCAATTTGGGAGTTGTTGTAGTATTCCTTTAAGGATGGACCTCAACATAGTTTGAGAAAGAGTCCTTTTCATGATGTGACTCGACATCAAGTATGGCCACAAATATTGAACGTTCCTGGGTAAGTAAATAGAGCCATAATTCAGACAAGAAAATTGTCAAAATCACTAAAATATAAAAATATGAAAAGACAAATTAAAAACAAGACATGACAAGAAGATTAAAAACCGCAGAGAACTAAAGAAAATGAGCAAAGCTGAGTGTTTCATTCAAACCCATGGGAGCCATAGTGCCCAATTCAACAATCCATCTTGTTTCTGTTTGAGCCAAAAGTTGTTTCATATTTCCACCCCTTATGCCCCCATGAATCCAATCAATGCCTCTGACCTTAAGGCCACTTGGATCTGAGTCCTGATGAGTCCCTAAAGTGTCTGGGCAGAGTTTTTATCAACGAGAGGTCTTCTACCTCTCCAGCCACCACAATATCTCTCACATGCTCTCTCACTCTGACTCGTAGCTCCCTAGATGTCAGACCGACATATATTTTAGAGAAATGGCACTGTGCAAACTAGATTACAAAAGAGGTCGTACACGAGATATAATGGGAAATTGTATATTCCCGGGTGCCATCAGCTGTTGTAAAGGTCTTTGTCCTAATAATATTATGTAAGTTACAAGCCAGGCAATTCCCACAGGGAAAGCAGCCCCACTCCTTTTTCTTAGCTCCAAAAAGGCCCTTTTGGGGTATAACATAATGACTCTTGACCAAGTGGTCCTTAAGATTATTGCTTCTCCTTGCCGTAATAAGAGGTCTTTCCGAGATTTCTTTGTTAAGTATCAAATCAGTTAGAAGAACCGGCCAGTGTTTGGTAAGAATCTTAAGCATAGTTTCCCACTGGCAAATAAATGTAGTAATAAACCTTGTATGGGTATCACACTTTTTCTTTGAAACACCAGAATTATGTAGTAATTTTTGCCGTGGGGTATATTTAGCTCGATGGTACCCACGTTTGATATTTCTCTGGCTGTACCCTCTTGCCAAGAAACGTCTCTTAAATCCTTTGCCTGTTGTTCAAATTTATCTGCTGTGGAGCAGGTACGTTTAGCCCTTAGAAATTGGCCAATGGGAATGGCCTTTATGGTTGAATAAGCATGTCCAGAGGAAGAATGGAGAAAGGAATTTACTGAAGTCTCCTTGCGGTGGATGTCAGTGTGGATGGATCCCAGGTTATCAACTGACAAAGCAATATCCAAAAAATCAATTCTATGTTCATGCCATTTGTAGGTTAATTTGATGTTATACGAATTATTATTTAGATTAGGCATGAACTTATCCAATTCAGAGACCAGACCCTGCCAAATAACAAGAAGGTCATCAATGTAGTGAAACCAGCACTGCACATGGTCAGCGGCGCATGCCCCCTCCCCACGAAAAACCTCCCTCTCCCAAAAGCCAAGAAAAAGGTTTGTGTAGGCGGGCGCACACGCCACACCCATGGCAGTGCCACGCCTCTGCAGGTAAAACCGGTCTCTGAATGTGAAAAAGTTATGATATAAAACGAACTGTAAGAGTTCTAAAATTAAGTCAGCAAGGGGTCCGTCCACATTGCTCATCTCCAAAAAGAAACGTACCGCACGTAAACCATGACTGTGCTCAATACACGTATAGAGGGACTCGATGTCCGCGTTGACAAAGAGCATGTCGGAGTCCAAAGATAAATCATCAACCCTAACTAACACATCAGCAGAGTCCCTGACATAGGAGTGCAGCGTCTCCACTAGAGGTTTTAAATAAAAGTCAATGAATTTGCATATGGGGTCACACAGCTCTCCTATGTCAGAGACTATGGGACGCCCTGGAGGGTCAATGGGATTCTTGTGGATCTTCGGAAGGAGGTATAGAGTGGGCACTTTGGGGAATTTTGGTAACAATCCATCCAAGACTTTTTTAGGGATAATTCCCTTTTCCCACGCTTGGGTTAAAATAACCTCTAATTGTTGAGAAAATGTAGCCAATGGATTAGATGGAAGGAGTGAGTAGTAATCTTTATCCTGTAGTTGTTTAAAAGCTTCCTTCTCATATTTGTCAAACGGCCAGATCACAACGTTTCCCCCTTGTCCGCCTGTTTGATGACAATATCATTGTCAGAAACACCGCACTACACTCACTCACTGAGCCAGTGCGCGTGTCCTGAGTACAGAAACAGTGCTAAAAGATACCTGTGGAGCAGGGCAGCAGAGGTGACAATGCGTGCTTCAAGCTATGGGTGTCAGGAACCTATCAGTGCCGGAAAGTAAAATTGCACAGGACCTGTTGCACAGGACCTGTTGAAGTTAGCAAGCTGGCACAGGACCTAAGTCATGTGATTGCAAGGGGGCGGGGCTTAGCGTCCTGCTTTCAGAGATGACAGGACACCATACACCAACTCAGAGTCAGGCAAAACGGAGGTCACACAGAGTCCGGGCGAACGAGGAACAGGAGGGACAAACAGACGGGTTGTCAGACAAAGCCAAAGGTCATACACAAGAGGGCGACATGGTACCAAGGGGTCAGGCAGAGAGAAGTCAGGTCACAAGCAGAGAGTCATACACGAGAGGTAGCGCAGTACAAGAGGGACAGGCAGAACTCGAAACAGGGGCAGAACCAGATCAAAAAACCAAACAAGCAAGCAAGATATCAGGCACAAGGCACACATACACACAAGGTCAACTAACTCAGCCGAGGGCAGGAGTATAACTGACACTGGGCCTAGGTCCAGTGAGCTTTAAATAGCCGCCCTCTGCAGGAAAGAGGCGGAACAATTAACCCCCAGTCTGATCAGGACGGGCCAAAGCGAAACCCAGTCCTGGATCATGACAGTACCCTCCTCTCAATGGGGGGCCACCGGACCCCCAGGTCTCTCAGGGTACCTGACGTGAAAGGCCCGGACCAACCGATCTGCATGGACCGATCGAGCAGGAACCCACGACCGTTCTTCAGGCCCGTAGCCTTTCCAATGTACCAGAAACTGAAGGGCACGACGGACCAACCTGGAGTCGACAATTTGCTCCACCTCGTACTCTGACTGCCCGTCTACCAAAACCGGTGGTGGGGAAGCTGATGATCCCTCCCCACCGGACCTCACAGGTTTCAAAAGGGCCTTAGGGAAAACATTTGGGATCCGCAGAGATGGCGGGAGACGCAACCGAAAAGCCACCGGGTTAACTACTTCGGTAATTTCATAGGGACCTATAAACTTGGGTCCAAGCTTCGCAGAGGGGACCTTGAGCCTTATATTCTTGGTGGACAACCATACCTTATCCCCAATCTGAAACACCGGTCCCGCGGATCGTTTTTTGTCCGCAAAAAATTTAAGTTTGTCCTGGGCCTTTGTAATGTTACTCTGGACCTCCCGCCATACCTCCCCCAACCGCTGGATCATCTCATCCGCCCCAGGACACGCAGAATTCAAACGGGAAAATTCTCCAAAATGAGGATGAAACCCATAATTGCAGAAAAAGGGAGATGTACCCGTAGACTGGTTAATACAGTTGTTAAATGCAAACTCGGCCAACGGTAACACAGAACACCAATCATCCTGTCGGGCTGAGGTCAAGCAACGCAGAATTTGCTCCAGAGACTGATTGGTCCGCTCAGTCTTCCCATTAGTCTCAGGATGATTAGCGGATGAAAAGGACAGACCAATACCCAACCTCTTACAAAAAGACCTCCAAAATCTGGAAACAAACTGCACTCCTCTATCAGACACCACATTCAAGTTTACCCCATGCAACCGCACCACATGCTCAATGAACAATCTGGACAATGTTTCTGCATTAGGTAGAGCTGCCAAAGGTACAAAATGTGCATGCTTACTAAACCTGTCCACCACAACCCAAACGACGGTATTACCCTTGGAGGGGGGAAGGTTGGTGATGAAATCCATGGACAAATGAGTCCATGGTCTCTCAGGAATTGGCAGTGGTACCAATTCCACGGCCGACTGGTTATGGGGGTTTTTTGCACGGGCACAAACATCACAAGCAGACACATATTGCCCAACATCAGAGGCCAAAGCAGACCACCAGAATACTCTAGCAATGGCCTTCCGGGTAGCCGAGATCCCTGGATGTCCACCCAGAACTGAGTCATGGAACTCCCGGAGGACCTTGAGGCGAAACTGAGCTGACACGAAAAGTTTATCCACCAGCTTAGCCGGAGGTGCAAGAGACTGAGCTTCCAGAATCTCCCATTCCAACATATTAGAAAAATCTGCCACCACCACCCCAGGTTGAAGAATGGAGGATGGAGGTTCCGGGGGGGACACCGGATCTAGACTGCGTGACAAGGCATCCTCTCTAACATTTTTAGATCCTGGTCGAAAAGTGAACGAGAAGTTGAATCGGGAAAAAAAAAGTGACCATCTAGCCTGTCTGGGAGTCAACCTTTTGGCTGACTCAATGTAAGCTATGTTTTTGTGGTCTGTAATTACGGTTATAGGATGGGCAGTCCCCTCCAAAAAATGCCTCCATTCTTCAAAGGCCAACTTTACGGCCAGAAGTTCTCGATTCCCCACATCATAATTTCTCTCCGCAGGGGAGAACTTCTTCGAGAAAAAGGCGCAAGGTCTCAAATTGGTCAAAGTGGCGGGTCCCTGGGACAATACCGCCCCCTCCCCCACCTCTGAGGCATCTACTTCAACAATAAATGGTTCAGACAGGTCCGATTGAATAAGAACCGGGCAGACATAAAACATTTTTTTAAAAACTGAAACGCCACTACCGCTGCGGTTGATCAATTCTTGATATCGACCCCCTTTTGAGTTATGTCTGTGAGGGGTTTAACCACCTGTGAGAACCCCCTTATAAATTTACCGTAGTAATTGGTGAATCCTAGGAAGCGTTGCAGAGCCTTTAAATAACAAGGTTGGACCCACTCGACAATGGCCTGGACTTTATTAGGATCCATGCGATACCCTTCATCAGACACAATGAACCCCAGAAAAGACAGTTCCTGGACAAAAATAAGCATTTTTCTAATTTAGCAAAAAGATAGTTCTCCCGGAGCCTTTGGAGAACTGCCCGCACATGACCAATGTGAGCCTGTTTATCAGGAGAGTAGATCAATATGTCATCCAAATATATCACCATAAAACGTCCAATGAAATCAGAGAACACGTGATTAATTAAATTTTGGAAAACCGGTGGAGCATTGGTCAGACCGAAATGCATGACCAAATTTTCAAACAACCCTTCAGTAGTGAGAAAAGCGGTTTTCCACTCATCTCCGTCCCGGACTCGGATAAGGTTATATGCTCCCCGTAGATCTAACTTTGAAAACCACTTAGCTCTGGACAACTGGCTGTATGAATCAGGAATAAGTGGAAGGGGATACGTATTCCTCACAGTTATCTTATTTAACTCACGAAAATCGAGGCATGGGCATAAACCACTGTCTTTTTTCTTTACAAAAAAGAACCCCGCCGCCACGGGAGAAACAGAAGGGCGAATGTGTCCCTTACGGAGACTCTCGGAAATATATTCTTTCATCGCGGCCCGTTCTGGACCTGAAGGTTATACAAGCGGGCTTTGGGCAATTTAGCACCTGGAACCAGGTCAATGGCACAATCAAATGGGCGGTGTGGTGGTAAAACCTCAGCCTACTTTTTGGAGAAAACAGCCGTATAGTCTTTCAGGCACTCCGGAATACCTTCCAGACCCACGGACGACACAGTCACCGTAACAAGACATTTTTCAGAACAATAGGGACCCCATTTAACAATGTCCCGAGATTCCCAATTAATTACAGGATTATGCAGCTGTAACCAGGGGAACCCCAACACCAGTCCCGCAGGCAGGTTGTCCATCACAAAACATGAAATGTGTTCCTGGTGCAAGGAACTCACTTTAAGGAGAAACTCTTCAGTACGAAACATAACATTATTCTTAACCAGTGGTGTTTTGTCAATGGCAACAATGTGAATAGGAGTCTCCAACTGTCCCTAACTTACACCTGGCCACCAAGTCAGAATCAATAAAGTTTAATGATGATCCGCAATCCACGAAGGCAGAAGTGGATGTGGAGACACTCCCACAACAAAGTTCCACCTGTAACAACATTCTTGAAAAGGCAGAAAAGGGTACCTGAGAGCCTGGGTGACCTCCACGACAATCACCCAGGCTCAGTCGCTTGTTGATCAGTGGACGGGAGGGGCAATTCTTTTTCCAATGTCCAGCATCGCCACAGTGAAAACAACATTTTCCCACACACCGTTGTCTCCTTTCGTTCCCTTTAAGGTGGATGGTTCCCATCTCCAAGGTTTCCAATGTAGAACAGGCTCCCCTTCTTTGGGAGAATAACGATGTCTCAGTTTGCATCACTCCCCTTGGCCTTAGCCTGCGATCCATTCAAACGGCCTGTGTCATAGCCTCCTCCAAGGAATCAGGCGGAGGGTGGAGAGCCAAGGCGTCTTTCAGATGTTCAGACAGGCCTCTACGGAACAAACCTTGGAGGACGGCATCATTCCAGCAGACCTCAGCAGCCCAGCGCCTAAACGCTGAACAAAACCACTCGGCAGAGTGCTTCCCCTGGCACACACTCATCACCATGTCCTCAGCCATACGCATCTGATCAGGCTCATCATAAATATGTCCCAGGGCCTCAAAAAATGCATCCACAGTCATATGCTCAGGGGCCGAAAGGGAGAAAGCCCAAGCTTGGGGGGCTCCCCTTAACAGAGACATAATGACCCCCACTCTCTGACCTTCATCCCCAGAAGAGTGTGGTCTCAATGAAAAAAAAAAGCTTACAGCCCTCCTTGAAAACTCTGAACTTCCTTTTATCTCCAGAAAAGGTATCCGGTAACTTAACCGGAGACTCAGGGGAAACTAATGTAACATCCCGAGCCCCTGATGAGAATACCCCCTGCACAGTGTCAGCGACCAGCTGCTGAGACTGAGCCAGGACTCGTTGCTCTCCAAGGAGTTTCTGAGACATCTGAGTTAGCTGCTTTACCTGCTCAGAAAGAGCGTGCATAGGATCCATCACATACACAGGAGAAGGGGAGCAGAGAAAAAAAAAATGATAACGGTCAGTTATAATGTCAGACACACTGCACTACACTCGCTCACTGAGCCAGTGCGCGTGTCCTGAGTACAGAAACAGTGCTAAAAGATACCTGTGGAGCAGGGCAGCAGAGGTGACGTGCGTGCTTCAAGCTATGGGTGTCAGGAACCTGTAGGCGCCGGAAAGCAAAGATACACAGGACCTGCAGATGCTGAAGTTTGCAAGATGGCACAGGAACTAGGTCATGTGACGGCAAGGGGGCGGGGCTTAGCGTTCTGCTTTCAAAGATGACAGGACACCATACAACAACTCAGAGTCAGGCAAAACGGAGGTCACACACAGTCCGGGCGAACGAGGCACAGGAGGGACAAACATACGGGTGGTCAGACAAAGCCAAAGGTCATACACAAGAGGGCGACGTGGTACCAAGGGGTCAGGCAGAGAGAAGTCAGGTCACAAGCAGAGAGCCATACACGAGAGGTAGCGCATTACAAGAGGGACAGGCAAAACTCGAAACAGGGACAGAACCAGATCAAAAAACCAAACAAGCAAGCAAGATATCAGGTACAAGGCACACGTACGCACAAGGTCAACTAACTAAGCTGAGGGCAGGAGTATAACTGACACTGGGCCTAGGTCCAGTGAGCATTAAATAGCCGCCCTCTGCCGGAGAGAGGCGGAACAATTAACCCCCAGTCTGATCAGGACGGGCCAAAGCGAAACCCAGTCCTGGATCATGACAATCTAATGCTTTGAGTTCTTTTAAAGCACGTCTATGTTTGGATTCAAGGTTATCTCTACTTATTTTAGTAGATATTTTTCTAAAGTCCTCAGTGACTAGACGTGCAAAGATGTCAACTTGTGGACAGACGGACAGGGAGGGGAAGATTGTTCATCTGGGCAAGACCGATTGAGGGAAGTTGACCACATTCCCAGAAACTTGTTCGTCAAGTAACCCCTCTAATACCTCCAATGTCTCCTGCTCAGTTACACCACGGACGCCAACATCCTCCTCAGGATGATGGTGCAACTTTTTGAGGACAAGTTTGCGGCAAATGAGATGAAGGTCCTTCACCGCTGTAAAGAAATGGAAATTATTAGTAGGTGAAAAAGATAGTCCCAAACTTAGAACCTCAAGTTGTACCTGGGATAAAGCATGAGTAGAGAGATTAATTACCTCTAAATTGTTCTTGAAACTACATCTTTTCTTAGAATATTGCTGTGGAGGAGTAATTCTCCTGGGATCTCTAAAGTCTGACATTGTTGATATATTGTCAGTAAAGGAGCCACTAGTGCTAGGACGTGGTTTGTCCTCGGAGGTGAAGGAGGAAATAGACCCGGATCTCGACCTGCTCGGTGCACCAGCCTTATAAATTTTCTTCCATCTCTACATGGTTTTATTTTGAAAATCAATAATCATTGAGATCACAGGCCATGATGACTCACACAGAAACAAGCGCTGTGGTCTTTGGAGTGAATAGCTCTCAACTGGCCTCTATCATCCAGACAATGACACGATTGGGCGACAAATAGTGTTGAGCGATACCACCCGATACTTAAAAATATCGGATCGGAATGGATCGGCCGATCTAAAAAAGTATCGGGTATCGCCGATTCCGATCCCGGAAGTCCCATTCAAGTCAATGGGACAGAAATATCGGAATTGAAAAAACCCCTTTCTTACCTTGTACAGCCTGTTCGGGAGGGGAGAAGAGTGTGGGCGGTGCATGGGCAGACACTGTGCGTGTCTGTGTGTGCGGGCGGGGTCTGTATGGGCCTCTCGGTGGTCTGTACTGGCCTCTCGGGGGCCTGTGCCGGCCTGTCGGGGGCCTGTGTGGCTGTCGGTGGCCTGTATGGGCCTATCGGGGGCCTGTGCCGGCCTGCTGGGGTCCTGTGCCGGCTGTCGGTGGTCTGTATGGGCTTCTCGGGGGCCTGTGCCGGCTTGCCGGGGGCCTGTGCTGGCTGTCGGTGGTCTGTATGGGCCTGCCGGGGGCCTGTGCTGGCTGCCGGTGGTCTGTATGGGCCTCTCGGGGGCCTGTGCCGGCCTGCCGGGGGCCTGTGTCAGCTGTTGGTAGTCTGTACGGGCATGCCGGGGGTCTTGTGTGTGTGCAGGCATCGTCCGATGGGACTACAAGTCCCATCGGGCGATGCCTGCTACACTGACAGTGATTGACACATTAGCCAATAATGGGACAGTAGTAGTCCCATCATCCGGCTAATATGTTGAATGTAAGAAAAAAAGCATACTACATACATACTACATATATACTACATTCATACAGCATACATACATACTACATGCATGCTACATATATACTACATTCATACAACATACATATATACTACATACATACTACATACATACTACATATATTCATAGTACATACATGCTACATACATACTAGATATATACAACATTCATACAACATACATACATGCTACATATATACAACATGCATATATACTACATACTGCATACATGCTACATATATACTACATTCATACAGCATACCTATATACTACATACTACATATATACTACATACAACATACATACATACTACATACTACATACATGCTTCATATATACTACGTTCATACAACATACATTCTACATACTACATACATGCTTCATATATACTACATTCATACAGCATACATACTACATACTACATATATGCTACATTCATACAACATACATACATACTACATACATGCTTCATATATACTACATTCATACAACATACATATATACTACATACTACATACATGCTACATATATACTACATTCATACAACATACATGTATACAACATACATACATATATACTACATTCATACAACATACATACTACATACTACAAACATGCTTCATATATACTACATTCATACAACATACATACTACATACAACATACATACATAGTACATACATACTACATACATGCTACATATATACTACATTCATACAACATACATTTATACTACATACTACATATACACTACATACAACATACATACATACTACATGCATGCATAGTACATACATACTACATACATACTACATATATACTACATTCATAAAACATACATACATACTACATATATACTACATTCATACTACATATATACTACATTCATACAACATACATATATACTACATACATGCTACATATATGCTACATTCATACAACATACATAGATACTACATACATACATACATACAACATGCTACAGACATACAACATACATACTGCATACAATACATTCATACAATACATACATATAGACATACAGTACATATAACACAGAGTACATACTCACCAATACTTGTCACTTTGATCCCTGAAGCCAGTGTCATCTAAGGAAAAATAAAAATAACAAACCACCAAATACTCCCTGAGCCACAGAAATCCACGAGTGAGTGTCCCACGCCGATCTCCCGTGGAGAGCAGCAGCATCAGCTGATGCGACCGCTCTCTACGGGGCTTAGGAATCCAGTGTCGGGAGGTAGGTATCCTTCCGCACTGTATTCCTCCGCCACTGTAAAAAAATAGTCCCTGGTCTCATTTTATGGCAAATGCTGCGCGGGAACTTTTTCACACAGCAATGAGACTAGGGACTATTTTTTTACAGTGGCGGAGGAATACAGTGCGGAAGGATACCTACCTCCCGACACTGGATTCCTTGAGCCCCTAGAGAGCGGTCACATCAGCTGATGCTGCTGCTCTCCACGGGAGATCGGCATGGGACCCTCGTGGACTTCTGCGGATCAGGGAGTATATGGCTTGTTTGTTATTTTCATATTTTTCCTTAGATGACACTGGCTTCGGAGAACAATGTGACAATTATTGGTGAGTATGTACTCTATGTTATATGTACTGTATGTCTATGTATGTATTGTATGAATGTATTGTATGTAGTATGTACAGTGGGGAAAAAAAGTATTTAGTCAGTCAGCAATAGTGCAAGTTCCACCACTTAAAAAGATGAGAGGCATCTGTAATTTACATCATAGGTAGACCTCAACTATGGGAGACAAACTGAGAAAAAAAAATCCAGAAAATCACATTGTCTGTTTTTTTTTCATTTTATTTGCATATTATGGTGGAAAATAAGTATTTGGTCAGAAACAAGCAATCAAGATTTCTGGCTCTCACAGACCTGTAACTTCTTCTTTAAGAGTCTCCTCTTTCCTCCACTCATTACCTATAGTAATGGCACCTGTTTAAACTTGTTATCAGTATAAAAAGACACCTGTGCACACCCTCAAACAGTCTGACTCCAAACTCCACTATGGTGAAGACCAAAGAGCTGTCAAAGGACACCAGAAACAAAATTGTAGCCCTGCACCAGGCTGGGAAGACTGAATCTGCAATAGCCAACCAGCTTGGAGTGAAGAAATCAACTGTGGGAGCAATAATTAGAAAATGGAAGACATACAAAACCACTGATAATCTCCCTCGATCTGGTGCTCCACGCAAAATCCCACCCCGTGGGGTCAGAATGATCACAAGAACGGTGAGCAAAAATCCCAGAACCACGCGGGGGGACCTAGTGAATGAACTGCAGAGAGCTGGGACCAATGTAACAAGGCCTACCATAAGTAACACACTACGCCACCATGGACTCAGATCCTGCAGTGCCAGACGTGTCCCACTGCTTAAGCCTGTACATGTCCGGGCCCGTCTGAAGTTTGCTAGAGAGCATTTGGATGATCCAGAGGAGTTTTGGGAGAATGTCCTATGGTCTGATGAAACCAAACTGGAACTGTTTGGTAGAAACACAACTTGTCGTGTTTGGAGGAAAAAGAATACTGAGTTGCATCCATCAAACACCATACCTACTGTAAAGCATGGTGGTGGAAACATCATGCTTTGGGGCTGTTTCTCTGCAAAGGGGCCAGGACGACTGATCCAGGTACATGAAAGAATGAATGGGGCCATGTATCGTGAGATTTTGAGTGCAAACCTCCTTCCATCAGCAAGGGCATTGAAGATGAAACGTGGCTGGGTCTTTCAACATGACAATGATCCAAAGCACACCGCCAGGGCAACGAAGGAGTGGCTTCGTAAGAAGCATTTCAAGGTCCTGGAGTGGCCTAGCCAGTCTCCAGATCTCAACCCTATAGAAAACCTTTGGAGGGAGTTGAAAGTCCGTGTTGCCAAGCGAAAAGCCAAAAACATCACTGCTCTAGAGGAGATCTGCATGGAGGAATGGGCCAACATACCAACAACAGTGTGTGGCAACCTTGTGAAGACTTACAGAAAACGTTTGACCTCTGTCATTGCCAACAAAGGATATATCACAAAGTATTGAGATGAAATTTTGTTTCTGACCAAATACTTATTTTCCACCATAATATGCAAATAAAATGAAAAAAAAACAGACAATGTGATTTTCTGGATTTTTTTTTCTCAGTTTGTCTCCCATAGTTGAGGTCTACCTATGATGTAAATTACAGACGCCTCTCATCTTTTTAAGTGGTGGAACTTGCACTATTGCTGACTGACTAAATACTTTTTTTCCCCACTGTATGTAGTATGTATGTATTGTATGAATGTATGTATGTTGTATGTAGTATGTATGCAGTATGTAGTATGTATGTATGCTGTATGCCTGTAGCATGTTGTATGTATGTTGTATGTTTGTAGCATGTATGTAGTATATATGTATGTTGTATGAATGTAGTATATATGTAGCATGTATGTAGTATCTATGTATGTTGTATGAATGTAGTATATATGTAGCATGTATGTAGTATCTATGTATGTTGTATGAATGTAGTATATATGTAGCATGTATGTATGTATGTATGTTGTATGAATGTAGTATATATGTAGCATGTATGTAGTATATATGTATGTATGTTGTATGAATGTAGTATATATGTAGTATGTATGTAGTATGTATGTAGTATATATGTAGTATGTATGTAGTATGTATGTATGATGTATGAATGTAGTATATATGTAGCATGTATGTAGTATGTATGTATGTTGTATGAATGTAGTATATATGTAGCATGTATGTATGCTGTATGAATGTAGTATATATGTAGTATGTATGTAGTATGTATGTAGTATGTTTTTTTTTTTTACATTCAACACATTAGCCTACTACTACTGTCCCATCATTGACTAACGTGTCAATCACTGTCAGTGTAGCAGGCATCGCCCGATGGGACATGTAGTCCCATCGGACGATGCCTGCACACACACAAGACCCCCGGCAGGCCCGCACAGACCACCGACAGCCGGCACAGGCACCCGGCTGGCCCGTACAGACCACCGGCAGTCGGCACAGACCCCCGCAGTCGGCACAGACCGCACATCATAATGCGCACAGACCGCGCATCATGATGACATCATTTCAGCAGCCAATCACAGTCATGCCAATACTTAACATGCCTAACAGGATGTGCCCACACTTCTGAGGATTCCCATTGGCTGAATCAAATCGAGCAGGCTGATAGCTTTATGGGAACTTCCGATTCCGGTATCCGATACGAAAAAAAGTATCGGAAGTCAGTATCGGAATTCCGAACAGCTAATATCGGCCGATATCCGATACTTGCGGTATCGGAAAGCTCAACACTAGCGACAAATCATCTGAGGAGGCAACATGCTGTTCACAATAATTAGTTCTCAGAAAAGTAATAGTGAGCATACGGCTTATCCACGTCCAGTTTTGAACACATGGAATTTGTGTATATCCCACCGTACGATCACTGCTAACTCCATGATAACCTTACACTCCTCGCTGCCAACAACAATCCTGCTTTTAAGCAAAAAAAATGCAGGTTTATTAGATGCCATTCTTTTTTTAAGGTTCACACCATCAAAGTGTTCAATCCCCTCTTCCTCAAAGTAGCAGTCATGTAACGGCCCCAGGCTCACCCACCCACTTCCGTGACCGCTTTTATGCATTGCTGCCGCTTTTCATGTCCTCATAATTGACAACCCTTATCCTGGGAGACTTCAACAGTCACACCTCCCCAACTGCATCCCAGCTTCTATCTCTAGCCAATTCTCGTGGCCTCTCACAACTTTCAAATTCTGAGATGCACAAGGACGGTAACATGTATAAATACAGTCATATGTAAAAGTTTGGGCACCCCTATTAATGTTAACCTTTTTTCTTTATAACAATTTTGGTTTTTGCAACAGCTATTTCAGTTTCATATATCTAATAACTGATGGACTCAGTTATATTTCTGGATTCAAATGAGGTTTATTGTACTAACAGAAAATGTGCAATCTGCATTTAAACAAAATTTGACCGGTGCAAAAGTATGGGCACCCTTATCATTTTCTTGATTTGAACACTCCTAACTACTTTTTACTGACTTCCTGAAGCACTAAATTGGTTTTGTAACCTCATTGAGCTTTGAACTTCATAGCCAGGTGTATCAAATCATGAGAAAAGGTATTTAAAGTGGCCACTTGCAAGTAGTTCTCCTATTTGATTCTCCTATGAAGAGTGGCATCATGGGCTCCTCAAAACAACTCTCAAATTATCTGAAAACCAAGATTATTCAACATAGCTTTTCAGGGGAAGGATACAAAAAGTTGTCTCAGAGATTTAACCTGTCAGTTTCCACTGTGAGGAACATAGTAAGGAAATGGAAGAACACAGGTACAGTTCTTGTTAAGCTCAGAAGTGGCAGGCCAAGAAAACTATCAGAAAGGCAGAGAAGAAGAATGGTGAGAACAGTCAAGGACAATCCACAGACCACCTCCAAAGACCTGCAGCATCATCTTGCTGCAGATGGTGTCACTGTGCATCGGTCAACAATACAGCGCACTTTGCACAAGGAGAAGCTGTGTGGGAGAGTGATGCGAAAGAAGCCGTTTCTGCAAGCATGCCACAAACAGAGTCGCCTGAGGTATGCAAAAGCACATTTGGACAAGCCAGTTACATTTTGGAAGAAGGTCCTGTGGACTGATGAAACAAAGATTGAGTTGTTTGGTCATACAAAAAGGCGTTATGCATGCGCTGTATTGTTGACCGATGCACAGTGACACCATCTGCAGCAAGATGATGCTGCCGGTCTTTGGAGGTGGTCTGTGGATTGTCCTTGACTGTTCTCACCATTCTTCTTCTCTACCTTTCTGATATTTTTCTTGGCCTGCCACTTCTGGGCTTAACAAGAACTGTACCTGTGTTCTTCCATTTCCTTACTATGTTCCTCACAGTGGAAACTGACAGGTTAAATCTCTGAGACAACTTTTTGTATCCTTCCCCTGAAAAGCTATGTTGAATAATCTTGGTTTTCAGATCATTTGAGAGTTGTTTTGAGGAGCCCATGATGCCACTCTTCATAGGAGAATCAAATAGGAGAACTACTTGCAAGTGGCCACTTTAAATACCTTTTCTCATGATTTGATACACGTGGCTATTAAGTTCAAAGCTCAATTAGGTTACAAAACCAATTTAGTGCTTCAGGAAGTCAGTAAAAAGTAGTTAGGAGTGTTCAAATCAAGAAAATGATAAGGGTGCCCATACTTTTGCACCGGTCAAATTTTGTATAAATGCAGATTGCACATTTTCTGTTAGTACAATAAACCTCATTTGAATCCAGAAATATAACTGAGTCCATCAGTTATTAGATATATGAAACTGAAATAGCTGTTGCAAAAACCAAAACTGTTATAAAGAAAAAAGGTTAACATTAATAGGGGTGCCCAAACTTTTACATATGACTGTATATGTGGGGACAGTACAAAGACCTTTCTAATGATCTTTTTACTCTTAGACCTGTGACGGGGACAAGGGGGCATCCTCTACATCTGGAGGAAAGAAGATTTGAGCATAATCACAAACGCGGAATCTTTACTGTAAGAGCAGTGAGACTATGGAACTCTCTGCCATATGATGTTGTAATGAGTAGAGATGAGCGACTTTGTCTTTTTTCGGGTCGAGACTTTCATAAAAGTCGGGTCGAACGAAATCAGCCGATTATTGTGAAAAGTCGAAGTCCGACTAAAACACGAAACCCAATGTAAGTCAGTGGGGAAGAAAAGTCGGCAGTGAGTGGAGGACAGGAAACATACCTAGAGTGCCCATTTACTGCCAAAAACATCAATTCTTATTCCTTAAGCTTGTCAACCTTAATTTACTTTATAATAATAGTTAGGCATTGAAAACTGGGGGTTATTTGGCTAAAGTTGTGGGAGGGGTAGTGCTGGCTCCAGATTTTCGTCGGCCCAGGGCCAAAGAGTGTCACTGGGCTCCTTTAACACATGACACAATTCATGATCCTTTGATAGCGAAAGAGAGAAATAGCGGTACAGTACAATGAAAAATACTTCAATTCTTATATCACATGACTGATATCCATTTTAAATTCTCCAATAGCTCCAAAAACAGACAGTATATTTCTCCATACAGTATTATGGCCACCGCATAGTGCGCCATACAGAGTAATGAGGCCCATATATTTCTCCATACAGAATCATTGGTCCCACATAATGTTCGATACAGTATATGATGAGCTCCACATAATGCTACAGTATATGTTGTTCACCATGGATGAAGCTCCAGTGTCTTATGGGCCCAAATAATGCTCCATATATAATGGGCCCCATTTCTATTGCTCCATTATATAATGGGCCCTGTAAATGCTGCTCCAGTGACTGATGTCCACCTTTGCAATGCTCCAGTGTATGGTGGGCCCCATATATCATTCTCCAGAGTATCATGCTCCCCAAAAATTGCTCCCAACCTTTAAAACAATTAAATAAGTCTCCTCACTAGGGAATCCCTGTACTCTGGACTCCTCGTCGTCCCCATCTTACATCTCTCTGCACTTGGACTGTTTAGGCAGAGGGCGTACAGACGTGATGTCATCGCGCTCTTTGACCAGAATGTCACTGTCAGGAAAAGTGTTTGGTTTCCGGGGGCAGTATGGTTGCAAAGCTGAACCTTAAAGGAATGTCCAGAGGGCACCACCAGGAGTGGAGCCTGCGGCTTAATTGGACTCAACACGGGCAACCTCAACCATGCCATCCACAAAAAAAGCTGCACAGATTGCAAGCTTAATTCCGCTAACGAATGAGACTCAGGCATGCCCCCATCCGCATCCAGCTTACTAGAGGGACACACGAGGCTCTGGCATGCGAGATCAGCCAATAACAGGTCTGTCATGCCCTTACATGTCCAGGGCTGCACGCGTGCTACAATGAAAGGACCAGCGTGTATCGCTTACAGGTGCGGATAACACGCTGAACCCCGTTAGTGATGGGGATCTGGGATTACAATTCTTCCCCGTGAACAAGCATTTCCCAGTAAGTGCAGGTCAACCGTAATTCCAGAATTAGGCCTAAATGGCATTCCAGAAAGATTGTGAAAAAATTAAGTGTCCAAACCACAGGTGCTGTAGCTTGCTTAACAGCTGGGCTCCTCTGCTGAGTAGCACACAATTCTTACTTAAACAGGTGGCATAGCTTGGTTCACGGGTCACCAACTCTGCTGAGTAGCATACACAGTTACTAGGCCCAAAGTATTAAGTGGTGTAAATGTAGTAAAAAACTGGTTCTTTCATAAACAGGCGGCATAGCACGGTTCACGGGTTGGCTCCTCTTCTGAGTAGCAGAGACAGTTACTAAGCCCAAAAGGATTTTCAGGACAATATGCGGTAAAAAATTATTAGAAACACACACGGTGTAGCTCCTTCACAGGTGTACTACACCGCTGGCTACCAGACACGGCTACTATGCCCTAAAACTGTCTATTATCATTGAAAACCATTATTAATGTGAAAAAAAAATAAGCTTTTGTTTACGAAATGTTCTCGAACGGAAACTCGAACAGCCGAATTTTAATCAAAGTGTTGTAGTTTGACAAACGGATCTAACACCGCCCAAAACAGCTAGAATTTGAACTTGGCCAACAGTTCCTCTCAAACACCACTCATCTGTAATCAGGAGGCAGACTCAGACGGTCTCAGGCACAGTATGGATTCAACAAGATTGCAGAAAGTTGAGAAAGGGTACAGTATCACCGGATAACAGGTATATATAGCATAGTTTAAACATTTAAAATCTCCTTGTTTATTTCCGGAGTCCGACAAAGACACTCACAGCCTCAGTATGGATTAGACAACAATCTAAAAAGTAGAAAAAAGGAAATGTTTTTGAAGCGTACACCAGTATACACTGTTGGGGTATTTTTAAATCTTCATATATATTTCTGTCTCAGTAAGACAGTCCAGACTCTCCACAAGAGGAAACGAGATGATTAAAAGTACAGACATAAAGTCGAGATTGCAGAAATTTAGGAATTACTAATCAGGGGAAATACTCCCGGGAGAATTCTCAGAGGCGATGCTGACCCTCAAATTACTTTGTGTATGGAGACAGCGAAAACAGTTGTTTGTGAAGAAAGGGTTGCTGTATCGCAGTATCGTTTGATCCCATCACCGTTACTCATCTCCATCAAATTATGATCACAGGGAGAGATGTAGACATGGTCTTCACTGCCTATCATGATCTGTCAGGTAACTTTGGAGTACAAAAGACAGAAGCCACAGGCTGTAGGCGATTCCATTGGATTGGCATGAGAGGGCACATTTAAAAATGTGGGCAGGAATGTCACACGTCTGTGAGTAGGAAAACTGTGAAAGCTGATGATAAACCACCACTGCATCTCATTGTGAGTCGACGTCCATAAGAAATGGAAGCCATTGATCATCTGAAGCCCGGCCAGCAGGACAGGGCATAGTTACGTCTTAACCATCATCTATCAGTTCACCAAATTTGTAGTGGCAGTCCAAGGGAAGGATTTGACAGCCCAGACTACACAGCGGAGGAGCAGGGAGAGGTAATTATTACAAATGCTGGGGCCCTGCCCAAGCAAGGGGGGCCCACTCGTGGGCGTCGGTACCGGCACTGGGCCCCTCATAGTATGGCAGTGTGTCTGACGGTGAGTGTGCACCCCCACCGCCAGTGACACTTGATTGCACTATGAGGGACCCTGTGCCAGTGCCGGCGCCCAAGAGTCGGCCCACCCACCTGTCCAGGGCAATGGCACTCGCATGGTTGCGTGCGCTAGGTGGTGACCCCAGCCATGGGGGGGAGGCAGCCCAGTTAGGGAGGTTTAAAAAATGGCATATGTTGATGTTGGACATTCAGCAGCTGCAAATGGAGGAATTAGAGAAGTCGAAGGAAGAGGAGGACAAAAGCGAGCTATTTTTCTGGCAACCTATGTGTCATCAGGGGAAGGTGGGACAAAATCCTTTGAAACCAATGCATGGTTCATTTTAATGAAGGTTAGATCATCAATAGAGTTGAGCGATACCAGCCGATACTTGAAAATATCGGATCGGAATGGATCGGCCGATCTTAAAAAAAAGTATCGGTATCGCCGATTCCGATACCGGCAACCAATGCAAGTCAATGGGGCCAAAATATCGGAATAAAAAAAAAACCCTTTCTTTCCTTGTAGGTTAATTCTACATGAAGAAAAACAACTAAGAATAATGTAGAATGTATTGTGGGAGGTGGAGGAGACATTAAAGCCATAGAGGTTTAGCCCAATCAAATGGAATAGCAGGAATTAAACTTTTTTTTTAAAGATGTTAGGAGTTACAAAGATATTGACTATGTTAGCCTCATTTATATTTTGCCAGACATGTATGTCTTCTTCTTCTTTCTTCTTTCTTCTTCTTTCTTATTCTTCTTCCTTTTTTTTACCTTCTTCTTCTTCTTCTTATTCCTTTTTTTACATTCTTCTTCTTCTTCTTCCTTTTTTTACATTCTTCTACTTCCTTTTTTACATTCTTCTTCTTCTTCCTTTTTTTACATTCTTCTTCTTATTCCTTTTTTTACATTCTTCTTCTTCTTCCTTTTTTAAATTCTTCTACTTCCTTTTTTTACATTCTTCTTCTTCTTCTTCCTTTTCTTACATTCTTCATATTCTTCTTATTCAACAATTATTATTCTACATATTCAACTTCTTCATCTTCTTCCTATTCTTCTTCATCATATTCTTGTTTGTGTCAGGCATTCCTGTAGTTGTTATCTAGAAAAGTTAGAAGTTTACACCTTCCGTTCTGCCTGTCACAAAAGATTTACAACAGGATTTGTCCGCGTTCAGTTTGGCCTGCAGCAGCAGGCCTTTTCCAGGGGCACCACGAGGAGGAACGGACTCACCCCCATACACTGCTTAGTCTTCTTCTGCTTATAAATAAGATAATATCATTTGCTCAGAGTATTAGTCTTATGCTTAATGTTCTTCTGCTTTGTTTTTTTTATGCTTCTTTGTCTTCTCTCTCTTGTTGTTCTGCATCTTGGTGGTTGTCTTCCTGTTCTTTGTCCTCTTGAACCAGCTGACGGTACTGGCACCCAGAGGGGCAGCAGAAGGAACAAGAGCCAATGGCACTACCGAGGACCAGCTGACGGTGCTGGAACCCGGTTACTAAGCAGGAGGTACCTGTGCTACAAAGCACTACCAAGGACCAGCAGACGTTGCCGGAACTCGGATACCGAGATGGAGGCACCTAGGCCAAAGGCTCTGACGAGAACCAGCTGACGGTGCTGGAACCCGGAGGGGTAGCATAAGCTGCAAGAGCAAATGGAAATAGCGAGGACCAGCTGACAGTGCTGGCACCCGGAGGGGCAGCAGAAGGAATAAGAGCCAATGGCACAACCGAGGACCAGCTGACGGTGCTGGAACCCAGTTACTAAGCAGGAGGTACCTGTGCTACAAAGCACTACCAAGGACCAGCAGACGTTGCCGGAACTCGGATACCGAGATGGAGGCACCTAGGCCAAAGGCTCTGACGAGAACCAGCTGACGGTGCTGGAACCCGGAGGGGTAGCATAAGCTGCAAGAGCAAATGGAAATAGCGAGGACCAGCTGACAGTGCTGGCACCCGGAGGGGCAGCAGAAGGAATAAGAGCCAATGGCACAACCGAGGACCAGCTGACGGTGCTGGAACCCGGTTACTAAGCAGGAGGTACCTGTGCTACAAAGCACTACCAAGGACCAGCAGACGTTGCCGGAACTCGGATACCGAGATGGAGGCACCTAGGCCAAAGGCTCTGACGAGAACCAGCTGACGGTGCTGGAACCCGGAGGGGTATCAGAAGTTACCCCTGAAAAGCAAAGTTGGCATGCCGCAAGCTGGCCGCAGTTACCGAATCACACAGTCCTACAGGGGGTGCTTGTCCTACTGGCACTATGGAACAAGTCTTTCTTACCAGAACCCGCAGTCCACATAGGAAGCACCTAAACTGCTGGCACCCTAGCCTCGGCTAACCCAACCGCAACACGACATGGCAACTTGGGGTGGCAAACTGACATTGACACTTCCCGGAAACAGCAGGCAGGGCTGGAACCAAGCTGGGCAGGAGGGAGTACCCGTGCCAAAGTCAGTTATGAGCAGCAACTGGCGATGTTGGAGCCCAGGACAAGCACTTAGCAGGCTGAGGCCTGATGTGCTGTCAATTGGGAGGCAGCAGGACAGATTGCCATCGGAACAGCTGACGTTACTGAACCCCACAAACACAGGAGCTAGTGTTTTACTCTGTGAAGACGGCACTTCCGAGCAACAACTGGCTGTGTTGAAGCCCAGGGACAAGCACGGAGCAGGCTGAGGCTGCATTGAAGAAATTTTAAGATCGGTTGTAGACTACTAATTTGAACCAAGCTCCACTTAGGCCTGTGGCTTCACTGATTTTCGTATTTCCCCTGTCCTCCAACCCCGCCAGTTACAGCTCCGAAGTGGCGTCTGCATAATCCACACTTGTTCCTGTGTTACAGGTGTTCAGTCCGGTCAGTTAATCCCCTGATGTGTGTCCGGCAATGTCGCCTGCTCTGTCCACATTCCCATTATGGGAATGTGGACAGAGCAGGCGACATTGCCGGACACACATCAGGGGATTAACTGACCGGACTGAACACCTGTAACACAGGAACAAGTGTGGATTGTGCAGACGCCACTTCGGAGCCGTAACTGGCAGGGTTGGAGGACAGGGGAAATACGAGAGACAGTGGAGCCACAGGCCTAATTGGAGCACGGTTAAAAATCAGTAGTGGTACGACTGTGTAGGCAGCAGGAGACTTTGCCATCTACACAGCAGGGGATCAGCTGACGTTACTGAACCCCACTGAGACACGGGAGCAAGTGTCTCTTTCCGTGTGGACGGCACTTCCGAACTACAACTGGCTGTGTTGAAGCCCAGGAAATAGGAGGGTGTAGGCAGAGGCCTACTGTATTTTGAATGAGGTGACAGCAGGAGAGACTGCCATCCACACAGCAGGGGATCAGCTGACATTACTGAACCCCACTGAGACACGGGAGCAAGTATCTCTTTCCGTGTGGACGGCACTTCCGAACTACAACTGGCTGTGTTGAAGCCCAGGAAATAGGAGGGTGTAGGCAGAGGCCTACTGTCTTTGGAATGCGGAGACAGCAGGAGAGACTGCCATCTCCACAGCAGGGGATCAGCTGGCAATGATGAACCCCACTAACACTTGAACGAATGTGTTTGGCTCTGTGGAGACGACACTTCTGAACACCAACTGACGCTGTTGGAGCCCAGGATTAGGCGAGGAGCAGGCTGGGGCCTACTGGATTTTGGCAGGTGAAGGCAGCAGGAGACTTGCCATCTCCACAGCAGGGGAACAGCTGGCAGTGCTGAACCCCACTAACACTTGAACGAATGTGTTTGGCTCTGTGGAGACGACACTTCTGAACACCAACTGACGCTGTTGGAGCCCAGGATTAGGCGAGGAGCAGGCTGGGGCCTACTGGATTTTGGCAGGTGAAGGCAGCAGGAGACTTGCCATCTCCACAGCAGGGGAACAGCTGGCAGTGCTGAACCCCACTAACACTCTAACGAATGTGTTTGGCTCTGTGGAGACGACACTTCTGAACACCAACTGACGCTGTTGGAGCCCAGGATTTGGCGAGGAGCAGGCTGGGGCCTACTGGATTTTGGCAGGTGAAGGCAGCAAGAGACTTGCCATCTCCACAGCAGGGGAACAGCTGGCAGTGCTGAACCCCACTAACACTCTAACGAATGTGTTTGGCTCTGTGGAGACGACACTTCTGAACACCAACTGATGCTGTTGGAGCCCAGGATTAGGCGAGGAGCAGGCTGGGGCCTACTGGATTTTGGCAGGTGAAGGCAGCAGGAGACTTGCCATCTCCACAGCAGGGGAACAGCTGGCAGTGCTGAACCCCACTAACACTCAAACGAATGTGTTTGGCTCTGTGGAGACGACACTTCTGAACACCAACTGACGCTGTTGGAGCCCAGGATTTGGCGAGGAGCAGGCTGGGGCCTACTGGATTTTGGCAGGTGAAGGCAGCAGGAGACTTGCCATCTCCACAGCAGGGGAACAGCAGGCAGTGCTGAACCCCACTAACACTCTAACGAATGTGTTTGGCTCTGTGGAGACGACACTTCTGAACACCAACTGACGCTGTTGGAGCCCAGGATTAGGCGAGGAGCAGGCTGGGGCCTACTGGATTTTGGCAGGTGAAGGCAGCAGGAGACTTGCCATCTCCACAGCAGGGGAACAGCTGGCAGTGCTGAACCCCACTAACACTCTAACGAATGTGTTTGGCTCTGTGGAGACGACACTTCTGAACACCAACTGACGCTGTTGGAGCCCAGGATTAGGCGAGGAGCAGGCTGGGGCCTACTGGATTTTGGCAGGTGAAGGCAGCAGGAGACTTGCCATTTCCACAGCAGGGGAACAGCTGGCAGTGCTGAACCCCACTAACACTCTAACGAATGTGTTTGGCTCTGTGGAGACGACACTTCTGAACACCAACTGACGCTGTTGGAGCCCAGGATTAGGCGAGGAGCAGGCTGGGGCCTACTGGATTTTGGCAGGTGAAGGCAGCAGGAGACTTGCCATCTCCACAGCAGGGGAACAGCTGGCAGTGCTGAACCCCACTAACACTCTAACGAATGTGTTTGGCTCTGTGGAGACGATACTTCTGAACACCAACTGACGCTGTTGGAGCCCAGGATTAGGCGAGCAGCAGGCTGGGGCCTACTGGATTTTGGCAGGTGAAGGCAGCAGGAGACTTGCCATCTCCACAGCAGGGGAACAGCTGGCAGTGCTGAACCCCACTAACACTCTAACGAATGTGTTTGGCTCTGTGGAGACGACACTTCTGAACACCAACTGACGCTGTTGGAGCCCAGGATTTGGCGAGGAGCAGGCTGGGGCCTACTGGATTTTGGCAGGTGAAGGCAGCAGGAGACTTGCCATCTCCACAGCAGGGGAACAGCTGGCAGTGCTGAACCCCACTAACACTCTAACGAATGTGTTTGGCTCTGTGGAGACGACACTTCTGAACACCAACTGACGCTGTTGGAGCCCAGGATTACGCATGCTGCATGCAGAGGCCAATGGGCAGCGGTTTTTATGGAGGTTGTGGACTACTACTGATTCTAACCATGCTCCACTTAGGCCTCTGGCTCCACTGTCTCTACTATTTACCCTGGCCTCCAACCCCGCCAGCTACATCTCTGAAGTGGCGTCAGCACAATCTACACTTGTTCCTGTGTTACTGGTGCTCAGTCCCGTCAGTTGATCCCCTGATGTTTGTCCGGCAAGTTCGCCAGCTCTCTCCTCATTCCCACTACTGGTTATGGGAATGTGGACAGAGCAGGAGACCTTGCCGGACACACATCAGGGGATAAACTGATGGGACTGAGCCACAGGAACACAGGAACAAGTGTAGATTGTGCTGACGCCACTTCAGAGATGTAGATGGCGGGGTTGGAGGTCAGGGGAAATAGTAGAGACAGTGGAGCCAGAGACCTAAGTTGGGCACGGTTAAAAATCAGTAGTGGTTTGAATGTTGATGGAGCTGGTGACTTTGCCGTCCACACAGCAGGGGATCAGCTGGCATTACTGAACCCCACTAACACAGGAGCTAGTGTGTTTCTCTGTGCAGACGACACATCTGAGCGACAACTGGCTGTGTTGAAGCAAAGGGATTATAGTTCAGGTGGTAGAAAAATGAACACACCAGCAGACCTGGATACAGTTGCCAACCACTAATTTAGTCTGTAAGAGGAATGGCAAAGTCTTTTGAGATCCAGGCCTTGTTCATTTTCAGAAAAGTCAGCCGGTCAACATTATCGGAAGATAGTCGCGTGCGACGGTCTGTTAGTACACCACCTGCGGCACTAAAGACACGTTCCGATAATACACTGGCAGCAGGGCAAGCCAGCACCTCCAATGCATACTGGCTAAGCTCTGGCCATGTATCCAGCTTAGAGACCCAAAACTTGAAGGGGGGAAGAGCCATCTGGGAGTACAGCGACAGGGCAAGACATGTAGTCTGACACCATCTGACGGAAGCGTTGCCTCCTGCTGACTCGAGGCGTCGCTGATGGTGTAGACAATTGTGGTGGACACACAAAACTTTGCCACATTTGGGCCATAGTGGTCTTGCCTTGTGCTGCGGCGCTGCCTCTGCTCCCTCTTTGTGCAGAGTTTCCTCCACTGCCTCGACGCACAGAGCTGCTTTGTAAAGCACTAGCAACAATGCTGTCGGGTGGAATGGAAAACATTATGGACTGCACCAGTGACTCTTCGTACTCCCGCATTTTACGCTCCCGGTTCAACGTTGGTATGAGCCTTTGTACGCTGTCCCGGTAGCGAGGATCTAGGAGGGTGTACACCCAATAATCAGCCGAGACGAGAATGTGGGCGATGCGGCGGTCGTTTCTCAGGCACTGCAGCATGAAATCAACCATGTGCTGCAGACTCCCAACTGCCAAAGAACCGCTGTCCCCTGTTTGAGGCGTGACCTCGGCCTGCTCTGCATCACCCCACCCTCGCTGTACATACTGAGTAGAGGTTTGTGTACCTCCCTCCTCTGGAGAGATGTCTTCCTCCTCCATCGACTCCTCCTCATCCTCCTCACAAAGTGTCCCCTGCCTAGGCCTTTGTGAGGAAACACGTAGCGCAGACTGTCCAGAAGCAGATGGCATTTGGGACTCCTCATCCTCCACCTCTTCTGAAACCTCATCCCTTAGTGCTTGCAGTGTTTGTTGAAGCAGGCAGATAAGGGGGACAGTCATGCTGACTAGTGCATCATCTGCACTCGCCATCCGCGTGGATTCATCGAAGGCACGCAAAACGAGGCAGATGTCCTTCATAGAGGCCCACTCAATGGTGCTGAAGTGTGAACGGCGCACAGTGCGACTTGTTTGCGCCTGATGCAGCTGGTACTCCATGACTGCTGCCTGCTGCTCACACAACCTCTCCAACATATGTAACGTTGAATTCCACCGGGTGGGTAGGTCACATATGATGCGATGTTCCGGAAGGCCAAATCGTCGCTGCAGAGCAGCGAGGCGCGATCTTGCCATGCTGGAACGTCGCAAGTGAGCGCACTCTATGCGGACCTTGTGCAACAGTGCAGCAAGATCCGGATAGTCCCTCAGAAAGCTCTGCACGACCAAGTTAAGAACATGTGCCAGACATGGGATGTGTGTGAGGTTGCCTAGGCCAAGAGCTGCCACCAGATTTCGGCCATTGTCACACACTACCAAGCCCGGCTGGAGATTCGCTGGCCCAAACCACACATCGCTCTCCAGCTTGATAGCATTCCAGAGCTCCTGCGCTGTGTGGCTTCGATTCCCCAAAGAAATTAATTTGAGTACAGCCTGTTGACGTTTGGCCACGGCTGTGCTCATATCGGTCGTAACAGGCTCCTGCTCTGCTGTTTCTGAGGAACTTGAGTAGGAGGAGGAGTCTATGTGTACAGACTGGAGTCCTGCAATCCATGGCGTTGGAAGAACACGTACAGCGCCACTCTCCAGATCCGTACCCGGCTCCACAACATTGACCCAGTGGGCAGTGAGGGAAAGGTATCGTCCCTGTCCATGGTTACTGGTCCACGCATCGGTGGTCAGGTGGACCTTGCTACTAACGGCGTTTATTAGCGCATGTTTTATTTTGCCCTCAACATGTTTCTGCAGGGCAGGGACGGCTCGCCTGCTGAAATAAAAGCGGCTGAGCACGTTGTATTGGGGGACTGCCAATGCCATTAAGTCCCGGAAGGTGTCAGTGTCCACCAGCCTGAATGACAGCATTTCAACTGCCAGAAGTTTGGCAATGCCAGCATTCAGAGACTGTGCTCGGGGATGGTTTGCCGAGTAAGGGCGCCTTTTATCCCAGGGTCTCCGGACAACAGTGGCAGAGGTTCTTCCTTGGCGATCCTGTGAGGAAGCCGAACCAGCAGTGTGTGAGCTGGAAGAAGAGGGCCCAACACGAACTGAAGAGGTGGTAGGTGGTGCTGTACGTTGGCCTACATCTTCAGGGTGTCTCTGCAACTCCAACTCGTGCTTGGTGCGCACATGTTTCCACATATTTGTGGTATTGAGGTTGCTGACATTTCTCCCTCTTTTGACTCTCTGATGACACAGCTTGCATTTGACAAAGCAAATGTCATCTGCAACTGTGTCAAAAAAGGACCACGCACTGCAACTCTTGTGAGCGCCCGGTTTGCCTTTGGAAGGAGGAATGCTCCTAACGGGTGCCGAAGTGGAGGGTACAGGCAACCAAGTCTTCCCCCTCCCTCTGCCTCCTGTTTTGGCCGGTAGGGGAATCTCTTCCTCCGAGCTGCTCCCACCACCTTCCTGTTGCTCACGCCATGATGGGTCAAGGACCTCATCATCTTCCCTCCCCTCTTCAAACAGCTGCTTCTCCGGGGTTGTCTCGCCAGCACCGTACGCACCAGAAAGTGGCAACTGAGTCTCGTCATCATCTGATGCGTACTGAGGTGTGCTGACCATAGGCACTGGCCCACTCGCCTCTTCAGATTCAGAGGGACAAAGAAGTTGCGCATCACTGCATACTCCCTCTTCTTCACATTCAGGAATGCTGCTTGGCTGGCCCCCTCTTTCCAAGCCAACAGATTCCGAGAACAGAAGTAGAGACTGTGATGGCTCCTGTCCATGTCTCTCTGACTGCCTGGGCACTTTGGCAGGTGGTGAAGAGACAGATGGTTGCTCTTCGGTGCTCTGACCCTGAGAGGATGCGGAAGTAATTGAAGTCGATGCGTTAGCTGCCATCCATCCGACAACGGCTTCAATTTGTTCCTCCCGCAGCAGTGGGGTACGTTGAGGTCCTACAAAGCTGCGCATAAAGGACTGTTGCCTGCTAAAACTGGGGGATGCTGATCCACTGGTGCCCGCAGCAGGCCCAGAATCCCCACGTCCTCTACCTGTAGAATCCCCACGTCCTCTCCCTGCAGAATCCCCACGTCCTCTCCCTGCTGAAACTCCACGCCCACGCCCACGCCCACGCGCCTTACTCCCTGCCTTCTTCATCTTGCAAGACTGCTTAAGATAGGCAAAAAAGTACAAAGGGGGGCCTTAGTGTGCTTATTCCTGAACAGCTGGTTACAGGTACAAGAAACACTAATTTTATGAAGTGTGTGTGTGTGGACTAGACTTTAATAGGAGCTGATGTGGCCTACACAAGTTCCAAATGTAGTGTTTGGTGAACTTTTTTTGTGGTTTCTTTGTTGGAAACAAACTCAAAGTATGTGAACAAAGAATTGAAACTGATAGTATCACCAACTTTTTGGAGCTATTACAATGCAGGCAGGTAACCTACAATGCAAAAGATGAGGCTCCAAAAAAATTGGGTAATACTAATCTGGCTGCGCCGGCAGGGCACAAGCCAGAAAAAAAGGCTCCTCTATCTACTCCTATATAGTGTTTGCAACCAACCAATGTTGATGGATACGGATGGATGCACAATAATAGGAGAAGAAAAAATGAGCTGCACTCAAAGACAAATATGTGTGATGCAGTGACGCACGTTGAGCGTCCTACAACCAGACGTAGCTGCAGGACACTCTACTCAGCGTGAGCTGCACTCACACACAGTCAGAGGCCTCTCAGACAGCCGTCAACAGTGCAGCTAAGTGGGCACTGGCACTGACAGGCTGCAGAAAGGCTCCACTGTGTACTCCTATATAGTGTTTGCAACCACCGTAGATGGAGATGGATGGATGCACACTAATAGAAGAAAAAATGAGCTGCACTCAAATAAAAATATGTGTGAGGCACTGACGCACGCTGAGCGTCCTACAGCCAGACGTAGCTGCAGGACACACTACTCAGCGTGAGCTGCACTCACACACAGTCAGAGACCTCTCAGACAGCCGTGAACAGTGCAGCAAAGTGGACACTAGCACTGAAAGGCTGCAGAAAGGCTCCGCTGTCTACTACTAGTGTTTGCAACCAACGTATATGGATACGGATGGAAGCACACTAGATTGAAATTATGTAAAAAATGCAGCTCAAAAAATAAAAGATGTATGAGGCAGCAGTGATCACACTGGGTGGCCTACAGCCTGATGTGGCTGCAGGACCCACTCCACAGCGTGAGCTGCACTCACACAGCCCTTGCAGACAGCTGTGAACACTGCTGCTAGGGCAAAGAAGGCTACAGTGGTGGTTTATGTAGCCTGGGTAAAGCACTAGATGTTTGGTGGAATCGCTATTTCTAACTGTCCCTCACAGTCTTCTAAAGCAGCCTGTCCCTAACTGAATTCACAGCAGAGTGACCAGAAATGGCGGCTGCGGTGGCTTTTATAGTGCATCATGACATCATTTCGGCAGCCAATCACAGCCATGCCAATAGTTAACATGCCTACATACCTAACAGGATGTGCCCACACTTCGGAGGATTCCCATTGGCTTAATCAAAGCAAGCAGGCTCATAGCATGATGGGAACTTCCGATTCCGATTCCGATTCCGGAATCCGATATGACAAAAGTATCGGAACTAAGTATCGGAATTCCGATACCGCTAATATCGGCCGATACCCGATACTTGCGGTATCGGAATGCTCAACACTAATCATCAACATTTTGGGTCGACAGACGGGTCCTTTTTTCTGTCAGGATTGAGCCAGCAGCACTGAAGACTCTTTCCGATAGCACACTAGCAGCAGGGCAAGCGAGCTCCTGTAAGGCATATTTTGCCAATTCAGGCCAGGCGTCCAGTTTAGAGGCCCAATAATCAAAGGGGAATGACCTGTGAAAGAGAACATCGATATGGGACAAGAAGTAGTTTGTAACCATAGTTGACAACTGCTGTCTCCTGTCACTTTCAATCGATGCAGTATTACCAGTCGTGTGAGCGGGACTTGAATAATCAGTCCACAACATGGTCATGAAACCCCTGTCTCCAACGCCACTTCTGATGTGTGCACCACGAACATCTCTTCCATGTTGCCCCCTACGGCTCGTTAGAGAACCATCACCACTGCTGTGTGCTGGGAATGCCTCAAACAAATGGTTTACCAGAGTTGCTTGTTTGTTAGCCAATATTAGGTCAAGGTTCTCCTGTGGCATAATGTTTTGGAATTTGCCTTTATAGAGTGGATCCAGGATGCTGGCCAACCAGTAGTCGTCATCGTTCATCATTTTGGCAATGCGGGGGTCCCTTTTTAGGATCTGACATGTGGGCCAATGTTCCAGGTGTCAATGATGCACTGCGAGTGCTGGGTGGAGGAGCACTTTCTGGCAAATCAACATCCCTCCAGTCACGCACAAACCTTGTACCAGACCATGCCACGCCAACATTTTCTCTTGCCCCACGAGAAGCATCCTCCTCCCCTAAATAATCATCCCCATCATCATCCTCCTCCTCTTCTTCCTCCACCTCGTCCAGGAGAGGTCCCGGAGCAGACAATGGCTGACTGTCATCAAGGCTTCCCTCATCCTCTTCCGCATCCTCCTCGGCTGCAGACGCCTGCTTCTTAATGTGCGTCAAAGTTTGCATGAGCAGACGCATAAGTGGGATGCTCATGCTTATGATGGCGTCGTCTGCGCTTACCAGTCGTGTGCATTCCTCAAAACACTGAAGGACTTTACAGAGGTCTTTCAACTTCGACCACTGCACACCCGACAACTCCATGCCTGCCCTCAAAGTGCCTGGCCATGTATCCTCCCACAAATGCATTACAGCCTGCCTCTGTTCGCACAGCCTCTCAACCATGTGCAGGGTGGATTTCCACCTTGTTGCAACATCAATAATTAGGCGGTGCTTGGGAAGGTGGAGCAATCGCTGCAGCTTCTGCATAAGACTGGAGTGTACGGGTGACCGGCGGATGTGTGAGCACAGTCTTCGGACCTTCTGGAGCAGGCCTGTTAACTCCGGATAATTATTGAGGAAGCACTGCACCACCAGGTTCAAGGTGTGAGCCAGGCAAGGTATGTGTCGAAGTTTTGAAAGGGCTGTGGCTGCCACAAAATTCCGGCCGTTATCACTAACTACCTTGCCTTCCTCAAGATGTAGACTGCCCATCCATGACTCAGCTTGTCGCTGCAAGTAGTCGGCCAGTACCTCCACGGTGTGTCTGTCGCCCAAACACATCATCTTCAACACAGCCTGCTGATGTTTACCACTAGCTGTTCGATAGTGGGACATCGAGTGTGCAACACTGTCAGCTGCGGATGGAGTGCTTGTGCAACTGCGCTCTGTGGATGAGCTTTCGCTTCTGGAGGAGGAGGAGGGTCGAACGCCTTCACCCAACTGTTTCCTATACTGTGGACTAGGCAGCACTGTCCCACCACCGCTGTCCCCTGTGGACCCTGCATCCACCACATTAACTCAGTGCGCAGTGATGGACACGTAACGGCCCTGGCCATGCCTACTGAACCATGCATCTGTTGTGAGTTGCACCTTTCCACTCACTGATTGCTTGAGTGCATGGAGAATGCGGTCTTTCACATGAAGGTGGAGGGCTGGGATGGCTTTGCGAGAAAAGAAGTGCCGACTGGGTAGGTCATAGCGTGGTACTGCGTAGGCCATGAGTTCGCGGAAAGCTTCGCTTTCAACCAACCGGTAGGGCATCATCTCTAACGAGATAAGTTTGGCAATATGGGCGTTCAAACACAGTGTACGCGGATGAGAGTATGAGTACTTTCTTGTCCTACTCATAGTCTCTGGTAGGGTGAGCTGGACTTGAGAGCTGCATATGGTGGAACTAGCGGTGGACATGGCGGACTGAGAGAAGGTTGATGATGGTGATGGAGTTGGTGTTCTTTCTGATGGCCTATATTCAGTCTTTCGTAGCAATAACATTGTGATTCCCTGACTGCTTTGGCCTTGCGACGACACCTCAACATTTGCTGCTGGTGGTGTGCTAACCGGTGGGCTTACAGTGGGGGAAACGATGTAGCGTTGATGACTACCTTCATTGGGACCAGTTGCACATGTGATACTTGAGGTTTGGTAGTCCGTCCACACTTGCAAGTGCATGGTGGTTAAATGTCTAAGCATGCAACTGGTATTCAAATTTCTCAGATTTTTCCCTCGGCTAAAGGTCTTTGAGCACTTCTTACAGATAACCTTTGCCTGATCATTAGGAATTTATTCAAAAAAGTGCCACACTGCACTCTTCCAACTATGGAAGACATTTTGAGGCCTTGCACACTGTGCTAATTTGACCGTCTGACCTAGCTGTCCTGCAACTCCTTTGGTTTTTGTAAGCCGTTTTTGGACTGCTCCGGGCCTGCCAGATAACAGCTGTTGCGATGTCAATGCCTGCTGCGGATGCTCCTCCTCCTCTTCTGAGCTATTGGCAGCGGCACCCTCTTCCCCCAATGGATGCCAATCTGGGTCAACAACTAGGTCATCCATCACCTCCTCTTCAATGTCATGTGCACCTTCCTCTGTGTCACCATGTAAGGTGGTATAGTATGCAGGAAGGGGCACCTGAGTTTCATCAGGGTCAGATTCTGGCTCAGTACACTGCGAGGACAATGTAGTGCTGTGAGTGAATGTACCAGCAGGACAAATCTAGCAGTGGCTGTGCATCAGTGCACTCCATGTCAGATTCTTCTTGGACTGGGTAATTCACGATTTGACTTGATAACCCAGGCATGGTATGTGAAAAGAGCTCCATTGAGTAATCTGTAGTGTGGCCTGCCGCATCCTTTACTTTTGGCAGGGGTGAAGGACACAAGGAAAGGTGTGGTTCCTGACCATGAGCCTCCAATGACGATTCAGTGCTTTTATTTTTTGAAAGTTCAGAAGAGGAGGCGAGAGAGCTGGAGGCTGTGTCAGCAATGTAAGCCAAAACTTGTTCCTGAAGCTCCGGCTTTAAAAGCGGTTTACCTACTCCCAGAAAAGGGAGCCTTCAAGGCCTTGTGGAGCCAGACGATGACACAGGCTCAACACCTCCTGCATTAGGTGCTATTGTGCTTTTGCCACTACCAGCAGATCCACCACCACCAACACCATCATTACCAGCTGCCAACCCCCGCCCACTTCCACGGCCTCTTCCAACACACTTCCTCATTTTTGGGAAAATGTACCCAAAATACCACCAGCAATATGGTACTGTAAAACAAGTACAAGGTGTATATAGTATTGGGGAGAATTTGAATCTCCCTACAGACTTGAGGACACTGAACTATTATCTCAGGCCCAGTGTAGATTACACCTCAATATAACAGGCTGAAATTGGATGGTGTATAAAATGTCTATATAGGACTGGGGAGAATTTGAATCTCCCTACAGACTTGAAGACATTGAACTATTATCTCAGGCCCAGTTTAGATTACACCTCAATATAACAGGCAGAAATTGGATGGTGTATAAAATGTCTATATAAGACTCGGGAGAATTTGAATCTCCCTACAGACTTGAGGACACTGAACTATTATCTCAGGCCCAGTGTAGATTACACCTCAATATAACAGGCTGAAATTGGATGGTGTATAAAATGTCTATATAGGACTGGGGAGAATTTAAATCTCCCTAGAGATTTTAGCAAGCTGACAATGATGCTCTCAGTCCCAAGTATGGCAGCAGGCAGCCTAATAAGCAGGACTGCTGCACACAAAAGTGTGTAAAAATGAACGCTTGGTAACTGGGCAAAAAAGAGGATGAAAAGTATTTTTGCTTTTAAAAAAGCAGTTTGCACAGCAGTTTGAAAACAGCAATGCGGCTATCAGGGAGCCTTATAAGGCAGCCTAATAACCAACAGAGCTGATGCACCAAAATATAGCCTCCCCTTGCACTGCACACTAAATGGTGTGTTGTACAGGCAAAATCGCTAGCAGCAGAAGCAGTTTTTTGAATCTTCTTCCCTGCCTAGCGCTCTCCCTACAGAATCAGCAGCAGCAACTCTCCCTATTCTGAGATCAGCAGAAGTAAGATGGCGGTCGGCATGCACGCCCTTTTATAGCCCCTGTGACGCCACACAAAGCAAGCCAATCATTTGCATGCCCTTCTCAAAGATGGTGGTAACCGCTGCCTATGTCATCGCGTTGCTCACAGTGTGCGTCCTCTATCACTGGCTGAAAAAGGGCGCTGAAACATCATTTCAAATGCGACTTTGGCGCCATGGTCGCCGACCTCGTGGCCGACCTCACGCTATGGTCGGGTTTCGTTTCATGAAACCCGACTTTTGAAATTGACCGACCCGTTTCGCCCAACTCTAGTAATGAGTGATTCCCTACTAAAATTTAAGAAGGGACTGGATGCCTTTCTTGAAAAGTATAATATTACAGGGTATATACACTAGTTTCCTTAATATTGCGTTGATCCAGGGAGCTAGTCTGATTGCCGTATGTGGAGTCGGGAAGGAATTTTTTTCCCCAATGTGAAGCTTACTGATTGCCACGTGGGTTTTTTTTTGCCTTTCTCTGGATCAACATGTTAGGGCAAGTTAGGATAGGATATGGGTTGAACTAGATGGACTTAAAGTCTTTCTTCAACCTTAATAACTATGTTACTATGTTACCTTTGATCTGGACTTTGTCCGGCTCAGTTCAATCTACTACCTAGGTGACTCACCTCTTACCTTTTGTCCCCCATGAAATTAGGAGTACGATCACAACTAAAATATTTTTAGGTGCTCCATAAAAGCACATCTGTTTAGGGTGGCCTATCACGTTCCTTAATCAAAGTCCGTTATTTATATATAGTTTATTCCCTACTTCTCTAAACATAAATCGCCATCAAACTCAACCGTACCCAAAAGGCTCATGCTAACCCTCATTTCCTCAAATTGGTTGGACCATCATTGTAAATAAACACCTCTAATTTGTATCACCCCCACCTAATTGTAGATTGTAAGCTCTAAAGAGCAGGGTCATCATTATTTTTGCTTTAATCTAATGTACGTATAAAGCTCAAGTGTGTGTATGTATGTATGTATGTATGTATGTATGAGTGTATGTGTGTATGTCCGGGATTGGCATCCGCACCGTCGCAGCTACAGCCACAAAATTTCTCACAGTCAGACGTCTGGACCCCGAGAGCGTCCTAGGCTATGTTGTGAGGTGAAATTTTAACCCCACGCGTTCCAATTCACCAAACAATTTTGCCCCTATCTACATAATGGGGAAAAAGTGTGTGTGTAGCAAGCCCCGCCCCTCATTATGATGTCATAATGGTTGCCATGGCGACACTGATGTCATCATAGTTTGAAAGCCCCGCCGCTCATTATGATGTCATAATGGTTTACTATGGGATGGAGGATGTGTGATTGGTATATGGGCATTGTTCTATGGGATGGAGGATATGTATGACGGGTATATGGGCACGGGACTATGGGATGGAGGATGTGTGATGGGTATATGGGCACTGGACTATGGGATGGAGGATATGTATGACGGGTATATGGGCACGGGACTATGGGATGGCGGATATGTAGGATGGGTATATGGGCACGGGACTATGGGATGGAGGATATGTATGATGGGTATATGGGCATGGGACTATGAGATGAAGGATGTGTGATGGGTATATGGGCACTCGACTATGGGACGGCGAATATGTATGATGGGTATATGGGCATGGGACTATGGGATGGAGGATGTGTGATGGGTATATGGGCATGGGACAATGGGATGGAGGATGTGTGATGGGTATATGGGCACTCAACTATGGGATGGAGGATATGTATGATGGGTATATGGGCACGGGCCTATGGGATCGTGGATATGTATGATGGGTATATGGGCATGGGACTATGGGATGGAGGATAATTATAATTTGCTATAACTAACCACAGTTAGTTACTATGCCCGGGCAGCGCCGGGCTCTTCAGCTAGTTGTTTTTAAACTTGGTAACTTTTGACTGTTTTACATGAACTGCTGACTTGTAAAGCTATGCGGAATGTGTTTGCGATTTATAAATAAAGATTATTATTAGTAGATTGAAGATTGTGAGGTTCAAGCTGTGGGAGGAAAGAATCTTTTATGTGAGCACAACTGCACAAATGAGGGTTTGCTGTGCTGACACAGGGTGGAGTAGGGTGATCATGACAAGCTGTTGGACTGTGAGAGAGGTGCAGGTGGAGATGTTACAGTGGATTGAGAAAGATGGAGTGTGTTTGGTATGAAAGATCAGTCAAAAACAGCAGGCATGTTCAATTCCGTATAAGCTCACATTCACAGCAAGTGTAGGGGGTAAACAAGTGGAGGTCTGTGTGACAACACTTGCCATAGTGAGGGAGAAGGAAGAATCAGAAGATGCGGTTGATGGGGTGGACGGTGGGTGGCGAGGCCCTCTAGTCTGCATTTTAGCACAGGGACATTCCCAGATTAACGCATGTTGATCGCACATGTGCCGGTTAATGCATGTAGTACTGAAATTATTTAATTTTTTTTACTCTAATAGGTCGTATTTAAAAAATTTGACAGTTAATGGGATTTTTTAGAATTTTGCCGGTCTGAAAAAAAAGGACCCAAGATAGGCAACTGCAGCACCACGAATGCTGCTGTCCACTGCCAGAGTTGGGGCTAAGGATGCATTGGTTGTGGTGGTTGCATAACTCTGTGGCTACATAACCTCCTCAGCTTCCTCCTCCTCTGTTTCGCTACTCAGCTGCATTCCTCTGGGTTTACACCTAGTGTGATCTACTACCTTATCGCCATCCTCTCTGTTCTCTCACTCATTGCCCTCAGAGTCACCCTCCTCCTCTTTCTCATGAATGGATCACCTTCATCCAACTGGCTTAACGACTGTTGATGAGGGTTTGGATTATGCTCTGACCCAACTTCGTCTAGCCACGGAACACTCTGATAAAAAAGTTGGTCATCGATGCAGATGATTTCATCCTTTTTACTCTGTGAATTTTTATAGTACACTTCCGATGCCAATGGCATACAATGTGTGAAGCGATCTGCAGACTCAGCTATTTGTAGTTCCCTACAGTCAGATGGGCAGTTAGAGAATTTTGATGTGGGGGAAAAAAATGGTAATTGGGATGCCACCACTGAGGACTGTACAGTGCATGATGTTAAGGTGGAGGAAGAGGAGCAGAGGCCACTTGATGCAGCTGTAAGGGTACAAGCAGGAATGCGGGATGCAGTGACGGGACGCAGGCAGAGCAAAGGGTTAACAGGTTTATTAACAGATATATACTCCACGCAGGGAGGTGCGGGGCAAAGGATTGAGGTATGGAGTGGGGCAGAACTGGGAGTGTGACGGAGTGGGTAGGGATAAACAATAGTTCAATAGGAAACAAAAAGGTAGAAAAACTTATTAGTCTGTAGTCGTCTTGATTGTAGCATCTCGGGTTACAATGTTGGCACTGACAACAGCGGCACATGAGGTCTTGACGAAGTCTGCGAGGAGAGGGTAACTTTTCCTTGCTCACGTGTGTCTAGCACGGTATTGAGTCCAATGGGCGGAACCGCCGGAATGGGTCTTCGCTCTGCGGTGTACGCAAGTCCTTAATAGTGAAGCTCAGAAGCTTTCAAACTATAATCCCTGGGGAAGTCAGGTCACAAGTGGTGTTTGGGCCTTTATTAACTAACACAGTCAGGATGTAGCTGACGGTCATGCTCCCAGTCTCTTTCAAGCGGCACACGCGTGGTACTTACGATCCTGACATGTCTGGCACCTGGGTTTATGTCAGTCACCGGGCACACACTGCCCGTCTCTCTCTCTCTGGCAGTTGCCCAGGTGGCTCAGCTCCGCTTGATGTGCATAGCTCTGCTCTGCAGAACTCTGCAGCCCTCTGTTCTGCTGATGAAGCTCTGCATGGCTCTGCTCTGCAGGCAATGGGGGGGGCTCCTTCTATATGGCTTGTTGCCATATGGGACACTCTGATGGGGGAAATGGAGTGCGCTGCTCACCACTCTGCTTGCTGCCCTCTGCACTGCTCTGCGCCGGCGCCAGACTGACTCTTTTGGCGTGCTTTCTCCTTTTATCTGCCAGGTGCTGTGCACCCTTTTCTGGCTCTCCCCGCCCTCTTCTTTCAGCAGTAAGCTCTGTCTCTCTCATGCTTCTCTCATGCAGCCGAGGGAGGTCTGCTTCACTCAGGCTTCCCCCAGGGAACAGAGGATGCAGCCCTTCTAGTCCTGGACCTGGCATGCAGGTACCCAAGGTCCGGTCTATCTCCTTATACAGAGCTTGCCTTCTACTGGAACACATGTTCTTTCTGATCCTCATCTACAAAGCATACCACTGTACGGATGCCAAAGAAAGGGAGTGCAGTAGCTCGTTCAGTAACAGAAGTTGTAAAAATGCTGCGCAACTGCTCACTGCAGCAAAACAAACCGACTTCTCACCCCTCATATCATACCTGTCTCACAACCCTAAACAGCTATTCAGTACTTCCATTTTCTCTCCTGCATTCACCAGCTCCCCCTCCCTCTCCTCTCATCTCAGCTGAAGACTTTGCCTCACCACCTGTGAACTTGACACAATAATTTCCCACCTCATTCCAAACTTTACCACAGTCTTCATCACAAGCCTAACCCACCTCTTCAACCTGTCACTAACAACTGGTGTCTTCCCTCCTGATTGAAACATACCTCAATCACACCCATCCTCAAAAAGCCCACCCTTGACCCATCCTCTGTGTTTAGCTATCGCCCCATCTCATTTCTCCCCTATGCCTCCCAACTACTGGAACAACACATCTATTTTGAACTGTCCTCCCACCTCTTCTCTTGCTCCCTCTTTGACCGCTTACAATCTGACTTCAGACCGCATGATTCCACTAAAACTGCCCTAACTAAAGTCACCAATGACCTACTAACCTCCAAATCAAAGCGACGCTAGTTTGTCCTTCTCTAGGATCTGGCATCTGCCTTTGGCACAGTGGACCATTCCCTCTTACTACAGACGTTTTGAGTTTGTTGACAATACAGTCTTGGCCCTTTGTTGGATCTCCCTGCATCTAATAGACCGGACATTCAGTGTCTCCCACGCACACACAACCTCCTCATCTCACCCCCTATGGGTACTATATTTTAGGTGTGTGCACATGCAACCTCCCTCCCTCTTAAAGGAACTGCTTGTATCAATCTAAGGTATTCCCAGCCTACAGCTGAACGACACCTTATATTTAACGCCTCTCCAATATGGAGGTGCCTGAGCTACGCTGTTAGTTTGCCTTGCATTTTTGCTACTTGTCAGGTTCCCCAGGTCCACCCGTCTGCTTGTCTACTCTGTATCTGTCTGCTCTTACCTTTCCGTTCCCATCTGCTGGTACCAGTCTGTGCTCTTCTGTCCATCAGCTGGTCCAGATTGCACCTGCCAGTACTCTTCTGTCTAACACTCGGTCCAGCCTTCACCTGCCAGTGCTTTTTTCTGTCTCAGCTGGTCTCATCTGCACCCATCATTCCAGAGTCCCTACAGCGCCTGCCTGCATTCTTTATCCCTCCTTCTGGCATTAGCAGCTTACTCACTGCAGGGGGTCAGCTGCCACCTTCTGCTGGTCAGTAATGGAGTAACACCTGGTGCCACCTCTTTATCCCTCCTTGGTTCACAGTTTTCCCTTGCTGCCCCTTGTCCGAGTAAGGATTTGTTAGGCCACCTAGTTACGCCCCTCCAGGCTTTCAGAGGGATACAGCACAGAGGTCTGCCACCTTGCCCGTTACAGTCTCCATCTGCTGGGTTAGTTGTAGTGGAAGAGGAGTTGCTCCCCGTTATACTAGATGCCACTTTGTTGGTGTCTGCAATTAATTTTTATAAATGTGTAGACTCCTGGTTGGGTGTCCATACATATTGCCTATAGCAGTAGGCATCCAAGACAGTCAAGTCTCCAATTCCTTGGAGTCAACTACCCATGCTATTATCCTTAGATTTTTCTGACAATAGTAGTCTATGAAATTTATTGAAAAATTTGTGCCACCTGAGTGTGGCTGAGCATGTGGTATCAGGGCTCCCAGCACCGGAGGCCTATACCGATCCCTAACCCACCTCGTCTTACTGTGACGTTCAATTGAAAGCTGTAAATGCTGGCCCAGACCCCTATACCTCAGGCATGGCTGATTGCTGCAGTGCCATGCTACAATTTGTATTGTGCATGAATTAAGGCCACTTTCCTGGTGCCTCCCCATAACGTTATGTGTTTTAGCAGCTTTTGGGGCTGTTGGAAGGTGTTGTGCATGCGCTTGGAAAAATGGAAGGGAGGAAGAAAGGAAAAATGGAAGGAAAGGAGGAAGAGTTGAGGAAGGAATGAGTAATGGAAGGAAGGAAAAGAGGAAGGGAGGAAGAAAGGAAGGGAGGAAAGATGTAAAAAGGATTGAAAGGAGGAAAGAAGGAAAAATGGAAGTAAGGAAAGGACGAAGGAAGGAAGAAAGGGACAAAGGACAAATTCAAGAAAGGAAAGAAGGAAAAGATGAAGGAAAAAATGGAAAGAAGGAAGTGAGGAATGAAGGGAGAAAGGAAGAAAGGAAGTATTCTTGGAGGTAAAGATAGAGGAAATGGGATGGATTGCTTATGGCTGAATTCACACTAGAGATGATTTGTCTTCCTGGTGGAAGACCAGGATTTTTCTGTACCTTTTAAAGGTAACATAAGTATGAATTTGTATTAAATGAAAGAATTGGAATTTTTTTTCCTTTTTTTTTGACTACCTTGTTTACATGAGCCTTAAGTATAAGTTCCTTTAAATTTGATTCCAGTTCAGGAAGTGGTGAATTGAATCTCAAAATGTATGAATTTGTGTAAAGCCAAATACTGCAGGAAATTTGACTTGAACTTGATCCTCAGAGTATCAATCAGCTAGTCTTTAAAATTGGAACTGTTTTCCTGGTTTTCAGTACTTTTTATGGCAAATTATTTAAATAAGTAATTCTAAACAACATCACATCACATCACAAAAAACAAGCCCACATATTGCTAGGTGAACATAAAAATAAAATAGATATGGCTCTTGAAAGAAGTAAATGAAAAGACGAATGCATAAAAATGCAAAGTTTCTGGGGTCCTTATGTGCTTAAGCGCGGGGATGGCAGCATCACATTGTGTGAGTACTTTGCTGCAGGAAGGGCTTGTTCATTTAACAGAATAGATGACATTATTAGATATAAAAATTAAGTAGAGATATTGAAGTAAAATCTCAAGATATCAGCCATCTGTATAAAGTTATGTTTTCGCAGTTATGCCACTTTTCTAAAAGTTAAGGAAAAGTTTAGATTTGTAAACATTGATAAAGCATCAGAGGATTTTTCATTCCCGCAGGTATCAAATATGTATAAACTAATAACTGCAGTTCATTTCACGCCTTCTCTTTTGCATGGGTATTTGATACTTTTCACATGGTGCTTTATATCCAGATTTTCTAATGAAAGATGTGGAAAGCATTTTGAAAAATTTGTAACCGTAAGTTATTATTTTTTTCAGAATTACTCTTTAACCAATTAGCTTAAAATCTTTATTAATGTTTTGTACAATTTCATTCTAAATATTTTTCTCCAAAATTAATATTTCAAGGCTTACATATCAAAGTGTAAGCATGAGAGATGTATAATGGTTATGACCCTGTTCCCCCATTGAAATGATGCCACTGGAATTTAAAAAAAGGATTTAGAAGAGCATTTACTAACTATCTTAATCATCATTTTTTCAATTGACTCTATCAATTTTTAAAAATAGCAAATTCGCAACTGTGGATGGTTAATAAGTTATGATTTTTTGAGAATAATGAGAAGTCAGATTGTATGTGTTTATTGGGGAATTAATCAAGACAAGGGCATTTATGGTATGCAGGGGCCCCTATAAGAATATAAAAAGGTTATATGGTCCAAATTCAGAAGATTTTAAAGGTGATTGGCATAGTTTATAAGCCAAAACACTGGTGATAGGTTTCCTGTAACCTTCTAATGGAAGTATGATCCCATACTAAAAGAACTGCCTTTTGGTAAAGCTGCCAGAGCTACATGATGAATGCAGAATTGTAGGTCAGATTAGCTAAGGATCATCAGGAGAGTGGCAATCAGGGTTGGGTAGAAGTGACAAGGATATTCCTAGATTTGGTGAGAGGACTGAGCTATAGTGGATTTTAGATAGTTCAACAATGAAAATGTCATGTGTAAATAAGTAGGGGCAAAGAAGAAGTAACGTCAGATAAGGCCAAGAATTGACAACAAGAGTCTGCCGATAGGAAACAGGAGAGGAGCATGAAGTCAAAGAGAGGGAAGAAGGCTGCCTGAAAGAGCAGCAGAGCTGGATTGAGTAGAGGTAAGTTTTAATATGTCTTTCTACATTATATTATATGACACTTTTCTGGTTTTGCTTATCATGACTCTTTATTTCAATTTTAAGATACTCTGTATTACAGTGAACTTAATTTGTTTTTCTGCCTCTATACTCTCTAACTTAAGAATGCTGGTCAACACAATAGAAAATGATGGATTCATCCTTTTGGGATTTTATGAATATCCAACCCTAAGAATTCCACTATTTTTCATCTTTCTACTTTCATATATCCTCAGTGTTTTGGAGAATGTATCCTTGATTGTCCTCATTTACTTGGATTCTCATTTACACAAGCCTATGTATTTCTTCCTATGCAACTTGTCTTTTATAGACATTTCCTTCACCTCACTCATTATTCCCAAATTGTTATGCACTTTTGTGAACATAAGAAGAATATCCCTTTTTCAATGTATGATGCAGGGCTATATTTTTATAACGTTGCAGTCTGCAGAGATTTTCACATTAACAGTGATGTCCTATGACCGTTATGTGGCAATCTGCAATCCTTTTCACTACAATTTTATATTAAACAGAAAGACCTGCATTTTTCTAGTGGCTTTGACTTGGCTGATAAGTCTTTTAGTTCCAGCACCCATTATTAACATCATATCACAGTTTTCATTTCATAAGTCTCGTATTCTTGACCACCTGTTCTGTGATCTTGTACCCTTATTGGACTTGGCCTGTAGCGATACTTCTATGGTGGAGTCTCTAATAATTCTGGAAGGTAGAGGTGTAATAATTATTTCTTTAGTTTTCACAGGTATATCTTATGTTTTCATAATCAGGGTCATCTCAAGAATATCATCTTCACAGAGAAAACATAAGGCTTTTTCAACATGTTCTTCTCACCTCACTGTCATTACAATTCTCTACTTGACCTTGATTTTTGTCTACTTAAAAGAGCCAAGCAAAAATAATCCTCATAACACAAAACCAGTATCTATTTTAAATACAATCGTTATCCAAATTCTGAATCCTTTATTATACAGCTTGAGAAACACTGAAGTCAAGGCAGCTTTTCATAGATGTGTTACGAAGGTGATTATGGCCCATCGACATGTGTAAACTTAACATAATCTGTATGTCTCAAGTCTAGAAAAAAATCAGAAAAACAAAAACAGGTAAGGCTGGTTTCACACATGCATTGAGGAGGGCTGCGGATGGCAGCCTACTTCCTCTGTGAAGCTCCGCATATGCTCTGCCTACTGCCACATGCGTCCTGCGTTTCTCTGTGTACCTATCTTTAACAATGGGTACACAGGCACATGTGTTGTATGTGAATGCATCCACATGTGGCGATTTGACGTGTGTGGCGACTGCATGGAAACGCAATATTTTGAGTTTCCGTGCAGTCACCACACACATCAAATCGCCGCATGCGAACGCATCCACATACAAAGCATGTACCTGCATATCCAATGTTAAAGATAGGTATGTAGGGAAATTCAGGACGCATGCGGAAGTAGGCGGAGCATAGGCGGAGCTTCACAGAGGAAGAAAGGAGGAAGTAGGCTGCCATCCGCAGCCTTCCTCAATGCACATGTGAAACTAGCCTAACATAGCTTTCTGGGTGATCATCAAATCTATATTTCTAGGAAGTAATAATGAAAAAATGTATTCTGATTCAAATAAAATATGCTGCTGACTGTTTTTCCCTGAAAGGTCTATTATGGTAAAATTAAAAATGTGCATTAAAAAATAGAGGAAATAAAATTAAAATTACACTATTTTTCTGTAAATTTTTTTAGCATCTTTTATCTCCCACACTTCTTATCACAGAAAAGCTACTGCCCACCATTTTCAGAGACACGCTGAATGAAGAGATGGCTACCGATGTGCAGGACACACAATATTCAAGTCTGAGGCAGTAATTAAAGTAATCTCAAGTTATAAAGACATTTATGGCTTGTTATATGAATCTAACATGTAGGGTTAAAAATAACTTTTAAAGAAGATCTGAAAGATGAAATTTTATTTAGTATATACTTTTTTCATGATAAAATAATAACATCTTCTTTTACATTGTGATGTCCCCCATTTACCGTCCCCAAAAAGTTTATAAATTTACAAGTGGGTTTTTTATTTTGTTATTGGTGTAGCATGGAGGGGGGCGGGAACAGTTGCCATTGGAACAATAGTTTTAGTAATACAAATTTTTAGTTCTTCTATGATTTTTGAAAATGAAGCTGTCACATTTGTGCAAATATTTAGAGGCAAGGTTTTTATACTGTACTTCCAGCCGGGTGTCCCAGACCTCCTTGCCAGCTGTATCAATGTTAACATGGCGCCAATGCAGTTAGATCCTGTTGGTTACTTTCACAAAGACCCAACTATTAACAAAGTAACACTGTCACCTTAAGAAAGTATTACAGCTCACTCAGGTCCTCAGCGACGTGTAGGCCAAAAAATAATAATAAGCTGAATGTCTTAGCAAAGAATATTAGGTCCCTGCATTCTTAGTTTTCTTATGAATATTTCCTTTAATTTATCGTCATTCTAGACCCAACTTTCAAAGACTTTTATAATAACTTAAGTTTGTAAATAAGGATGAGCGGATCTGCCAAACTTCTGCACAGTCTCTTCTGTTTCTATCGTACAGTTGGAGGACCTATCAATAAATGTTTATTAAGTTATTGGGGCGTATTTTACAGACGTCCTGGCTGTAACACTATAAGCGAATCATTCGCGAAATAGTTTTACTGGGACACAAAAAGTTTTCCACTTTGCTTCATTTGATTATAAAGGCAATCTTAGTAAAATTGCACATGTCCGCTTCTACATGTTCCATCCATCTAGCAAAATATTGTTTTGTCCTATTAGCCATCAATGTCATAAAAATGGGAGCACAGTCGAATAATTAGTTAAACAACATAATTTGTCTCAGAAAGCGTGTTTTAAAAATTACAAACAGATAACCAAAAAGATTTTAAAAGACTAATAAAAAAAGCATTTTCATACAAAATAAAAATACAACACACAAAAGGAGGAGTAAGGAAAGCTAGCTGTTACAATTAATGGGATAACAGAACCCAGTGGTATTTGTTGCTAGCTAACTACTGGACACATAAATATGAATACCAAGGACAGTCGTGAATTAACCAAAAGCACAACACACGAAAAAGCACGTAACAACCATAAGTCCCAGATTAAAATATTATTTTTATTAGTATAGCAGGATAAAAATGAAGAAAAGCATCAATGTATGGGATAAAAAAAATCCTTTTGCATATGCTGAAAGATTTGGGGCAATCCTAACTAGATATAGGTTAGCATACCATTCACATAAAAGTGCTAAAAAAATTTTAGTGCAAAAAAATTATTAACAACAATGCAGTGCATACATAATAAGTGGTAAACAACAACAGCGTAAATCAAATATAGTTTTTATAAAACTATATAAAGTGTATCATAGAACATTAAATAAAATGCAGTGCAAAATAGTAAAAAAACAGTAGGTGTCAGAAAACTGGTATGCCTTGCACACCATACAGATAGTGTAGAGAGACACAAGAAGTGTCAATATGTAGCTTGCATGTCTGCTAACCAGGATACAAAGCAGTACAGCATAATATGAATTGTGGAATTAAAGTACGGAAAGTGAATTACAGTCTATACTGCTCCTGGTCCCCTGGGATAGACGCCCTCCCCAATGCGCATTTCGGCGCTAAGCATTCGTCAGGGGGTGTAAAATGCTTTCACGTATCTAACCTCACAACATCATACAGTAAGGTACAAAGAGACACCTGGCTACACACATTCATAAAAGCAGGCATAAGCAATCCATATATTTACCTTGATTGTCTATTCTACTGAATTTTCCAAAAGTCTCTAGTGACAGAAACGCTGTTTAAGAATATCTACATAGCAGGCAAATTTCCTTACAAGGCTGCTAACATACCACTAGGGGGCGTTGCTTTCATTTACTATCTACTTGCTTTTTATCATTGAACTTAATAGCTATATGAAGCCGGGCACTATAATGGAATGAGGTTGTCCTCTCCTGACATCATGCCTTTTTTAGCCACCCTGGTTAAGGTTGATGAAACATCCAAAAATTCACATCCAGCCGATATACAGGTGCTTCGCACAAAATTAAAATATCTTGTAAAAGTTAATTTATTTCAGCTCTTCAATACAAAAGGTGAAACTCATATTGTATAGAGTCATTACACACAGAGTGATCTATTTCATGTGTTTATTTCTGTTAATGTTAATGATTATGGCTTACAGCCAATGAAAACCCAAGCATAATTATCTCAGTAAATTAGAATAATTAACAAAAACACATGCAAAGGCTTCCTAAGCATTTAAAAAGGTCCCTTAGTCTGTTTCACTAGGCTCCACAATCATGGGGAAGACTGCTGACTTGAAAAGTTGCACCAGCAATTGGGATAACCACAACTTTGAAAGGATTGTTAAGAAGAGGCCATTTAAAAATTTGGGCGAGATTCACAAGGAGTGATCTGCTGCTGGAGTCATTGAACTCTGCCATTCAGTGAGTGCCATCTCAAAATTACATGACCAGATTACAAGACCAGGTTAGTGGAACACACCATCCAAATCATTAACTATCGTATCACGTTTAGAGATAGTCAAACGCGTTATAGCCAGACTATTCTCCCTTTCTGTCTCCAGCGTGAGTCTCCAGCAACGTCTACCCCATGTCTCTCCTTGGGTCTCGCGGCTTGCGTATACACGCCAACGCACCAGATACATTTACTCATACTCTGTGCACCTACATCGTGTGCACCGACTCCAGTGGCATAGTATCTGTATGACACACACCAGGATCGACTCATTCAGCTTTCTTGATACTTGGCCACGATCTCCACAACCAGCTTTTCCAGTAGCTAGCTATTCAAACAGCTAGCAGTCTTTCAGTGGCACAGGTAATAAAACAATTTTATATACGATATTCTCAGGGCTACATTACATTTAATTTTCTCTGTTGTATATCTTATGTGACACCGCACTGTCGGTGAGATTAATCGCATCCTCTCATACTGTGGCCGTAGGATCAGATATATTAGTGTATGTTGAACCTTCTATGTTGTAAGAGGACAAATTTTTATTTATCCATTTATTGTTTTTTTAGCGCTGCTTGGATCTTGTTCCTCTTTTTTTTATATTTCAATACCCTGACATCAAGAGGTAGTTGTCATCCAAACAAGGCGGCTAAAAAGCATTTTCTGTGTCGAGCACCAGTGATTTTTTCTGTCAAATGGAAATTTCATTCTCCAGCAGGACTTGGCACCTGTCCACATTGCCAAAAGTACCAATACCTGGTTTAAAAACAGCAGAATCAATGTGCTTGATTGGCCATACGAGAGACACCAGACCCAACAATGCAGATGAGCTGAAGAATGCTATCAACGCAACCTGTGCTTCCATAACACCTCAGCAGTGCCACAGGCTGATCGCCTCCATGCCACGCCACATTGATGCAGTAATTGATGCAAAAGGAGCCCCGACCAAGTATTGAGTGCATTTACTGAACGTACATTTCAGTGGGCTAACATTGTGGATTTTAAAATCATATTCAAGCAGGTGTTATAAAGTATTCTTATTTACTGAGATAATGACTTTTGGGTTTTCGTTGGTTGTAAGCCATAATCATCAACATTAACAGAAATAAACACTTGGAATAGATCACTCTGTTTGTAATGACTCTATATGATATGAGTTTCACTTTTTGTATTGAAGAACTGAAATAAATTAACTTTTTGATGATCTTTTAGTTTTGTGCGAAGCACCTGTATTCAGTGAGGTCCATATTTATTTGGACAGAGACAACATTTTTCTAATTTTGGTTCTAGACATTACCACAATGAATTTTAGACAAAACACATTTGAAGGCAATTGCCCTGACTTCCATACCGATGATTCCTTTAAGAGAGACCTGGGGTCAGAATTAAAGTGCTGGATGGATTTGCCCTGACTTCCATACCGGAAATCCCTTTAAGAAAGACCTGGGGTCAGTACCAAAGCGCAGAGTGGATTTGCCCTAAATTCCATACCAATGATCCCTATAAGAGACCCTGGGGTCAGTACCAAAGCGCTGGATGGATTTGCTCTGACTTCCATACCAGTGATCACTTTAAGAGGGAAGATGTGACTATGAAATGGAGAATGTGTGATGTGTATATGGGCACGGGAGGGGGTGATTCATTTCTGTCATGTGATCTCTGCTACTTTCAAGGGGGCCGACAATGGCTGGTAGCTTATGTTCCCAGTGATGCTATATTTCTCCCACCATGTCAGTGTCTGCTGAGGTGTTGTCAAGTGGGAAAACTGTTGGTCATAGCAACCAATCACAGCTCAGCTACTTTTAACCAGCTCTGGTGAAATGAGAGATGCTTAGTGATTGTTTGCAAGGAAAACTGTTTTGCTCATAGCAACCAATCACAGCTCAGCTTCTTTTGAACAGCTCTGGTGAAATGTAAGATGCTTCGTGATTGGTTGGTGATACACACACACACACACACATTCATTTTTATTTTTAGAGATGACTTAGAAAACTTATTTGTGGATTTTTTTAACATTAAATTTAGCACTGTAGAATGTATATTTTTATATATTTTTACAAATCAGAGGCACTGCAATAGGGTTGAAATATTCCCCTGCACTGGCAGTGCTGTATGTGGCATAGCGTGAAGAACTTTTTATTTTATCTCTTGACAATCCTTTTTCTTAGCACATAGTCTAGTATGGCCATTTTATTGATAATATTCTCGTGTGGACCAGTATTGGGGTGTCTGTACCGGACTTTGTAGATTATAGAATCTGAATTAGTGAATCTTAAATTAAATTCATTATTATTGTTATAATCACAACACCCCATCATCCATCCACCCCAATTTCTGAATTTCCCCATGGTGGGACGATTAAAGGATTATCTTATCTTATCCACACCAAGGGAATATATTGATGAAACGTGGATGGGGTGTCCATTGGCAGAAGGTCTTGCTTATGGAGGTTGTCCATTACCTTAACACTGATCTCATTGGGGGAGTGTGACACCCTGCTGCTGTTGTCGGTGCTGGCGGCACCCATAAGAGCTCAGTTATGGAGTTCCTCCATCTACCGATAATGACCGTGACCATGACCAGTTACTGAACATCAGCCCCCTATTCAAATCTGCACAACCACCAATCAGACATTGATGTCCTGTTCTAAGGATAGGTCATCATTGCTAAAGTAGTGGAAACCTTTTTAACAGAGAAGCATTTTGGATTTTGCAATTTAGTACTCAATTTCCAAAAATTATGAATTTCCCTTGTGACTTTTCATATATTTATTAATTCAAACTCTCTCAGTATTTTCTATACATTCCTATTTGATATACAGTAGATGCTATGTTTTAATTGTTGTTTATTTATTTTGTATATTCACAACATCATCGATTGAGAAGTGGATTATATTTTATATTGAATTTCCTGTTTGTGTCTCGAAAGTAACGACTAAGACTGAGTCGCAGTTGAAACACGCCAATACTATGCTGCTGTCTCCTTGACATATACATGGAATGTTTGATGAAGAATCAATAAAAGATTCCTACAATTTTATTAAAAAAAATCCACAGGTGCCCTTTTTACTATTTTAAAGTTTAATAGTTCTTAGAAATGGCTAGCAACCAGGTGATATAAAGTTAAAATGTAACGTTTAATGTTACTCTAAAACTACCTAAATTTGTGTTGCTCATGACACAAAGGTGTAATAAACAGTGACACACAACATACAGCAATCACTGAGGTCTATGTTACCCTACTAGGGTGGAAATTATCAACCCGTGATAGCAATTCTGTTGTATGAAAATGATACCCTGAACAATCTAGGGATATCACTCACTATTCAGATGTGCTGTCTCACACTAAGGGTACAAATCACTCAATGTAACATCAATCTATCTATCTATCTATCTATCTATCTATCTATCTATCTATGCTTACTCTAAGGTGGTGATGCCCTATAGGGTAAATATGCAAAAAAGGAGGGATGAAAGAAAATCAGATTAACATGGCAGAACCTTCCTGTATTGTGAGAACCGTTAAACAAAGAAATGCTAATAAAACAGAACAATTTCATCCTTGTATGTACAATAATTACTCGTTCCAACCCGTTTAAGTCAGATGGTCCTCCTCAAGGATGTCTCCATGTTTCTCATTCTATGGAATCCGAGGTAAAAAAAAACTCCCAATGCATTTCCTCTCTCATCCGACTAACCAGTGGAGTCTTATTAATAAGGTGGGCTACAATAAATTCATGCCGGAACCCAACTGCCTCCTGTTGTGCTCTTACATACTTTTATGCAGTGGTGCTGTGTTGGTCGTGTGCCTTATATCAAAATTGCCACACATTATACCACAGTGTCACTTCTGGTTTGTCACATCCAGCCAACATATGTCACTGACGTAACGTATATCACTGGCGTGACTTCACAGTCGGCAGGTGGAACGCATATGTTTGGGGGCAGCACCAGATGCGTCTCTTCCGGCTGGCGTGTGATTATAGTTTACCGCATCATGTGCTGCTGTGGTAAATAAGAGGGCAGGACAGTGGGCTAGCCGAATGTGGCGCCCCTGAGGGTTCAGTCGCCACAGAGGTACTCAACCAGAGGTGTGGTATCTCACTTCCCAGGTAATGGAGAGACTCCCAACCACACTCAGAACACCTGACAAGTACTCTGACACTCAACTCACACTTACACTATGGCCAGGCAGGGCTTGGCTTACCCTGTTTGGATAGGAATGGGTGCTGGTAGGTGGGCATAGCTCTTAGGCTGAGCAGGAGAGCAGAAGGGGAAGTTAGAGAGATTCCTCTTAGGGGGAAGAAGTGAACGGACGTGTTGTCCGGCAGCTCCTATGCTTGAGGAGCTGCTGAGGGAGGATGACGGAAGGAAGGTTCCCTGGAAGAGGGAAGGGATTCTAGAGGCACGGGATAGGCAGAGGCCACCCGTGGGGCTCGTTCCATGCTGATAGCCATCAGGTGGAGGAATCAGGTCACAGAGGGGACTCGGCCCCTTAGCCTAGTGGAGTGAATTAAGGACTGTCTAGCAAAGCCGACAGCTGTGGCCACTTTAGGGGTCACAGCCACTATCCACAATTATCTCACCAGAAAGGCAGCAAGAATTAGGATCAAGGAAACTAATTGTGCAGGTCAGACAGGATTCGCAGCTGCTAGCCTGGGACACTGACTGTGAGGTGTTGCGTAGGAGAAGGCGGGAAAAGCAACACAGTGAGACGGCCAGGAAAGATACATATTGAGGGGAGTGCTGGAAAGGTATACCTATCCATCTGGGAAGTTTGCTGGACTCCTGGCCTGAAGGACCCAGCACCAAGTGGGCACTTGCATGCAACTGAACTGTGAGTAAAAACCTTGGAACTGCACTCAGCTGTGTCATTGCCTTTTTCCTGCGTCAACTAACTAGGCACTGCTACAACCTGTACCTCATACTACATCATCCACTCCTTTAACATCTACTCATCTGCCTTGGGACAACAGCTCTACCTTTTGCTGCATCATACCATCTGTCCCAGAGGATCTGCACTGCAGCGTCGGCTTAACACCTTCATTGCCGAGTACCACAGGTGGCGTTACAAATTATCTACCTATAAACTTTATTCAGCTTCATTCCACCTATTTTACATGGACACCCAGGGCCACGGACCAGGTCACCGCCACCGTGACACATCCCTCTGAGACACCGGCCCAGTACCGAGTGAACCCCACACCTGCCCTGGGGGTGATCCACTATCAGTTCGGTCGTATCTGCAATCCTCCCCATGGGATACAGCTTAGTGTAAGTGTCCATTCGTTGTCCACCTTATCATCCTGGCACTATTTGTACCAAGATTTAATAGGTAGACAGTAGTGATGAGCATCACAGTCTTCTACAGAATCAGGCAGTGTAGGGAGAGTTGCTGCTGAGCTAGGGAGAGATTTGCTTTGTTCTTACTTAGTGTGGGTATACCATATAATATACACATATCCATCTCAACTAACAGTTCTTCTGAGAGCAGTGTATGTGGTAGACTGCAGTGCATATAGCAAGAGGGTCCATTCCAGTTCTGTTTGCTGCTGCTATTACAGACATTTGTAGCCATGGCCCCAGGTATCAGGGGCCAGGAGTAAATTTTTTACCCAGCTATTGAAAACTGTGGTTTGTCCGTCACATGAATCAAAGATAAAAAGTGCACTCAAAATTCTGCCATTTCTGCCCTTCCTTTAAATTTTTTTGCAGTGTGTTAGCGAAGTTATTGACACAAGTTTGCTGGTAAAAATAATTACCTACAGGCCTGCAATTTCAAACTCTGGTTTGTCCGTCACACGGATCACATATAACTGCGCTCAAAATTCTGCCATTTCTACCCTCCATTTAATTTTTGTTGCAGTGTGTTAGCAAAGTTATTGACACCAGTTTGCTAGTACAAATAGCTACTTACAGGCCAGCTATTGAAAACTGTCCACAGCCCCTGCACCTCATCCTCCTCTTCAGCCTCCATCTCCAAAATTACCAAATCAGTCATAAGAAGGAAGCGCTGCAGCACTGCCTCAGCCAAGTGGCAACAGGCTATACTGAAGCTAATATGCTTAGGTGACAAACCATGAAGGGTCAGAGAAATAAATCCAGAAAAACAACCATAGGTCTATAGTGTAAAATTGCTTTATTAGTGGAGAGGCAAGGGACAGTAAAACATGTAAAACGCCAGTAACCCACCAAAAGGTGCAGGGGCACAATGGACCATGAGTGCCAAATATATATGGCTAAGTAATATGACAAAGGTAGGAAAAAGTGGCGCACCCTGATGAAGGAGTTCCGAAACGCTCGTTGGGGTGGGCACGGGCACCCTCTGTGTGCCAGCACTTGCCGTTATCAGGTGATATGGTTATGCCTCATTATGCACTATGCTGCCTGTATTCAGTCTGATATGTTATTCTTTGTGGAATGTATGGCTATTTCAAACCTTATTGGTCCTAATTGACTAGGTATTGGACTGTTCACCATTTTTTCCTACCTTTGTCATATTACTTAGCGATATATATTTGGCACTCATGGTCCATTGTGCCCCTCCACCTTTTGGTGGGTTACTGGCGCTTTACATGTTTTACTGTCCCTTGCCTCTCCACTAATAAAGCAATTTTACGCTATAGACCAATGGTTGTTTTTCTGGATTTATTCCTCTCCCCCTTCATGCATTGTATTTGACAACCGATCTTTGTACAGTCCTTGGTATTGATTTTTATGGGATGTCAGTTATTATGTGATACATTTTGGTATTCATTCACTCACCCCATATGATGTATTTACCTTTGTTCACCACTATTTTCTTTAGGTGACAAACCACAATGCTGAAAAGTTGTGGACAGCTCTGAAAGAGCAGGTAGATCTGTGGCTGACACCGCTGAACCTACAACCAGGCATGGTTGTGTGTGACAATGGCCGGAACCTGGTGGCAGCTCTGAGGCGAGGCAAGTTCACACAAGTACCATGCCAGCCCCATATGCTTAACCTCCCCCCGGAGCTGCTGGATCTGCTTGTCAAAATACGCTGCCTGTGTGCCCATTTTAGAAAGTCAGCTACAGCTTCCGCCGCCCTTGCCATGTTTCAGCAGCATTTGCACTACACTGTAGAAGTTGGAAAGGATTTGTGAGCAGAAGAGGGCAGTTGTTGACTACCAGAATCAAAAAGGCTGACGGTAATCAGTTCAGACTCAACACATATGACCTCAGGAGTGGACATGGATGTCAAACATATGTACCATCCTCCAAAACTTTGAGGATTCCACCAAGATGGTGAGCGGTGTTGATAATTAGCATCACCTTCCCGCTTCTCTGTCTTCTGAAACGCTCTCTGCTCACAATCAAAGAGCAAAAAGTGGATACAAAGTATCCTGAACACACCACTCACAAAGAGAGATATATCATAAATAAAAAATAAATTTTATTAAGTAAATTCATATCATAGATAAATAGACAAGCAAAATACAAGTAAGAGGAAGGAATATGTACCCAAGTGAAATACACACAAATACAGGAATAAAGGAATGGATACAGGTAATGGTAAAGTGCAAAAATATATCAGCATGTAAGCATATATCTACCTAGACCCATAGTGGTCTGTAAAGTGCAAAGTACCATATAGAGGAAAAAATCCCCATGCTGGTAATCACATATAACATGAGCACATACCCATTTAATCGCCTGTTCACAGAATTCCTGGAGTCCGACGTACGTTTCGCCTTTTTAGCTTTTTCAAGGAAATTGTGTGTGCCATTTCTGCCCTTCACACACTATTTCCTTGAAAAAGCTAAAATGGCGAAACGTACGTCGGACTCCAGGGATTCTGTGAACAGGCGATTAAATGGGTATGTGCTCATGTTACTGTATATGTGATTACCAGCATGGGGATTTTTCCCTCTATATGGCACTTTGCACTTTACAGACCACTATGTGTCTAGGTGGATATATGCTTACATGCTGATATATTTTTGCACTTTACCATTACCTGTATCCATTCCTTTATTCTTGTATTAGTGTGTATTTCACTTGGGTACATATTCCTTCCTCTTACTTGTGTTTTGTTTGTCTATTTATCTATGATATGAATTTACTTGATAAAATTTATTTTTTATTTATGATATTTCCCTCTTTGTGAGTGGTGTGTTCAGGATACTTTGTATCCACTTTTTGGTCTATATATTTCACATGCCCCTGTACTTTATGCATGCTGGGAAGTCCTTTATGGTGAAGGTTCCCCTACCGCATTAGTTTGTTTTTGGACATTTTTGTGGTTGTCACAATCAAAGAGGATGCATTGCAGGCACAGCAAGATGAGATGGAGCAAGGAACCTTACAGGGCGATTACAAACACCTCAGCCTCACTTCATCGCAATGTGGATTGGGTGACAATGAAGAAGAGGAGGAGGAGGAGGAAGCACAGGAGCTAGTTTCATGCGCTATAGACTGTACTACCTGCACAACTGTCATGCCGTCTATTCAGCGTAGATGGCTTGAGGACAGGGAGGAGGTGGAGGAGGAAAGCATGGTCAGTCATCCTTTTGGTGAGGACACGCAAGTCTTGCCTGTTAGCAGTCTGGCACTCATGGCTGATTTTGTGTTACGCTGCCTTTCCCGTGACCCTCACATTCTCAAAATTTTGGGTGACATTCATTATTGGTTGGGGACACTTCTAGACCCATGCTAAAAGGAAAACTTTATATTTCTTATTCCCTAGGCACACAGATCTACTAAAATGGGGCAGTACCAGAGTGCCCTTGTTGTAGAATTATTAAAAACATTTCCATCTGAAAATGCTGTCAGCAGAGGTCACAGTTCACTGGATAACCATGGAGTACAGGCGAGAAAGACACAACTCCAATCCAGCAGAGGCAGGGGAACACTGTCAAAGTTCTGTTAGAATTTTCTCATACCCTCCCATCGCACTGACCCTAAGGCACGGGGTACGATTACAAGGAGTTCAAAGTCTGGAAAGATGCTGAGGGAGTACCTTGCTGACCGTATGAATGTCCTCCGTGATTTCTCTGTGCCGTATAGTTATTGGGTACGCAAGCTGGACACGTGGCACAAACTGACTCTCTACGCCTTGGAGGCCTTGGATTTCCCTGCCACTAGCGTTTTGTGAGAGCGGGTTTTTAGTGCCGATGATGAAATTATAACTGATAAGCGCATCCGCCTCTCAACTAAAAATGCTGACAGGCTGACTATTATAAAAATTAACTATGGCTGGATTGGGCCAGACTTTTCTCCACACCACCGAATGATAGCAGCGTAACATAAACTCAAATCCAGTGTCCTTTTTTGGGAGGTCTATTTCCATGCACCTCTTCACACCCACATATGGGTATACACTTCCTAATTTTGTCTATTTGCTGTTGTTCTCCTCCTTCTCCTCATCCTCCACCACCACATCACCAGGGTGACCATGGTCTGTGATGCAACACCCACATAATTTTTTTAAGGGGTGTTTATGATTCCCTTAAAAACATTTTGTTACACAGTGTGTTCATGTATACCCCCAGGGGTAAATATTTGTCAGCCCATACACTTAGTGCATGGGCATTACAAGTATAGGAGACCCGCTCCTTTCTAATGGGAACATTTTTTCATGAGGCCCTTCTCCATGTCACTTCCAAGGGGCATTGGAGTGCCTCCAAATTTTTGGCAGCCCTTGCATTCACTACGTAGGCAAACACTATGGCGGACCCACTTCCTAATAATGGGAACATTTTTTCATGAGGCCCTCCTGTACATCTCGTCAAAGGGGCAAAGGGGTATTGGAGCGCATCCAAATTTTTGACAGCCCTTGCATTCACTGCATAGGCAAACACTATGGGAGACCCACTTCCTAATAATGGGAGCATTTTTTCATGAGGCCCTCCTGTACGTCTCGGCAAAGGGGTGTTGGGGTGCCTCCAAATTTTGGGCAGCCCTGCCATTCACTGCATAGGCAAACACTATGGGAAACCCACTTCCTAATAGAGGCAACACTTTTTCATGAGGCCCTCCTGTACGTCTCATCAAAGGGGTATTGTGGTGCGTCCAAATTTTTGGCAGCACTGTCACTCACTGCATACGCAATAACAGTATAGGAGACCCACTATTTAATAATGGGAACAACAAAGCATAGTCGGCTAATGGCTCTCTAAGAATAGTGAAGGCCAACTGCTCGCCCTTTAAGAATAGTAAAGGCCGTCTGATGGCCCTATAAAAATAGGCTTTGTGACATTAAGTCCCTCTTTCATAAATGAAACAAGATTTGTCTGATGATGTGTCACACACCACATGGCCAGATAAGGTTGTAAAATGTTAAAATGACATTTCCCAGTGAATGCATTTGTCTTGGTTGAAAGCAATGCTAAAGTTCAAAAACTAATCAAAAATGCTACGTGTGAACGGAGCCCAAGGTGTGGAGAAGCATTTTTGTTTTTGGTTATTTATTTTGCCTTATATACAAGTCATTACCATATAAAGAATTTTCCTTAACATATTTCCCAGGAAAATCCATTTTGGCTTCGTTTTTGTATGTTTTATTGTGAGTCTGTAAAGTGTCATAAGACTCTGACAACATTGTTCACAGCAGTGATCTGGAAGTCACAAATGTTTTCAGAAGTCTTCCCCATGCTGTTCCCATGACATCTGAGAACTGTTCCCCTCGATTTCCGCAATTTCTAGAACTTCTGCAGACCACCGGGGGGGCCTCTGGAAAAATGCTCAGTTTTCCCATAGACTTAAATTGGGCTCGCGAGCATTCCAATTTGCTCGACCCAAGCAACGAGCACCCGAGCATTTTAGTGCTCTCCCATCACTAGTGGACAGTCTACTATCAGAGATCATGGCTTTCCCAAAAGCACACTAGCCATTCAAGATCTCCCAGCTCTAGTACGAAATGTAACCATCTGATGAATACTGGTTGGGACGAATGACTATTATACATGTGTGAGATTGCTCAGTTTTATTAACAAATATTTGTTTCACAATACAGGATGGTTATGCCATGTTAATCTGATATTCTTTCCTCCCTCCTTCCTTTTATGCATATTTACCCTATAGGACATCACCACCTTAGAGTATGGATAGATTGCTGTTACATTTGGTGATTTGTATCTCTTAGTGTGAGATAACACAACCGAATAGTGATTGATATCTCTAGATTGTTCAGGGTATCATTTTCATACTACAGAATTGCTATCACGGGTTGATAATTTCTACCCTAGTAGGGTAACATAGATCTTGGGAGGAGAGGAAGCATATTCTGTTTTAATGTGATTGCTCTATGTTCTGTGTCACTGTCTATTGCACCTGCACTTTGTCTCATTAGGGACAGTATTTTATGAAATTTTAGGAAATTTCAGAGTAACATTAAAAGTTACGTTTTAACTTTATACCACTAGTTAATAGTTTTTTCTGAATTTGAGTGATGTATATTAATTCCCCCACTGCTTATAGTTCTTAGAAAAGAGATAATGTACTAGAGTGAAATTAAATTCTACTTCAATTTTTTTTAAAAATTTCGAATTTGATAAAATATGGATATTTTTACAATACTTTTCTGCATGGATTCAGCAATGTTGCAGCATTTTTGCTTTATTTTGCTGGATCATAAAGGTCCATCAAGAAGTTAAAAAATGTAGAAAAAAAACACTTATACTTACCTTACTGATCACTTCTTTGACCTCTCCAATCCCTCTCTCATCTGCTTTTCTTCACCTCTTATGATGGCTGCTTGCACTAAAATCCCTGGTACTGCACATGCAAGTGCAAGGTCACGACGTCAAAACGTGTGCCATAGCTTAAGGCTAGTTTCACACTAGCGTTCGACTTCGGAGGGCTGTGTAGTTCCTCCGTTAAGCCCTGCCCACTGCGGCACCTCTTCCTTCAGCTCTGCCTATGTCGGCATGCGTCATGCGTACCGTATCTTTAACATTGGGTGCGCAGGCCATGCGAATGTATGCGGATTCCTGCGTACTGGTCATTTTGATGCTGCCCCGAGCTGCGCCAAACACAACATGTTGCAGTTTGTTGCGGTCGGCACAGCGTAAAAACGGTGCATGTGAAGTCATCCGCATACATTCACATGGCCTGCGCATTCAGTGCTAAAAATAGGGTATGCAGGACGCATGTCGATGTAGGCGGAGCTGAAGGAAGAGGTGTGGCAGTGGGCGAGGCTCAACGGAGGAACTACGCAGCCCTCCGCAGCTCTGCCAAACGTCAATGTGAAATTAGCCTTACATGGCACAATTTTTCTGGGTCTCATAAGTGACAAAAGTCCTGGCCAAGCGTGAAGAGGCCGAGGATTTCAGTGTGAGCTACGTATGTAAACTGCTTATGTTTATACACCCTTAGATTTGATAGTTTCTTTTTACATTTTTATTTATTTTATTTTTTTCATGACTTTTGAAATTGCAAAATGACAGGGCTGTTTTTTTGTACAGTAAAATTTCTGCTGTTATGTGCTATAAAAATTATACCATTAACTGTTAGAACAAAAACAGAGCCAAAGATACTGTAAGTGCAATAACACAGCTGTAGAAAAAAGTTTCAGGATATTTTCAGCAAACCTCTACATTTTTAACTAGAAGTTAATACTCATAACTAATTAAGTACATGACTGAAACTAAGTTATTCCCAATGGGCTGGGAAAATGAATATATTTTACCTGTTCTGGATAGGCTGCCATTATATACAGCCTGTGATGAGATGCTATACTTCTAGCTGGGAAGTCTGCGCTAATATTTTTTAAATGTAAGTTTCTTTTGCACATTTTTTTTTCAGAATAGGAACTAAAATCCAATTAAACACTCTGTTTTTAACACCATATCTAACATACGCTTCTCGTACAGTAGGCATTACTGCCCATACAGTTCAGTGCACATGTTATGTTATTCACTCCCAATTTTTTTGTATTTTACTAGAGCTCTTTAGATATATGTATTTATTTATTTACTATGAAGCCCATATTTTGCTGGCAGTCAATAGAAGGATATGCACATAAAAATGGGAACCCAGTATCAACTTTAGACCCCCCAATTAGCTTTTTAAAAGAGCATCCAGTTGATCTCTTTTATGACCCTATTCTTACAGCAAGAAATCACATTTTGAAGTTCAGCCTGGAAGTGCATTGGGGTGTGATGATGCACTTACAGCTTCTCTGCCTCTGCTGTATTCCTGAATTTGCAGCACCCTTCCCTGCATGATTGACATGTAAGTGACCAATGAACCAGAGCAAATGACCTGTCCATCAGCTAGTGGACGGTACTACTAGTTTGGGAATAAAGTGACAGCTGAGGAGCTGTAAGTGCATCGTCATGTCCCAATGCATTTCTAGACTGATTTTTTTCCCTGCTGTAGCATTTGGGACCAAATACGGATTGACTTGCTTGTCATCCGCTCAATGCCGACTTTTATTTCCCATTGACTTGCATTGGGGTCGGGTTTCGGATGAAACTCCGACTTTTTTTGCCCTAGTCGGAGCAGTTTCATCTGAAACGAATTTTGTTTCATGAAACCCGATCCAACTAAAGTCGCTCAACTCTTGTATGCAATTGTTTGACAGCACAGTTTTATATTACTGTTATTGACTGATATTGTGAATTATGTTCCGAATATACCATAGAATTTTTTTTGCGGATTCATCCGGTATTTAAAAATATATCTATACAGGAAAAAATGTACTATATGTGCAACCTGTGCAGATATATAATTTCCCAGAAAGTTAAGGACGCCAATGCCACCTTAAAAATATCCCCATTCAGCATTTGGCCTCTTTCATGTGGCCATATTTATATCAGTGATTTGCATCAGTTTTTTAAGCCAAAAGAATAGGATCCAGATGTAGATGGGGTGCAAATCTTTCCCTTACAGTTACCTTCATTTCTTTTTTGGCTCACTAATGCTATACATGAGTGGGTTTCAGACCCTGAAATAGAAGGTAGGAAAGGCACCTGAACTTTAGTGTATATAAACAACTGTACTTTTATGTATATATATATAATTTTTTTAATTCTTTTTTTCACTTTGCCTGGAGAGCTAATGTCTCTTCAAAACTTTTCCAAACAGTATACCTAAGCTTAGTTGTATTAACACTTTTATTTTTTTTTAACATGTGTGTTACATAAGCCAAAAAAAGCTAAACTTAAGATAGAAACAAAATGAAAATCAACCCTGTTGCAAGTACGTAAAAGCAGTAGTGCATGTAAATAACATAGGGTAGTTAGTAAACGCTATTTTTTATTAAAAAAAAAGCATAAAAGCCATCCCACCAGCATCAAGGTGTACCCAATTTTGGACAGTCCAAATTTCTAGTAATAAAATCTTACTATGTGTCAAAAATGACGTCAATATGAAAAAGGGTGAAGCTGGACAAGGGCCCAAATGTGGATACCCAGCAATGGGATAGCTACAGTATATAAATGTAATGCTCAGCTCAAAGAAATGGAGGTCACAACCTTGTTTGTACTGAATGCAAGACAGCAAAACCAAAAGAAATGAACTGTAGTATGAGTTGGTATGCATAATAATAATAATAATAAAATTTTTATTTCTATAGCGCTGACATATTCCGCAGCACTTTACACTTCAGAGGTACATTACATTACATTACAGCATAACAATAATCACATAGATCATAACAGATACCGATTGGACAAGTGCAGTTTCTAGTCTCCAATGGAGGCTATTGAAGTAATTGAAAAGTAAGAAAAAAGTTTTAAAAAATATTAAAAAGATGGAAAAAATATAAAAGATCAAATCACCCCCCTTTCGCCTCATTCAAAATGAAACAACAAAAAAAGTACACATATTTGGTATCACCGCATTCAGAATCGTCCGATCTATCAATATATGGAAAGAATTAATCCAATTTGGTAAACAGCGTAGCGAGGAAAAAATCGAAACGCCAGAATTACGTTTTTTTGGTCGCTGCAACATTGCAATAAAATACAATAATGGGCAACCAAAATAACATATCGGCACCAAAATGGTATCAATAAAAACATCAGATCAGTGTGCAAAAAATAAGCTCACACTCAGCAAATGAAGACGCTACGGGTCTCGGAAAATGGCAGCTTTTTTTTTTTTTTTACAAACTTTGGAATTTTTTTTCACCACTTACGGTAGATGAAAAAAGAACCTAGACATGTTTAGTGCCTATGAACTTGTAATGTCCTGGAGAATCATAAAGGCAGATCTTTTTTTAGCATTTAGGGAACCTAGTAAAAAATCCAAACAAAAAACAAGTGTGGGATTGCTCTTTTTTTGCAATTTCACCGCACTTGGGAATTTTTTTCCCATTTTTTATTACACGACATGGTAAATCCAATGGTGTCGTTCAAGAGTACAAGTCGTCCCGCAAAAATCAAGTCCTCAAATAGCTATATTAATGGAAAAATAAAAAAGTTATGGCTCTGGGAAGAAGAGGAGCAAATAATTAAAATGTAAAACCAAAAAACCCTGTCATTAAAGGGTTAAGCAGCTCACTGCCAATAAACAAGGTAAATAGAGAGCCTGGTGTGGGCGGGGGCAGCTTTCTGAGCATTGCTACATCTACGGCTATGTGCACACATTGCGGATTGGGCTGCGGATTTGGTAAAATCTGCAGGTAAATCCACAGGTCAAAAGACCTGCGGTTTATCTGCAGATTAGCCTGCGGTTTCACACCTCTACAATGTTGAAGGTGTGACACCGCTGCGGATTCCGCACAAACAATAGACATGCTGCGGATTGTAATCCACGGAAAAATCTGCAGCATGTGCACAGCGGTTTTGCTTTTTAATTGAAAATAATGGTACTGTACAACGCAGCTAATTCTGCTGCGGATCCGCATTTTGAAAAAGTTGCTCATTGTCACGACTGCGTGGGGCGCGTGTCCCTTGGGGATGCAATATGGGCCCTCTATACCACAGAGGGGGGCCTGAGCCTACCTGAACTAGGGAAGGGCAGTGACCCGAGATTCTGTGGCAGCTGAGCATGTGGACGAAGAAGACACATAGGACTTAATTACACCCCACAACTTCAGGTATAGAGAAAGTAAAGTTTACTAAAGTAACGTCACACAGTACATAAACTAAACATGACTATTCCAGACTCCCGATTCCACCCCTCCCAGGAGGGTAACACCCAGTGGACCCCAAGGCACCAACAGATTACCGAGCCACACAAAGACGGGACATCGGGACACAGGCAAGACATCAGGACACAGGTTGGACATCAGGACATCAGGACACAGGTTGGACATCAGGACACAGGTTGGACATCAGGACATCGGTTGAACATCAGGACATCGGTTGGACATCAGGAGATCAGGACACCGGCAGGACATCAGGGTACGCAAGGTCATCAGTACACAGACAGGACATCAGAGTTCACGGGGACATCAGGACAATCAGGGTCACCCACAGGACATCAGAGTCACCGGCAGACATCAGACAGGAGTCGTTCGGTTCTGGACATCCGACACGACCTAAAGGCACCATTGCGGTCATCAAGCCCCAGGCTCCAGGTTCCAGACTGCAGTCATCAGGCTCCGGGCATCAGACCTAAGAAGGAACTCAAGCATGATGGTGCTAAAATCGCAGGATTGCTGGGCCTGCATGGAGCTAGCACTGCATGGCAGTCAGAGCACTGGGTAGTAGAAACTCTGCAGAAACACTGGTTACAAGAGACTCAGAGTCACTGGGTGTGAGGCTACAGACACAGAGGGATTCCAGAAACATAACACTGCAGACAGTGTTCAGACAGGGCCTGGATATACCGCCTCCAGGGCAGGGTGCAGGAACAGGACAAAATAGGAATCAAGGCAAGGACTTTGGTACCAAAACATAGACAGGAGAGGTCCTGGAACACCAAACACACATGGCAAAGTTCAGGAACTTTGTGAGTAGCTCTAGCTTACAGTTTAGAGCCTCTGACCCTTGTACCATGGTGCTCCTCCTGCCTTTGACTTGTATCCACGTGTATGATCCGGACTGAGCTCTGACCCCGTCTCTTCGTATTCATCTCTGCTGCTATGTTCTCTGTCTGGCTTTTGATTTCCCGGCTTATACCCCGACCACGTCTTCCGTCTCTCGTTTTTGGAAACCGCACTCATGTTTGGCTTTTTGACCCTCGGCTTGGTATTTTGACTACGTGTACTGCTGCTACTTCTGGTACATCTACTCCTGATAGTTTCTGACTCGGTTCGTCTGACCATTCTCTCATTACCTGTGTCACCTGTGCGGTTGCTCAGTGTTGCTACACTTAGTATGTAACCTCTATTCCCTCACCAGCTCCCCCTGGTGGAGGTTTCACTACCCTCATCTTCACCGATTAGTCACAATTGAGGTGACATCACTGAGGAGAGGAGAAGAATGGTGCTGGAAACTGGAGAGAGCAGCAGTACGTGAGTATATTAATACACTCATATTACATTGCATGCATATACACACATTTGATGAATACGAAAATTAATGGATGTAAGTATTTCACTTTTACCATTGCAGAATTGTGGACACACGCTATGGCTTTGAAGTTTTAGTGATTCTATATTTTTTTACCTACATTCATATAGTGGGCTACCATCTTCAACCATGTGTTTAGTAGAACTATATTCCCTGGCATGCTGAATTTGACTCTACATCACTTGTTATGAGCAGATATTGATCTATGCAAGTTTGATACATTTTATGATTTGGAATCCAATGAGTGCATTTAACAGGTCACTGGAGGATGGATTTATCTTATTGGGATTCTATGAATATCCAAACATACAAATACTCTTATTGTTCATATTTCTGGCCTTATACCTTCTCTGCCTTGTGGAGAACATTATTCTCATTCTTATCATTTATGCTGATTCTCAATTTCATAATCCAATGTATTTTTTCTTATGTAATTTGTCCTTGATTGACATTTGCTTCACATCATTTATCTTCCCCAAGTTTCTTCTGACGTTTCTAGACATGAGATTGATTTCCTATGGATATTGCTTGTCGCAGATGTACCTGTTTATTGCCCTTCAAAGTAATGAAATCCTCATATTGACGGTAATGTCGTATGACCGCTACGTGGCCATCTGTAACCCTCTGCGCTATCATCTTATCTTGAACAGAAAGGTAACTTCTTTGCTAGCCACTGGGACTTGCCTTCTGAGCTTTCTAGATCCTATACCTGCCTTAAGTATGTTATCATCCTTTTCTTTCTGTAAGCAACACATTGTCAACCATCTGTTTTGTGATCTAGAACCTTTGTTACAGTTGTTGTGTGGTGACGTGTCGGATGTAGAATATTTTTTGCGCATTGAAGCTGCTTGTATAGCAGTGCCAAGTTTCTTCCTAACACTAATATCCTATGTTTTCATTGTTTTTGTCATTTTGAAAATTCAGACCGCAGAAGGGAGATTTAAAGCTTTTTCTACCTGTTCCTCTCACCTCAGTGTCATTATAACACTTTACCTGTCTTTGTTTTTTGTCTACTTGTTACCGCAAGGTCATCTTCGTAACCCAAAATCAGTGTCCCTGCTAAACACATTAGTGATTCCTATGCTAAACCCTCTATTATACAGTCTAAGGAACACAGAAGTCAAAGCAGCTTTTACAAGAAGTATTATTAGATTATTTCAAGGTTATTCTGGGGTTTCAGGTTTAAGAAAGATCTGACATGCTAAAGAACCATTGGTAACAGTTTTATACAGATTAAGGAGAAATTGAAGACCAAAGTCAATGCAAAGAAAGTTGGACATTATTTAGTGACTGTGAATTTTCAGAATTTCCATTTATAACATTTTGTCCCGTAATTCTGTTTTTAGCTTCATAAATTTCCACTCTTATTTAACTTTTTCAGCATTCATTGTGTAAAGGCGGTACAGATAATGAGCAGCCTTTTTGGCTAATAAAGGGCACTTTAAGAGATAAAGATCCAGCCAAAAGAATACAAATCATGTGTTCTATCTGTTAATAGAATTTACCCTCCTTTGCTGTCTATATGGACATGTAAGTCATAGTAAGTTGAATAAAATATTATCTTGATATGTGAAATCTGATATCTTATTCCTGAGAAATCTACATTTTTCTTATATGGAAATGTGCTGTTAAGATCTATGGGCTGGATTTAGATCTCCCTGAGAATCTGCATCAAAAGATTACTTTAAATGAAAGGGGACATTACCAGTGTGAGACATGTAATGACTAACACTACTTTCATAATCAAAAAACTCTGCAGTGAGACCAGAACTAACTGTACAGCAGAAGTGAACTTTGACTCATTCCAAACACTGTAGCATCTACAGTTATTCTCTCATAGTGTTGTCAAATGTGCCTGATTATAAATGGCAAAGTTCAGCAAAGTTGAACCTTGTCTAATTACAAGCACAGAAACCACATTTGCAGTTGTCCTGTAATAGTGCTTCAGATTCTATCTCACAGGCAGTCAGTGTGTGGGGAGGAGAGGCAGTACAGCAGAGCTGACAGCAAAGTGGGAAGACAACTACAAATGTGTTTTTAATGAGACAAAGTTCACTTCTGCTCTTCTGTGTTAATGCTGTTTTATGTTATTTTGGATCTCACTGCAAAGCTGTGTGTGATTATCAGGACAGACTACCAGTGATACATGTCTCACACTGCAACACCTTCTTTCATTTAAAATAATCTCTGGAGGCAGATTCTCAGGGAGATCTATGTCTGGCCTGTAGTCTTATCAGCTTATTTGCATGTGAGAAAAATGAGGATGTCTCTGGAATAAGACATTGGATAGTAGATATCAAAGTATACATTTATTCAAATTTCTATGACCTGCGTGCCCATGTAGACGGCTCAGAGTGGTTGAAACTAATAACAGATTCCCTATAAAGCTTGGGTGCCTCAGTTTTCTCCACATCTTATACAGCTATGCCCTAGGATGTTGCTGGTTGGACCTGTGCATTTTGTTATTGAGTGCAAAGAACCAGTGAGAATTCGCTTCTACATGGTGGGCCATTTATATGGATCACCTAAATAAAATGGGAATGGTTGGTGATATCAACTTCCTGTTTGTGGCACATTAGTATATGGGAGGGGGGAAACTTTTCAAGATGGGTGGTGACCATGGTGGCCATTTTGAAGTCGGCCATTTTGGATCCAACTTTATTTTTTCCAATGGGAAGAGGGTCATGTGACACATCAAACTTATTGACAATTTCACAAGAAAAACAATGGTGTGCTGGGTTTTAACATATCTTTATTCTTTCATGAGTTATTTACAAGTTTATGACCACTTATAAAATGTGTTCAAGGGTGCTGCCCATTGTGTTGGATTGCCAATGCAAGCCTCTTCTCCCACTCTTGACACACTGGGTTAATTCTACATGAAGAAAAACAACTAATAATAATGTAGAATGTATTGGGGGAGGTGGAGGAGACATTAAAGGCACAGAGGGTTAGCCCAATCAAATGGAATAGCAGGAATATTTTTTTTTTTTAAAGACGTTCGGAGTTACAAAGATATTGACAATGTTAACCTTTTTTATATTTTGTCAGATATGTATGTTTCACTACTTCCATGCTCTTCACCTTCTTTTCTACTTCTCCCACACTTTCTCCTTCAAGATCCTCAGCAGCAGCATCTTATTCATCAAGTTCTTCTTCACCTTATTCATCATCTTCTTCTTCTTCACCTTCTTCCTATTATTCTTTTTTTTTACATTCTTCATATTCTTCTTATTCAACTATTATTCTTCTTCCTATTCTTCTTCATCATATTCTTATTTGTGACAGGCATTCCTGTAGTTGTTATCTATAAAAGTTTGAAGATTACACCTTCCGTTCTGCCTGTCACAAAAGATTTACAACAGGATTTGTCCAAGTTCAGTTTGGCCTGCAGCAGCATGCATTTTCCAGGGGCACCACGAGGAGGAACAGACACACCCCCATACACTGCTTAGTCTTCTTCTGCTTATAATTTAGATAATATCTTTTGCTCTGATTTTTAGTCTTATGCTTAATGTTCTTCTGCTTTTTGTTCTTCTGCTTCTTGGTCTTCTGCTTCTTGGTCTTCTGTCTCTTGTTGTTCTGTATCTTGGTGGCTGTCTTCATATTCTTTGTCCTCTTGGTCATCTTCTTCAAGGTCATCTTTTTGATTTTCGTCAGGGTGGTCTTCAGGGTCGTCATCTTCAGGGTCATCGTTTTCGTGGTCGTCGTCTTCTTCGGGGTGGTCTTCAGGGTTGTCGTCTTCAGGGTCGTCGTCAGGGAGATCCAGAGTGATAACCAAAAACCATTTCCAAAAGCTTGAACTTGGAAATGTAGCAGAAGGTACAAGAAGGCTGAGGAACTGCCGAGAACCAGCTGACGGTACTGGAACCCGGATGGGTAGCAGAAGGAACAAGAGCCAATGGCACTACCGAGGACCAGCTGATGGTGCTGGAACCCGGTTACTAAGCAGGAGGTACCTGTGCTAGAAAGCACTACTAAGGACCAACAGATGTTGCCTCCGAGAAGGAGGCACCTAAGCCAAAGACACTGCCGAGAACCAGCTGACGGTGCTGGAAGCCGGATGGGTAGCAGAAGCTGCAAGACCCAATGGAACTAGCGAGGACCAGCTGAAGGTGCTGTAACCCAGAGGGGCAGCAGAAGGAACAAGAGCCAATGGCACTACCAAGGACCAGCTGACGGTGCTGGAACCCGGATGGGTAGCAGAAGGTACCCATGAAAAACAAAGTTGCAAGGCCGCGTGCCGGCCACAGTTACCGAAACCCACAGTCCTGCATGGGGTGCTTGTCCTACGGAACCAGCCTTTGTTGCCAAATCCCGCAGCCCTCATAGGAAGCCCATAAACTGCAGGCACCATAGAGTCGGCTAACCCGACCACAACACGACAGGACAAAGTATTGGTGGCAAAGTGACGTTGACACTACCCGGAAACAGCAGGCGTGCTGGAACCAGGCTGGGCAGGAGGGAGTACCCGTGCCAAAGACACTACCGAGAACCAGCTGACGGTGCTGGAACCCGGAGGGGCAGCAGAAGGAACAAGAGCCAATGGCACTACCGAGGACCAGCTGATGGTGCTGGAACCCGGTTACTAAGCGGTAGGTACCTGTGCTAGAAAGCACTACCAAGGACCAGCAGACATTGCTGGAACTCGGATACCGAGAAGGAGTCACCTCAGCCAAAGGCACTGCCGAGAACCAGCTGACGGTGCTGGAACCTGGATGGGTAGCAGAAGGTACCCATGAAAAACAAAGTTGCAAGGTCGTGAGCCGGCCGCAGTTACCGAAATCCACAGTCCTACAGGGGGTGCTTGTCCTATTGGCACTACGGAACCAGCCTTTGTTGCCAGATCCCACAGCCCACATAGGAAGCCCATAAACTGCAGGCACCATAATCTCGGCTAACCCGACCGCAACACGACAGGACAATGTATTGGTGGCAAAGTGACGTTGACACTACCCGGAAACAGCAGGCGTGCTGGAACCAGGCTGGGCAGGAGGGAGTACCTGTGCCAAAGACAATGTCAGGAAACAGCTGGCGGTGCTGGATCCCAGGGAAAATACTACAAACAGAGTGGAGACAGAGGCCTAATTGGAGCAAGTTTAAAATCTGTAGTTGTGTGAGTGTGGACAGAGCAGAAGAAATTGCCGGACACACAGCTGGGGATCAGATGACATTTCTGAACTCCAATAACACTGGAGCATATGTTGACTGTGCAGACGGCACTTCTGAGCAGCAACTGGCGATGTTGGAGCCCAGGGTCAATCAGGGTGTAGGCTGAGGCCTAATTTCATCAAGTTTAATATCTGTTGTAGACTGCTACTGATTTTAAACGTGCTCCAATTAAGCCTCTGGCTCCACTCTGTCTCTAGTATTCACCCTGGCCTCCAACACCGCCAGTTGCTGCTCAGAAGTGCCTCTGCACAATCAACACTTGTTCCTGTGTTACTGGGGTTCAGTAACGTCAGCTGAACCCCTGATGTGTGTCCGGCAATGTCTCCTGCTCTGTCCACATTCCCACTACTAGCAGCAGGGGAGCAGCTGGCATTACTGAACCCCACTAACACAGGAGCTAGTGTTTTTCTCTGTGCAGACGGCACGTCTGAGCAGCAACTGGCGGTGTTGGAGCCCAGGTTCAATCAGGGTTTAGGCTGAGGCCTAATTGGAGCAAGTTTTATATCTGATGTAGTTTGAATGTGGAGGCAGCAGGAGACTTTGCCGGACACACAGAAGGGGAGCAGCTGGCATTACCGAACCCCACTAACACAGGAGCTAGTGTTTTTCTCTGAGCAGACGGCACTTCTGAGCAGCAACTGGCAGTGTTGGAGCCCAGGTTCAATCAGGGTTTAGGCTGAGCAAGTTTTATATCTGATGTAGTTTGAATGTGAAGGCAGCAGGAGACTTTGTCGGACACACAGCAGGGGAGCAGCTGGCGTTACTGAACTCCACTAACACTGGAGCATTTGTTTTTCTCTGTGCAGACGGCACTTCTGAGCAACAACTGGTGGTGTTGGAGCCCAGGGATTACAGTTCAGGTGGTAGAAACTTGAACACAACAGGATACCTGGATACTGCTGTCAACCAATTATTTATTCTGGAAGAGGACTGGCAAATTCCGGCAAGATCCAGGCCTTGTTCATTTTCAAAAAATTAAGCTGGTCAACGTTATCGGAGGATAGTCGCGTGCGACGGTCTGTTAGTACACCACCTGCGGCATTAAAGACGCGTTCCAATAATACACTAGAAGCAGGGCAAGCCAGCACCTCTAATGCATACTGGCTAAGCTCTGGCCATGTATCCAGCTTAGAGACCCAAAACTTGAAGGGGGAAGAGCCGTCTTGGAGTACACTGAGAGGGCAAGACATGTAGTCTGTCACCATCTGATGGAAACGATGCCTCCTGCTTACTGGAGCCGTCTGTGATGGTGTAGACATTTGTGGCGGGCACACAAAACTTTGCCTCATTTGGGCCATACTGGTCTTGCCTTGTGCTGAGGCGCTGCTTCTGCTCCCTCTTTGTGCAGAGCTTCCTCCACTGCCTCGACGCACAAAGCTGCTTTGTAAAGCACTAGCAGCACTGCTCTCGGGTGGAATGGAGAACATGATGGAATGCACCAGTGTGTCTTGGTACTCCCGCATTTTACGCTCCCGGTTCAACGGTGTTATGAGGCTTTGTAAGTTGTCCCGGTAGCGAGGATCTAGGAGCGTGTACACCCAATAATCAGCCGTGTTGAGAATGTGGGCGATGCGGCGGTCGTTTCTCAGGCTCTGCAGCATGTAATCAACCATGTGCTGCAGACTCCCAACTGCCCAAGAAATGCTGTCCGCTGCTTGAGGCGTTATCTCTGCCTGCTCTGCATAACCTCACCCTCGCTCTACATACTGACTACTAGAGCATTGTGTACCTCCCTCCTCTGGAGAGATGTCTTGCTCCTCCATTGACTCCTCCTCATCCTCGTTGTTGCGCAGACTGTCCAGAAGCAGATGGCATTTCTGACTCCTCATCCTCCATCTCTTCCAAAAACTCCTCCCTTAGTGCTTGCAGTGTTTTTTGAAGCAGGCAGATAAGGGGGACAGTCATGCTGACTAGTGCATCATCTGCACTTACCATCTGTGTGTAATCATGTAAGGCATGCAAAACGTGGCAGATGTCCTTCATAGAGGCCCACTCAGTGGTGCTGAAGTGTGACCGGCGCACAGTGCGACTTGTTTGCGCCTGATGCAGCTGGTACTCCATTACTGCTGCCTGCTGCTCACACAACCGCTGCAACATATGTAACGTTGAATTCCACCTGGTGGGTAGGTCACATATGACGCCATGTTCCGGAAGGCGGAATCAGCGCTGCAGAGCTGCAAGGCGCAATCTTGCCATGCTGGAACGCCGCAAGTGAGCGCACTCTATTGCGGACATTGTGCAGCAGTGCATCAAGATCCGGATAGTCCATCAGAAAGCTCTGCACGACGAAGTTGAGCACATGTGCCAGACATGGGATGTAAGTGAGGTTGCCTAGGCCCAGTGCTGCCACCAGATTTCGGCCATTGTCACACACTACCAAACCTGGCTGGAGATTCGCTGGCACAAACCACATGTCGCTCTCCTGCTTGATGGCATTCCAGAGCTCCAGCGCTGTGTGGCTTCGATTCCCCAAAGAAATTAATTTCAGTACGGCCTGTTGACATTTGGCCATGGCTGTGCTCCTATCAGGTAAGCGTTCACGGGTCCATGTGGAAGTAGACCGTGACGGCTCCTGCAGCGCTGATTCAAAGGGACTGGAGTATGAGGAGGAGTTAATGTGTACAGACTGGATTCCTGCAATCCTTGGAGTTGGCAGAACACGTACAGCACCACTCTCCAGATCTGTACCAGGCTCCACAACATTGACCCAATGGGCAGTGAGGGAAAAGTATCGTCCCTGTCCATGGCTACTGGTCCACGCATCGGTGGTCAGGTGGCCCTTGCTACTGACGGCATTTATTCGTGCATGTTTAATTTTTCCCTCCACATACATTTGCAGGGCAGGGACGGCTTGCCTACTGAAATAAAAGCGGCTGGGCACGGTGTATTGTGGGACTGCCAATGCCATGAAGTTACGGAAGGTGTCACTCTCCACCAGCCTGAATGAGAGCATTTCAGGTGCCAGTAGTTTTGCAATACCAGCATTCAGAGCCTGTGCTCGGGGATGGTTTGCCGAGTATGGCCGCCTTTTCTCCCATGCCTGTGTCAAAAAAGGACCACGCACTGCAAGTCCTTGGAGTGCACGTTTTGGAAGAGGAATGCTCCTAACAGGTGCCGAAGTGGAGGCTACAGGCAACCAAGTCTGCCCCCTCCCTCTCCCTCCTGTTTTGGCCATTCGGGGAATCTCTTCCTCAGAGCTGCTCCCACCACGTTCCTGTTCCTCATGCCATGATGGGTCAAGGACCTCATCATCTACACTCCCACTTCAAACACCTGCCTCTCCTGGGTAGTCTCGCCAGCACAGTACGCACCAGAAAGTGGCACCTGAGTCTCATCATCTGATGCGTACTGAGGTGTGCTGACCATAGGCACTGGTCCACCCGCCTCTTCAGATTCAGAGGGACAAAGCAGTTGCGCATCACTGCATACTCCCTCTTCTTCACGTTCTAGAATGCTGCTTGGCTGGCCCCCTCTTTCCAAGCCAACAGGTTCAGAGAACAGAAGTAGAGAATGAGATGGCTCCTTTCCAGGGCTCTCTGACTGCCTGGGCAATTTGGCAGGTGGTGAAGAGACAGATGGTTGCTCTTCAGTGCTCTGGCCCTGAGAGGATGTGGAAGTCATTGAAGTCGATGAGTTAGCTGCCATCCATCCGACAACGGCTTCAATTTGTTCGTCCTGCAGCAGTGGGGTACGGCGAGGGCCTACAAAGCTGTGCATAAAGGACTGTTGCCTGGTAAACCTGGGGGATGCTGAGTCACTGGTGCCCGCAGCAGGCACAGAATCTCCACGTCCTCTCCCTGCTGAAACTCACGTCCCCAACCACGTGCCTTACTCCCTGCCTTCTTCATCTTGGTAGACTGATAAAGATAGGCAGAAAAGTACAAAGGGGGCTTATTGTGCTTATTCCTGAATAGCTGCTAACAGGTATATGAAACACTAATTTTATAAAGTGTGTGGACTACACTTTAATATGAGCTAATGTGGCCTACACAACTGTCAAGTGGAGTATTTGGTGAACTTTATTTACGTGTTTTTTTCCAAAAAAAACAAAAAGGATGTGACCAAAGATGTGAAAGTGATAGTATCACAAATTTTTTGGAGCTATTACAATGCAGGAAGGTAACCTACAATGCAATAGATGAGCTCCAAACAGCAGAAAATGGTCACACTCCAAGGGATGAATTATATTCATTTATTGATACATAAATTACATGTCAAGTCGGGGTAGTGGTGAAAAGTGCAGAGAGGCTGACAACTGCCGTTTCGCGCTATCAAAGCGCTTCTACGCTTGGACCCGTAGAAGCGCTTTGATAGCACGAAACGGCCGTTGTCAGCCTCTCTGCACTTTTCACCACTACCCCGACTTGACATGTAATTTATGTGTCAATAAATGAATATAATTCATCCCTTGGAGTGTGACCATTTTCTGCTGTTTGGAGCTCAAGATTGATTGCTACGAGGTCAAGCACCCGGGAATAGCTTAGTGTGGATCTACTGCCAGCCGTACACCACCTGTGCAAGCAAGGTAAAAGCGGTGCCGTCCGCTCTGTATCTTAATGCAATAGATGAGGCTCCAAAAAATAGGCTAATACTAATCTGGCTGCGACTGCAGGGCACAAGCCAGATAAAAGGCTCCTCTATCTACTCCTATATAGTGTTTGGAACCAACCAATGTAGATGGATACTGATGGAAGCACACTAATAGGAGAAAAAAATCAGGAAAAATTAGCTGCAATAAAACAAAAAAAGGACTATGTATGAGGCAGTGACACACGCTGAGCGGACTACAACCAGAGGTGGCTGCTGAACACACTACAACGTGAGCTGCACTCACACACAGAGACGTCACAGACAGCCGTGAACAGTGCAGAGAACTGGGCACTAGCACTGAAAGACTGCAGAAAGGCTCCGCTGTCTACTCCTATAGTGTTTGCAACCAATGTAGATGGATACGGATGGATGCACACTAATAGGAGAATTAATGAAAAATGAGCAGCAATAAAACAAAAATAAATATGTATGAGGCAGTGACGCACGCTGAGTGGCCTACAACCAGAGGTGGCTGCAGGACACACTACAGCGTGAGCTGCACTCAAACAGACCTTGCAGACAGCTGTGAACAGCGCTGCAAGGCAAAAGAAAGCTACAGTGATTGATAATATAGCCTGGGTAAAGCACAATATTATATAGCAAATCACTATCTCTAACTGTTCCAAAGAGTCTTGAACAGCAGCCTGTCCCTAACTGAATTCACAGCAGAGTGAACCCTAAATGGTGGCGGTGGCTTTTATAGTGCATCGTGACATCATTTCAGCAGCCAATCACAGCCATGCCATTAGTTAACATGCCTACATGCCTAACAGGATGTGCCCACACTTCTGAGGATTCCTCATTGGCTGAATCAAATCAAACTGGCTCATAGCATTATGGGAACTTCCGATTCCGGTATTCGATATGCTAAAAGTATTGGAACTCAGTATCGGAATTCCGATACAGCGAATATCGGCCGATACCCGATATTTGCGGTATCGAAATGCTAAGCACTAATTACCAACCATTCCCATTTTATTTAGGTGTATCCATATAAATGGCCCACCCTGTATATCGTAACTGCACTGCAAGCAAACAAAAGTATGGAAAAATTGACTCAAAATGTGAAGAAAAGGTTGCTGAAGTTGAGATAATCACAAAAAGCTGTCTTGGTTGCCTACTATAATTTTTCTCTACTTCATGATACTAAACAACTGGTTCCACAGTAACCCCTTTACCCCTAAGGTTGGTTTGCACGTTCATGACCGTGCCAATTTTTACAATTCTGACCACTGTCCATTAAGGAGGTAATAACTCTGAAACGCTTCCATAGATCCCACTGATTCTGACATTGTTTTTTCGTGACATATTGTACTTCATGTTAGTGGTAAAATTTCATTCAAATAACTTGCGTTTATTTGTGAAAAAAAATGGAAATTTGGCGAAAATTTTGAAAATTTAGCAATTTTCCAACTTTGAATTTTTATGCCCTTAAATCACACAGATATGGCACACAAAAAACTTAATAAGTAACATTTCACTTATGTTTACTTTACATCAGCACAATTTTTGAACCAAAATTTTTTCCTTAGGAAGTTATAAGGGTTAAAAGTTGACCAGCGATTTCTCATTTTTGCAACACCATTTTATTTTTACGGACCACATCACATTTGAAGTCACTTTGAGGGGTCTATATGATTGAAAATACCCAAAAGTGACAACATTCTAAAAACTGCACCCCTCAAGGTGCTCAAAACCACATTCAAGAAGTTTATTAACCCTTCAGGTGCTTCACAAGAAATTTTTGAATGTTTAAAAAAAATGTACATTTAACTTTTTTTCACAAAAAAATTACTTCAGGTCCAATTTTTTTTATATTACCAAGGGTAACAGGAGAAATTGGAATGCAAAAGATATTGTGCAATTTCTCTTGAGTACGCTGATACCTGATATGTGGGGGGGGAAACCACTGTTTCGGCACATGGCAGAGCTCAGAAGGGAAGTAGCGCCGTTTGACTTTTTCAATGCAAAATTGGCTGGAATTCAGATCGGATGCAATGTCACGTTTGGTGAGTCCCTGATGTGCCTAAACAGTGGAAACCCCCACAAGTGACCCCATTTTGAAAACTAGACCCCCCAAGAAACTTATCTAGATATGTGGTGAGAACTTTGAACTCACAAGGGCTTCATAGAAGTTTATAATGTACAGCCGTACAATTAAAAAATCATATTTTTTCCGCAAAAATGATCTTTTCACCCCCAATTTTTATTTTCCCAAGGGTAACAGGACCCTCAGAGTTATTGTGAAATTTGTCTTGTATATGCCGATACTCCATATGTGGGGGTAAATCACTGTTTGGGTGCATGGCAGAGCTCGGAAGGGATGCCGTGCCATTTGACTTTTATGGCTGGAATTGAGATCGGACACCATGTCGTGTTTGGAAAGCCCCTGATGTGCCAAAACAGTGGAAACCCCCCCAATGACACCAATTTGGAAACTAGACCGCCCAAGGAACTTATCTAGATGTGTGGTGAGAACTTTGAACCTCCCAGGGCTTCACAGAACTTTATAACGTATAGTCGTAAAATTAAAAAATCACATTTTTTCAAAAAAAATGATCTTTTTACCCCCAATTTTTATTTTCCCAAGGGTAACAGGACCCTAAAAGTTATTATGGAATTTGTCCTGAGTACGCTGATACCCCACATGTGGGAGTAAACCACTATTTGGGCGCATGGCAGAGCTCGGAAGGGAAGCAGCGCCATTTGACTTTTTTGGCTGGAATTGGGATTGGATGCCATGTCGCGTTTGGAAAGCCCCTGATGTGAATAAACAGTGGAAACTCCCCACAAATGACACCATTTTGGAAACTAGACCCCCTAGGAAACTTATCTAGATGTGTGGTGAGCACTTTGAACCCCACAGTGCTTCACAGAAGTTTATAACGCTGGGGCGTGAAAATAAAAAAATCATATTTTTTCCACAAGCATGATCATTTAGTCCCCAATTTTTTTTATTTTTCCAAGGGTAACAGGAGAAATTGGACCCCAAAAGTTGTTGTCCATTTTGGCCTGAGTATGCTGATACCCCATATGTGGGAGAAAACTACTGTATGGGCACACGTCGGGGTTCAGAAGGGAAGTAGTGATGTTTTGGAATGCAGACTTTGATGGAATGGTCTGCGGGTGTCATGTTGCCTTTGGAGAGCTCCTGATGTACCTAAACAGTGGAAACCCCCCACAAGTGACCTCATTTTGGAAACTAGACCCCCTAAGGAACTTATGTAGATGTGTGGTGAGCAATTTGAACCCCCCAGTGCTTCGCAGAAGTTTATAACGCCAGGCTTGAAAATAAAAAAATCATATTTTTTCCACAAACATGATCTTTTAGTCCCTCAATTTTTTTATTTTCCCAAGGGTAACAGGAGAAATTGGACCGCAAAAGTTGTTGTCCAATTTGTCCTGAGTACGCTGATACCCCATATGTGGGAGAAAACTACTGTATGGGCACACGTCGGGGCTCGGAAGGGAAGTAGTGATGTTTTGGAATGCAGACTTTGATGGAATGGTATGCGGGTCTCATGTCACGTTTGGAGAGCCTCTGATGTGCCTAAACTGTGGAAACTCCCCAGAAGTGACACCATTTTGGAAACTAGACCCCCCACGGAACTTATCTAGATGTGTGGTGAGCACTTTGAACCCCCAAGTGCTTCACAGAAGTTTATAATGCCCTGGCGTGAAAATAAAAAAATCATATTTTTTTCCACAAAAATGATATTTTGCACCCAATTTTTTATTTTTCTAAGGGTAACAGGAGAAATTCGACCCCAAAAGTTGTTTTGCAATTGATCCTGAGTAGGCTGATAACCCATATGTGAGGGTAAAACACTGTTTGGGCGCATCGCAGAGCTTGGAAGGGAAGGAGCACAATATGATTTTTTCCACGCAGAATTGGCTGCAATTGAGATGAGATGCCATGTTGCGTTTGGAGAGCACCTGGTGTGCCCAAACAGTGGAATACCCCCAATTCTAACTCCAACCCTAACCCCAACACACCCCTCACCCTAATCTCAGCCCTAACCCTAGCCCTAACCCTAACCCTACTGGGAAAATGGAAATAAATACATTTTTTTTTTTTTTTTTTTTTCCTATCTAAGGGGGTGATAACGGGGGGTTTGGTTTACTATTTATGGCAGTTTTTATGTTTGGCAGCTGTCGCACGCTAAAAGACGCTTTTTATTGTAAAAATAGTTTTTACATCACCACATTTTGAGAGCTATAATTTTTCCGTATTTTGACCAACCGAGTCATGTAAGGTCTTATTTTTTGCGGGACGAGTTGATGTTTTTATTGGTACCATTTTCGGGAGCGTGACTTTTTTTAACGCTTTTTATTCCGATTTTTGGGACGCAGAATGAACAAAAACCAGCATTTCAAGAATTTCTTTTGGGGGGTGCGTTTACACCATTGCGCATGCAGTAATATTGATGAAGCAGTTTTATTCTTTGGGTCAGTATGATTATAGCGATACCTCATTTATGTTGTTTTTTGTTTTGCGCTTTTATGCACTGAAAGAAATTTTATATAAAAAATAATTATTTTTGCATCGCTTTATTCTGCGAGCTATAACTTTTTTATTTTTTAGCTGATGACGCTGTGAGGTCGCTTGTTTTTAGCGGGACAAGATGACGTTTTCAGCGGTACCATGGTTATTTATATCTGCCTTTTTGATCGCGCGTTATTGCACCTTTTGTTTGGCGGTATCATAATAAAGCATTATTTTTTGCTTTGTTTTTATTTTTATTTTTTAAGGGGTTCGCTAAAGGGGTTAACTAATGGGAAAGTTTTATAGGTCGGGTCGTTACGGATGCGGAGATACTAAATATGTGTACTTTTATTGTTTTGGGGTTTTTTCATTTCCAAAAAATGAATTTATCAGGGAATATTTTTTTTTTAATTTATTTAGCGATTTTTTATAAATTATTTTTACACTTTTTTTTTACTTTATTATACTGTCCCAGGGGGGGTCATAACTGTCATGTGTCAGATCGCTGATCTGTGACATCACAGGTCGCTGTGACAGATCAGCGATCGCAGTGTGATCGCAGTGTGCCAGGGGTTAACGTGTCAGGGGCGGTCCGTGACTGCCCCTAACACGTAGTGCCGGATGTCTGTTGTGATAATCAGCTGACACCCGGCCGCGATCAGCAGCGCTCACCCCATGAGCACCGCTGATCGCGCTAGACGTACCATACCGTCCATGGGCATAGGGGCCCGGGTCCCATGGACGGTATAGTACGTCTCATGTCAGAAAGGGGATAAAGTCAAAATTATGGAATGAGAAATATGGCTGCCAACTGTCTGCTCTGCACCAATCACAATGCAAAAAGTCCTAGGTCCAAATGTGGCCAATCCCAGTCACGTAAGGAATAAGACCAGGGATGCAAGGTGGGTGTCTTCCTGCTCTTTATTGATGTGTACAAAACCTAATTTATACATTAACTTAATCTGCCGTCCAATACTCCTTTGTGTTAAGGTAGAATCGCGAACCTGATGCCTGAGCAATACATGACATTTGACACTGACATTGTACAACCATAAGGGGATATCATTAGCATTTTGAGTTTAGCCTTGTGGAGTAACATGTGCACTTTACTTTCTTACAATACTTGGAAAGTAAGAATAAAGCTTACACAAAATATATTCAACTATTTATTGCTTTCACCCAACAAACATGAAAGGGACCAAGATGTTTTTTAATACACAGCACAGGGTGGTCACTGTGCTGAGGAATAACAGAGGAGGGAAGAGTACAGCTCTTCTGTACAAGGGGATCTCTATTCTACCAGCTATATACTTAGAAAGAAAAAGACACAATAAATAAATATATTTATCTTACACATATAAATTATGGAAAAGGTAAGAAAATTTCCGCTGAAGTCTAATGCAGGAGACCCTCCAGGTACATACGCTGCAATACACGCTGTCAGCCAATCAGAGTGACTGGGGGCACATGGCTCTGACGTATTGCGTTCCCGTCGCTTGCACCTGAAGTCAGCTGATGGCTTCAGAAGATGATGCCACACGGCAGGGGAGAAGGTAGGAGGTAAGTATGATCATTTATTTATTTTTTAATGCATTAAAGAACAGCAGCAGAATGGGAGGCATATATACCAGGATGGGGATCATATATAGCAGGTAGGGGAACATGTACAGTGCTATGTCAAAGTTTGGGCACCCCTGGTCTAAATTGCTGTTATTGTTACCAGTTAAGCAAGTTGAAGATGAAATGATCCCTAAAAGGCCTAAAGTTAAAGATGACTTATTTTCTTTGTATTTTAGCCAAAAGAATATATATTTTCATCTTTTACATTTTATAAAATTACAAAAAAGAAAATAGGCCAATAAAAAAGTTTAGACAAACTGCATGGTTAGTAAATAATAGCCTAAAAAAGATCCTATAAGTATATGGGAGTATAGATAAATCATAAATCCATGTAGGGTAACAAGTTACTGCCATTATAAATTAGTTCTGCCATTTTTATTTTTAGATCCATATTATCTCACCACTAGGTGGAGACAACGTATCATTTATGGTCAAGAATGACTATATGCTTAATCCATGATTGATGTTGAATTTTTTTCCATGCGGGTCTCTAACTTGTTTGGAATGAACTATGAATGATTAACACTTCTTTTTTATATATTAATGTTTGTCTGATGTTATTTGTTTCAATAAACATTCATTATATTTTGAAGATGGGAGTACCTCTGTTGACTTTATGGTCAGTACCTAGTAGCACCCCCCTTTTGCAAGTACTACAGCTTGTAAACGCTTTTTGTAGCCAGTCAAGAGTCTTTCAATTCTAGTTTAAGGGATTTTCATCCATTGCTCCTTGGAAAATTCTTCCAGTTCTGTAAGATTCCTGGGTCGCCTTGTTAGGGTAGGCAGATCGCACTAAATAAAAAATAATAATAAAATGGGATTGCAACCCGGGGTCCACCGTGCAGAGATGTATCCTGCTGCTAGTGTGAACAATGACGGAACTAAACAGTCAGCGATCACCTTAACACCACACAGTGTGAACAGAGCTCAGAGTACCAAGCTCAGTTACTTCACAGAGAGGTACTGCTTTATTAAGTAAGTAAAGTATTATACCCTGTTAAACTTCAGAAGGGAAGTAAGTACATGGATTGTGCCCGCTCTGCAACTAAACTGTGCTAACCGCATATGTGAGTGAAGCAGATGCTGAGCCAAGAAAAGAACAACATGATGCTAGGTACAATACCCTTTTGGTCTCCCAGTATAGCATAAGGGTTGGACTTGCTCTTTAACTCAACTGTGCTAACCGTGAGACAGATGCTAAGCCAAGCGGGAAGTTACCCAGTCCTAACCGTACCTGCCAACGAATATAGTCTCTGAGCAAAGACTGACACACAAACGTTCAAACAGAGAGGCACAGTATCCACTCATACACACTAAACTCAAATGATACTAGCGCACCAGCATGAGCCACTGGGAACCTTTTAAACCCTAGCTCAACCCCAAATACTCACGCCCAGCCGGCCATGACATCGTCCGCGGGCCAATCTGGAGCTGCCACATCACGGACATGCTCAGTAAGGTGATCTCTGGACTTAGACTCCAGAGTGCAAGGTGGTGCCTGCATAGCACTGGTTACCATAGACTTGGCAGTAAAGCAAGCAGCAACCAAGCGTTTACTACAAGCCTGAGCAAGATGCTGGGACCGACGTCTGTGCTGAGCATCAACCTCAGTAGCCGGACTTGAATGGGAGACCACAGCACCAGACACTGCTTGGCATCTATCCCTCACAGCAGGAGAATCCTGACACCTAACAGCCTTGCATACATTGCTATTTTGAAGTCAAGCCACAGATTTTCAATGATGTTCAGCTGAGGGGACTGTGAGGGCCATTGTAAGGCTGAGTTCACACGTGGCGTTTTTTTCGCGTTTCCGTGGCGGTTTTAACCGCGCGATTTTGCCGCGAAAACGCGAAAAATAAGCATCCCATGCATTCCTATGGGATTCAGCAATGCTGTGCTAATGCTGCGGTTTTTACCGCGGCGGAATCGCTTCGCGGTAAAAAACGCAGCATGATCATTATTTTGCGGAATCGCGGCGATCCCGCACCCATAGGAATGCATTGTTCCGCTTACTTTCCGCATGTGGCTGTGCACACCATGCGGAAAGTAAGCAGAACATTTGCTGATGGTACCCACGGTCCGGAGGAAAGGAGACTGTCCTCCGGGCTTTGGGTACCATATCCCTGTAAAAAATAGAATTTAAAATAAAAAATATTGTTATTCTCACCCTCCGACGTCCCGCGCAGCATTCCTGCTTCTCTTCACGCTCCGGTCCCAGTAAGCCTTTGCGAAAATGCCCGCGATGGCGTCCGATCTCGCGGGATCGCGAAGTCTCGCGGTCATTCGCGCGACGTCATCGCGAATGACCGCGAGACGTCACGATCCTGCGAGAACTGACGTCATCGCGGGCATTTTCGCAAAGGATTACTGGGAACGGATGCGCGGGACGTCGGAGGGTAAGAATAACACTATTTTTTATTTTTTTTTTACATTCTATCTTTTACTACTGATGCCGCCTAGGCGGCCTCAGTAGTAAAAAGTTGGTCACACTCGTCAAACACTGTGTTTGACGAGTGTGACCAACCTGTCAATCAGTTCTCCCAACGATGCTTCAGATCGCTTGGAAAACGCTAGCATTTTGCAAGCTAAATACGCTTGCAAAATGCTAGTTTGTCCGTGGGAAAATCGCGGGAATTTAAAATGCGATTTTCCCGCGGACTGGAATTCCGGTACTTGTGCACTTAGCCTTAGGGTATATGCACACGATCCGGAGTTGCTATGGGTTTTACGCTGCATATTTATGCAGCATCAAACCCGCAGCGGCTAGATGTTACAGCACAGTGGATGGGATTTCAAGAAATCCCATGTCCACTGTACATCCCAGATACCTGAGGATCACTTGAGGAGACTGACATGCGGCGCGTCTTTCCAGACCAAAGCATGTCAATCTCCTCTTTCTCTACCCGTGAAATGTTCCCCATGCTATCGACTGCAACACAACCGCAGCACCTGATTGATCCACTCCCATGCTTAATGGTTGGCGAGATGTTCTTTTCCTGAAATTCTGTACCCTTTTTTCTCAACACATACCTTTGATCATTGTGGCCAAAGAGCTGTCTTTTAAACTCATCCATCCAGATGACTTGATTCCAAAATGCATCAGCTTGTTTGGATTTTCTTTTGCATACTGCGGACTCTAAATTTTATGGTGAGGATGCAGAAGAGGTATTCTTCTGATGACTTTTTCATGAAGGACATATTTGTGCAGGTGTCCCTGAACAGTAGATAATTTACCCCAACTCCAGAGTCTGCTAAATGTTTTTGACGATCTTTTGCAGTTAAGCGGGGTATTCTGGTTTGCCGCTCAGGCACCACAGGAGTAGACATCGGCGAACCTGAACAGTGAAGTTCAGCGTACGTGCTGAAAACCTACTGTTTAGGCATGGACACCGAACATGGATTACACTAGGAAGTCTAGTTAGTGTTCAGGTTCGGCCTCCCAAACACCTGGTGTTTCTCACATTGTCATGTGTATGTCAGCGCAGCCAACACTGCTTCTGATCAGCCTTAAAATCATTACCACCAGTCACAGAGTCACAATTCTCATGCTGTCAAATGACCACATGAGCCCACAGCTGTAATCAAAAGTGAAAAGTTTACCTCCAGTGGTCACTGGCATTGGTTGATGGGAATACTGCTCTCATTAGCCACAAAGAGCAGGCATCGCTGATGGGAGTATTCATCAGCTGCCACCTGTGCTCTAAATAAATTATTAAAAAAAAGCGGTGAGGATTCCCCTGTATTTTTGATAACCAGCCAGGCAAAACTCATAGCTGGGAGCTACAGCCCTCACAGCCCTCAACTGTCAACTTTAGCAAGGCTGGTTATCAAGAGCAGAGAGGTCCCTACTCCAATTTTTTTAATTATTTAAATAAATAATTTAGATAACATTAACCTAATTTATCCCTGTGTGGCACAGCCAAAAGTTTTACCATAACCAGGTTCCCCGCATCATGTTCCCACATGCTTTATGCATCCATTAGCCCTCTGTGTGTTACGGCGGCGGAACACGCTTAAAAAAATATAAATAAACGTGTTCGCCACCCGGGGTCCACCGTGCGGCAGGTGTGATAACCGCTGCTAAAGTGGCAGGACACAGGGACGATAATGTGCACAAGGTTTAACTGCACCTGGTGCACAAAAGTAGCTCTGTTGTGGTCACAGAGCTGCACAAGAAAAGAGATGCAGAAGCAGGCTGTTTCACAGACAGAGCTGCAAGCAAAACAAAAATACAAAGAACGCTGAGTCTGTATCAGCTTCACAGACCATCAGCGGCACACGTGCGGTAGCCAGGGATCGGAGTAGTTCAAGACAACACTACAACCGGATAGACTTACCGTGGCAGACCGTGTGCACGGCGTCGCACCTGCGGACGCCAAAAGCGACTGCAAGCGCTAATTTAGCAGGCGCAATGCAGAACGCTGGCTGCTGTAACGAAGGATGCTTGAGCGCGCTGGCACTAGCGCAATACTGGCTGTACCCAATCACTCACACAAGCGTAATATCCGAGGGAAGGGGTTTCATAATAAGTCATTCACCAGACCAAGCATCCATCACCAAACACAGAGCAGCAAGTATAGAAAATACTAGCGCATGGCACAGCGGCCATGCGCACTTTTTATAGCGTACGGGACCTGCCGGAAATCTCCAGAGCCCTGAGCATAACCAATCAAATCAGGAGCAGGACCTGAGCACCTGACTCCTGAACTCCAATGAGAGCTAGTCCCGTGAGCATGCTCAGAAGCAGGGAAAAAGGACAGCCTCTGGAGACAAATGTGAGAATCTGGGTTGCTGCATATGAATAGAATGACCCAGATTCCTAACACTGTGTCTGTACTGTTACACACTTAACATTATGGCTGGTCCATACAATCAGGGCAACCGTTACCACCCACCTTTCATGTCTACCGCTTTCCTCATAGACTGTAAGCTTGCGAGCAGGGCCCTCATTCCTCTTGGTATTTGTTATAATCTATGTGATTATTGTTATGCTGTAATGTCTATTGTCTGTACAAATCCCCCCTAGAAATAAAATGTATTATTGTTATTATTATTATAGATAAAGGGATGGAATCCTCCCCATTTTTGACAACCAAACAAACTAAATCAGACAGCTGGGAGCTGATATACTCAGGCTGGTAAGGAGCAATTGACATTGGCCCCCCTCTGTCTAAAATAGCAGCCCGCAGCCACACAGAAAAGGCACATCTATTAGATGTGCCAATTCTGGTCCTTTGCTCAGCCCTTCCCACTTGTCCTGTGGCGGTGGCAACTGGGGTTCATATTTGTGGGGTTGATGTCACCTTTGTAGTGTCCGGTGACATCACACCCATAAATTAGTAATACAGAGGCATCTTTGGATACCTATCCATTACTAATCCTATAGTTGTATGGTTGTATGGTAAATAAAGACACAGCAAGTATAAAGTCTTTTATTCGAAATAAAACAAAACATACTTTTACATTTCTTATTTAAAAATAATAAACACAATTATATTCACCTAACACCCATTCTAATAAATTTGTAATAAAACAAAAATTAAAAACAAGTATATCCCTTACCTGTCTGTTGTTCTGTCTCAAAAATGTAGTCCATGTCTGGGGATAAAAAGTTTTCAACCTGGACAGTGCCAAGATGCAACAGTCCAGGCTGATAACCATTGATGAATGAGCTGCTGCGAGTGCAGCATCAGTGACTAGCTGTGACTTCATCAAGGTTACCAATATAAGTGAGAAATGGTTACTCAACCGAATGGTATATGGTGCTCAGAAGTAAATAAGTATAATATAATAAGATGTAAAACTTTGGCACCCAAATTATGTTGCAAAGAAAAGTTTATTTAGCAGAAAAAAGTAAAGTGGTAAATGAATTCCAGATAACAAAATCAATGTTTCGGCCTTAGGGCCGGCCTTTATCAAATATATCTGTGGGAAATGGGGTCTCACAAGTTTGCAACATAGAAACATCTAATGATGGTCAAAGGTGAAGGAATCGACCAGGTACTGGTTTAGCATGATGATCGAAAAAGCATGTATGGTAATGGCCCTGTCATCGAGGTTACCACCGGTTACTGAGGCTGCATTCCTAGTTGGGCCCCTGAACTGCAGTGACCTCAGTGAGATCCCCGCTAGCACAGTGAAAAAGTCTCATGGTGCCACGCTGAGCTCAGAGAGTTCACCACAAATTTCTCACAGTGAACTGCGGTGAACTCTCTGAGTTCAGCACTGCACAATGAGACTTTAAATAAATAAATTAATTAATTTTTAAAATTGTCATGGGATCCCCTGTATTTTTGATAACCAGCCATGCAAAACTCAAAACTGGGGCCTGCAAACCTCAGCTATGAACATCAGCAAGGTTGGTTATCAAGAATAGAGGGTCCCCACAATGTTTTTTTCATTATTTAAATAAGTTATTAAGAAAACCTTTGTGGAGTCCCCCCACTTTTGACAACCAGCCAATCTAAAGTGGCAGATGGGGGCTGGTATTCTCAGGCTGGTAAGGGGAAATGGATATTGTCCCCCTCAGCCTAACAATAGCAGCCCGCAACAGCCCAGAAAAGGAGCATCTACTAGATGTGCCAATTCTGGTGCTTTGCTTGGCACTTCCCACTTGCCCTGTAGTGGTGGCAAGTGGGGTTTATATTTGTGAGGTTGATTTCACCTTTGTATTGTCTGGAGGCATCAATCCCTCGGGTTAGTAATGAAGATGTGTCTATATGACACCTAAACATTACTAATCCTTTAGTTGTATTGTAAATAATCACACTGCAAGTTTAAAGTCTTTTAATTAAAAGGATGACACAGACTCTTTAATAATTTTAAATTAAATCATACTCACTTCATTGCCCATTCCACAGAAGCCAATGTATCCTTTAATAAAACAAAAACAAAAAACAACCATATCCCACACATGTCCGTCGTTCTATCCCACATTGTAATCCATGTCTGGAATAAACAGATTTACATGTTACGTGGTGTGTTACGGACCAATTCCATCTGTAAAGCACCTTGTACTCCGGTAAAGTAACACGGGCGCTACCTATCCAAAAATCTCAGATGCAGCTAGTGAAGAGACAGGTGTCATGATCCAGGACGGGATTTCGCTTCGACCCGTCCTGGTTAGACTATGGGTTAATTGTGCTGCCTCTCTCTGGCAGCAGGAGGCTATTTAGTGCTCACTGGACCTGGGTCCGGTGTCAGTTATACTCCTGCCCTCGGCTGAGTTAAGTGACCTCTTGTATACGTGTGCCTTGTGCCTGATATCTTGCTTGCTTGTTCGGTTCTGACACGTGCACTGGCTCTATGAGCAAGTGCAGTGCGGTGTCTCTGACATTATAACTCACCCATACCATTTTTTTTTCTCTGCTCCCATTCACCTGTGTGTGTGATGGATCCTGTGCACACTCTTTCTGAGCAGGTTAAGCATCTGACGCAGATGTCTCAGAAACTCTTTGGAGAACAAAGAGTCCTGGCTCAGTCTCAGCAGCTGGTCGCCGACACTGTGCAGGGGGTTCTTTCATTGGGGGCTCGGGATGTTACATTAATTTCCCCTGAGTCTCCAGTGAAGTTACCAGATACCTTTTCTGGAGATAAAAATGACTTCAGAGTTTTCAAGGAGGGCTGTAAGCTTTTTTTTTCCTTAAGACCACACTCTTCTGGGGATGAAAGTCAGAGAGTGGGGGTCATTATGTCTCTGTTAAGGGGAGCCCCCCAAGCTTGGGCTTTCTCCCTTCCTACCACGGCCCCTGAGCGTATAACTGTGGATGCATTTTTTGAGGCCCTGGGGCATATTTATGATGAGCCTGATCGGGTGCGTATGGCTGAAGACAGGCTAGATGGTCACTTTTTTTTTCCCGATTCAACTTCTCGATCACTTTTCGACCAGGATCCAAGAATATCAGAGCGGATGTATTGTCACGCAGTCTTGATCCGGTGTCCCCCCCGGAACCTCCATCCTCCATTCTTCAGCCTGGGGTGGTGGTGGCAGAGGTTTCCAATGTGTTGGAACGGGAGATTCGAGAAGCCCAGGCTCTTGCACCTCCAGCTAAGCCGTTGGATAAACTTTTTGTGCCAGCTCAGTTTCGTCTCAAGGTCCTCCAGGAGTTCCATGACTCAGTTCTGGGTGGACATCCAGGGATCTCAGCGACCCAGAAGGCCATTGCTAGAATATTCTGGTGGTCTTCTTTAGCCTCTGATGTTGGGGAGTATGTGTCTGCGTGTGAGGTTTGTGCCCGTGCGAAAACTCCCCATAACCGGCCGGCCGGGGAATTGGTACCACTGCCAATTGCTGAGAGACCATGGACTCATCTGTCCATGGATTTCATCACCAACCTTCCCCCTTCCAAGGGTAATACCGTGGTCTGGGTCGTAGTGGACAGGTTTAGTAAGCAGGCACATTTTGTACCTTTGGCAGCTCTACCTAATGCGGAAACATTGTCCAGATTGTTTGTGGAGCATGTGGTGCGGTTGCATGGGGTACCCCTGAATGTGGTGTCTGATAGGGGAGTGCAATTTGTGTCCAGATTTTGGAGAGCTTTTTGTAGGAGGTTGGGTATTGGTCTGTCCTTTTCATCCGCCTACCATCCAGAGACTAATGGGCAGACTGAGCGGACCAATCAGTCTCTGGAGCAAATTCTGCGTTGTTTGACCTCAACCCGACAGGATGATTGGTGTTCTGTGTTACCATTGGCTGAGTTTGCATTTAACAACCGCACTAACCAGTCTACGGGTACATCTCCTTTTTTTTGCAATTATGGGTTTCATCCTCATTTTGGAGAATTTTCCGGCTTGAATTCTGGGTGTCCTGGGGCAGATGAGACGATCCAGCAGTTGGGGGAGGTATGGCGGGAGGTCCAGAATAACATTACGAAGGCCCAGGACAAATTTAAATTTTTTGCGGACAAAAAACGATCCGTGGGTCCAGTGTTTCAGGTCGGAAATAAGGTATGGTTATCCACCAAAAATATAAGGCTCAAGGTCCCCTCTGCGAAGCTTGGACCCAAGTTTATAGGTCCCTATGTAATTACCGAAGCAGTTAACCCGGTGGCTTTTCGGTTGAGTCTTCCGCCATCTCTAAGGATCCCTAATGTTTTCCATAAGGCCCTTTTGAAACCTGTGAGGTCCAGTGGGGAGGGATCATCATCTTCCCCGACACCGGTTCTGGTAGATGGGCAGGCTGAGTACGAGGTGGAACGAATTGTCGACTCCAGGTTGGTCCGTCGCGCCCTTCAGTATCTGATACATTGGAAGGGCTATGGTCCTGAGGAACGCTCGTGGGTTCCTGCTCGATCAGTTCATGCGGATCGGTTGATCCGAGCCTTTCACGCCAAGTACCCTGAGAGACCTGGGGGACCGGTGGCCCCCCATTGAGAGGAGGGTACTGTCATGATCCAGGACGGGATTTCGCTTTGACCCGTCCTGGTTAGACTATGGGTTAATTGTGCTGCCTCTCTCTGGCAGCAGGAGGCTATTTAGTGCTCACTGGACCTGGGTCCGGTGTCAGTTATACTCCTGCCCTCGGCTGAGTTAAGTGACCTCTTGTATACGTGTGCCTTGTGCCTGATATCTTGCTTGCTTGTTCGGTTGTGATCTGATTCTGTCCCTGTTACGAGTTCTGCCTGACCCTCTTGTACTGCGCTACCTCTCGTGTATGACTCTCTGCTTGTGACCCGACTCCTCTCTGCTCGTCCCCTTGGTACCACGTCGCCCTCTTGTGTATGACCTTTGGCTCTGTCTGACTACCCGTCTGTTTGTCCCTCTGTACCTCGTTTGCCCGTACTGCTGACCTCTGTTTTGCCTGACTCTGAGTTGTTTGTATGGTGTCCTGTCCTATCTGAATACAGGACGCTAAGCCCCGCCCCCTTGCAGTCACATGACCATAGGTCCCGTGCAGACTATTCAGTTTCAGTGTCCGCAGGTCCTATGCATCTTTACTTTCCAGCACTGACTGGATCCTGACACTATTAGCCTGAAGCACGCCTGGTCACCTCTGCTGCCCTGCTCCCCAGGTAACTCTTAGCACTGCTTCTGTACTCAGGACACGTGCACTGGCTCTATGAGCAAGTGCAGTGCGGTGTCTCTGACATCAGGACTGTGTCGGCTCCTGTTATAAAGTCTGAGCGAACCGTATATTTGTGTGATTCACCGCGCTATGCTGAGCAGATGTATACAAAAAAAAAAAGGGGAAATAAATACTTAACAGCAGTTATATGTACTTACTTAAAAATGAAGTTGATGTAGAATATTCTGTGTAAGTTGAGATGTCTACGTGGCAAGTAGTTTGCAGGTTATCTGATGGGGGAGATCTCGTTTTTGATAGCTGCTGATGCTATTGGAACAATGATATATTAAGGTACCAATAAAACATACAAAAGGTCACACCACTCCTCGCATGTCCACCATACTCACTGGTTGTATCTTAACGTTTATATTCTCTTCGGGGTGTTCCCTTTATGGTGGATCAATTGATACAATACTAAATATGAAGAGAATTTCAATTACTAACAGTGACCACAACCTTGATATTCAGTCCCAGTTCCTGGGGTACATATGCACTTGCTAGATTTGTTATGCTACCCAGGTGTAAATCCTGATAGACTCTCTATAATGGTCTTTGTTGGCTTTATTTAGAGCCGGTGCAGGGACGATATCCAGGAGGAGTGGTGTGACCTTTTGTATGTTTTATTGGTACCTTAATATATCATTGTTCCAATAGCATCAGCAGCTATCAAAAACGAGATCTCTACCATCAGATAACCTGCAAACTACTTACCACGTAGACATCTCAACTTACACAGAATATTCTACATCAACTTCATTTTTAAGTAAGTACGTATAACTGCTGTTAAGTATTTATTTCCCTTTTTTTTTTTTTTATACATCTGCTCAGCATAGCGCGGTGAATCACACGAATATACGGTTCGCACCTTGTACTCCGTCATGTGACCCCCTAAGTCACACAGGCCCTGCTGGACCAGAGACACTGCAGGTCCTTACCGCGAGTTAGTCACGCTCACGAACTGTTGGAGAAAGCGGCTGGAGGAGCACTTGTCACCGGCTGGGACAGCGCTCCGGAAAAGTCTTCTACACAGCTGCTGCAAGCTTCCACTTTGTGGGGATTAGCCACCAACGATTTGTCTATCATCCACAACCATTAACAGAGCAGTGTCTACATCTACTAGAGAGAATTAAAACTCTGCCACCGATTATCTGCTTATATCTGACTCTGCAGTTTTAGATCTTGAACTCCATCATGCATATGTCCTAAATTGCAACTAAGTGACATTTACCGTACTTTATGGTACTTTCGATTACTGTTTACTCCTTTTATAAAGAGGGTACCCACAGCGCAAATACTGACTTGTTATTATTTATGATTTACTTTTGGCAATCTTGTGGTGTTGTTCTATTTGCAACTGGTATCTTCCTTACTGCACTAGCGCCCCCAAAACTTATTGTGAATTAGACACTATAGTAAAGTTTGTGTGAAAAACGTTAAATGCTTATTTTTTTTCTTAAACATTCAATTAATTTCTGTGAAGCATCTCTAGTTTAAATAAACTTTTTGAATGTGATTTTGAGGAGTTTATTGGATGCAGTTTTTAGAAGGGTGTCATGTTTTGGCATTTTCTGTCATGTAGGTCCCTCATAGTTACTTGAAATGTGAAGTGGTCTCTAAAAAAATGGTTTTCTAATTTTTGTTGTAAAAATAAGAAAATCCTGATCAACTTTTAACCCTTCTAACAAAAAAAATGTTTTTCAAAAATCGTGCTGATGTAAACTACCCACCTGGGAAATGTTCTTTATTAACTAGATTGTGTGACATAACGCTTTGGTTTAAGGGCATAAGAACTAAAATTTTGAAAATTGTGAAATGTATTACATTTTCACCAAATTTCCGATATTTTGACAAATAAACACAAGTCATCTCAATCAAATTTTACCACTATCATGAAGTACAATATGTCACGAAAAAACTTTCTCAGAATAAGTGGGATCCATTTAAGCACTCCAGAGTTATTACCACATGAAGTGACACTGGTCAGATTTAAAAAATGAGGCCCGTTCTTTAACCTACAAAGTCTAGGTCCTTAAGGGGTTAAAACTTTAAAAATCTTAGAGAAAACTCAGAACGAAAATCAGCAGAGGGCAGTATCATACAAATCTCATGCTAGTTTTAACTGAAGTGCTAACATGGGTGCAAGGATATGATCTAACAAGATAGCGATCAAGTCTAACATTTATATACTGCACAGTTATGCACTTATTGCACAGTTTCAAGCCGAAAATTGGTTATTATCTTGACAGCATTAAACACTCAGACTCACAAATTTACTGCACAGGAGTCTGCCGGTAAAGAGTGTTTGTTTCATGTAACTGTAACATCTAGGCAAGAGCAAATAGCAAGAAGAGACAATGAGACAAATATCCTTAGGTGGAGAAACAACATGACGCTTCTTCCATTAATGAGTTCTACTATAAACCAAGAGACTAAAACTTTCAAAATAAAAACATTAAATTCCACAACAGGAGAATGACACATTCTTGGACTAGACAAACTTGTTGGCTAAAAACTATGTAGAAATCTGCTTGTACATTACAGGTGGAGGATAGGCAGTGCAGCCCGGACATGGTTTCAATGTGGATGGTTTACCATTACCACGTGTTGTTTCTGAAATAGGTCAGTTATAGAAATGTAGAAAATCAGTGGTAATGACCCTGACCTCTAATATGCAGTCAGCTCATATATGTCTACACAAAGACAGGTGGTCAACCATACGTGGTCATGACCACATCGAAGTCCTGTTGGGTCTTTCCTGTCTGTCCTGACCATCCAGATATAAAGATCAGGAGACAGGAGAATATCAACACCTTGATGTTATTTCTGACAGGCAATTTGTGGACCTCAAATGTCTGTGTGTACAGAATATCCATGTTATCTGCTCACCCAACAGTCATATGTTACACACAGAAGTCAGTAAATCTGGGGAAGTGTGTGAAACACCTAATCAAACAGTTAATGACAAATGTACACTCATTGTTTGGGTCAGTGACAAGTGTATGCTACCAATTAAAAAAAGCACTAAAATGACCAAAAATACTGCTGTACAAGTAACCAAACAGTGGTCACTAGGGATGAGCGAACCCAAACTGTAAAACCATACTGGAGATTTAGTGTCTGGTACCGAACCCCGAACATAGATTTTTAACAGGATGCCCGGTTTTCTGTTTGTTTTTGGATGCCTAATAAAGTTTGTTGACAAGCTGCAGAGCAAAATTAAGGCCTGGTCTTTAACCTAAAAAATAGCTTGGTCCTTAAAGGGTTAATCAGGCAGGTTTTTGATTTTTGCGCTTGACCTATCGTTTGCCAAGGCCATGTGTGCAGTTAGCACGGGCTGTTTTCAGGGCACAGACGACCCACGTGCTTATACACAGTCGTTTTAATTGGTTGTTGCGCTGAGTTAGCTATTTTAGCTAGGTCAGCTGAGTTAGCTATTTATATTTTCTGTGCCACTTGGCGGTTACCTGAGCTGGTACTCCTCTTCCTTTGCATACCTCTCTGAGAGGCTATCAGAGTGAAGCATCTGGTGTGACGGTTAACACTGTGTATTTAGTCAGCTGCTTCGCTGCCTTCAGTTCGCCGCTGTTCACATTAGCTGCAGTTTTTACATCTCTGCACGGTTGCGATTGTACTTTATTATTATATTTTATTTAGTGCAATCCGCCAACCCTAACAATATCTATACGAGTAGTGTTTCTAAAAAATGTTTCTACTATGCAGCTGTTCCTTTCCCATTTATGGGGCTAAAAAATCTTTTATTCTACCACTGTGTTTATACAATTAGTGTGCCTAAAAAAATTTCTACTCTGCAGTCATGTTTTTGCAACTAGTATTTCTACAAAATTATTCTGCTACGTAGCCATCTCGTTCCCATATGTGGGCCAAAAAATTCTTCTATTCTACTGCTGGGTCTATACGAATAGTGTGTCTAAAAGATTTCTCAACTCTGCAACCGTGTTTTTCTGAGTATTGTTTCTAAAATGCAGCTGTCTATTTCCTGGTTGTGGCTGAAAAAATTATTTCATTCTACTTCTGTGTCCATAAGTGTATTGCTTCTAAAAAATGATTCTAGTTATCAGCTGTCTCTTTCCCATTTGTGGGCTGAAAAAATTCTTATATTCTCCTTCTGTGCCTAAAACAGAAGTATTTCTAAAAATGTATTCTAGTATGCAGCCAGTTCTTCCCCATTTGTGTGCCAAAAAATTATTTTATTCTACCACTGGGTCTATACGAGTAGTGTTTTATAAAAGAGTTTCTAATGTGCAGCCATATTTTTGTGAGAAGTGTGTCTTAAAAAAACTACAATATGAGGCCTCACTTTCCCATTTGTGGGTCAAAAAGTCTCAGTATCTACCTAACAAAAAGCATCTGGTAGCACTGTGCCAATAAGCCTCTGTTTGTACTGTAATGAAAAGCCTCTTGGAGTACTGTGCCAAAAAGCCTCTGTTTGTTCTGTACCAAAAAGTCTCTGGGAGAACTGTGCCAAAAAACCTCTGTTTCTAATTTACCAAAAATCTCAGACTACTGTGTCAAAAAGCCTTTGATTGTACTGTGACACAACGCCTCTGATTGCACTGCAACAAAAAGCCTCTTGGATAATTGTGCCAAAAAGCCTGTTTGTACTGTAACAAAAAGCCAATGGGAGCACTGTATAAAAAAATCCACTGTTTCTACTGTACCACAAAGTCTCTGGGAGTACTGTGCCAAAAAACCTTTGTTTCTACTTTACCAAAAAACCTCAGGGAGTAATGTGCCAAAAAATCTCTGTTTGTACTGTAACAAAGCCTCTTTGAGTACTGTGCCAAAAATCCTGTCATGGGGATACCACAATAGAGATGTGACATAAGATCACGGCGTCTGGTTACACAAACTACTGCCCTGGTTAGAATTGCTTCATCATCATACCAAGCAGTGCAGGTTTTCATTGTTCTGGAAATGCTAGGGTTAAACAGTTCAGCTGAGCTTTCCATCATTGATTGCCTCAGCTGTTCTGTGTTGGACACTCCCCTCTTGTATATATACTTGCCACTGATATTTGGGAACTGCCAGTGATAGTTTATTTTGCCAAATTTGGAGTGGGAGGAGTTGTTCCTTGTTTGGAGTTAGCTTTGCAGAGTTGCTCTGGTAATTTCTGCTTGGAGTTTGCGTGTTCATCCTCTCCTATTTGGTTTGACCTACCATACCCTTGTGTTCTACTCTGTTGTTTGATGAGTGTATTTTGTATGATTGCAGTTTTCATTTATTCTTATTTGTCTTTCCTTGTCTGTCTGGTTAGTTTAATCCTATGCACTATGGCCTCATACCATCCTGGGTGGGGGAGGCAACAGGTGAGGGAATGTCAGGGGCATACAAGGCTCGTGACTCCAACATCTCCACCTTCTGGGGTAATCCGAGGTACAGGGATAGAGTAGGGCACACCCTAGTGTGAGTTATGGATCCGGTGACTGCTCTCGCAGGCCTTTTATATTTAATAACTGCGACACAGGTGTCACTTGACTTGGGGTCGTCATCAAAACTCTTTGTGTGGGAACATTGGTTCCCACTAATAGGTTCCTACTACTCTCTTTCTTTTCTTTCAATTTCACCTTTGTCCAGTAGATGGTGGCATTCGCTTGTAATTACTCAGCTAAGCATCAACTTCAACTATATTCTTCTCTCTTGTCCACTTCTTTACAGCTGTTCGGTCCTAGAACAATAATGCAAATTATATTTATTTTGTAAGAATCCAATCTGTAAGCCATGAGAAATCTTGCTTTGAAACCAAATGCAAATTTGACTATAAGTGCATTGGAGGTGTAATGATCCCAATGGGCTCATCAAGGCTAACTTTATGTTACTACAATGATACTGATGATATTTTATTATTTATTACTGTGAATGTCATAAAGGTATGCAAATAAAGAAGCCGCTATGGGCAACCTATCCCATAGTTAATCAACATGTTCATGTCTTTTGTTTGGGTAAGCTGACAGTGGGGTATGGAGTCAGGAGTACAGTCTTGCATACAATCCCCTAGTCATGGCAATTACAGAAGCCTACATAGTTTCCAAGTACCTAGTGATTGTGTCTCACAATGGAAAGTTCCAGTGGGGTATTACAAGAAATGCATCGATAGTTAAACACAGATTTCTAATCAAAATTTTCAAGACAGAATTTTCTAACAAAGTGAGAAAAATAGTCTGGATCAAATGTTCTGTAACTGCAATGCAAATACAAACACACACAAAGATGCAGGAAATCATCATTAGTTTGGCACAAAAATTGTGACGTTTGCGGTGTAACAACAGGATTGGCTCTTTAAAAACTTGTTGGGTTTAATCAGAAGGAAGCATGGTCACTGACAGCCTAACAAAATCACATATTTTGATCAAGACCACCTGCCATGAAAAGACAAACTCACTCAGATGGGTTCCTACACTACATGCATAGTAGTTTAGCTTAATAGGAATCCATCAGCAGATTTTGGCACCCCAAGTGAGTGCAGCATGATCAAGAAACAGAGATCCTGATTCCAGTGATGTATCACTTACTTGTGCTACTTGCTGCAGTTTTGATAAAATCACTGTTTTATGTTCTGCAGTTCTGGCAAGACTCTGAAGGAGAGAGATCTTGGTTCCAGTGATGTGTTACTTACTGGATTGCTTGCTGTCATTTTGATACAATCGCTGTTTTATCTGCTGCAGATCTTCCAGTTCTTTGAATGCTGAGCTCTGTATAATAACCTCGCCGACACCACTCTTTGGCAGATTTGAGTGTGCACTGTGCATAGGCATAAAACTGATAATCAGTGGTGGGGGTGAGGATACACAGAGTCACACTAGGAAGGAGGTTTACTAGTCCTCTAGTGATAATTGCCTGCTGACAAAATAGCGATGTTATCAAAAGCAGCCCAGAAAGTGATGTATTGCTAGAATCAGGGTCTCTATCTTACATTGTATGGCACTCAGGCTAGGTAGCAATAACCTGGTGACACACATTAATTTGAATAGGTAGAAGCTAGCTTTATTCAATGCAGATTAGTACAGACTTGAGGGGGTTTTACACATAGCGATATTGCTAGCGATATCGCTATGTGTGATACTTACCTCCGACCGGCTCCCCCGCTGTCCATCGCTGATCACGCGAGAATGTCCGGCTCCATTTCTCGTCATCCGCTTCCTGCTGGGCTTCCTGCTGTGACGACGAGCGACGTGTGGAGGCGGGCGGGAGGACGCCAGGATCGCTGTATGTGAAAGGTGAGTATCGTGCGCTGCGTCACTGCTGCATCACTGTGAGATCTGCCTGTGTGACAGCTCACTAGCGATCATTTAGCGATGCACCAGCGATCCTGACTGGGTCGGATCGCTGGTCGCATTGCTAAATGTAAAGGGGCCTTTGGATACGAGATGTGTGCAAGACTAATGTGGAGACAGTCATCTCTCCTACATGCACAATGGAGAAGACAAAGTTTAGCCGACCATAAACATAAGATTCGATTATTATTTACTAATAGAGCACCATTGATTCCATGGAACTGTACATGAGAAAGGATTACAAACAAAATACAAACAGAAATGACAATGAACAATCTAACAATGACCGACTGGTACAGAGGGGGAGCAAGGACCCTTCCCTCCTCGGGGGTTTACAGTCTATAATGGTATGGGAAAACAGACTGTAGATTGGGGGGTTGCAGCAGCTCCGGTGGTGGTGAGATGACAGTGTGGTCATTGCAGGCTGCAGACTTTCCTGAAGAGATGAGTTTTCAGGTTACATGTGAAGGTTCCAAACGTGGGAGACAATTGGACATATTTGTACAAGGAATTCCAGAGGATGGTGGATGCTTGGGAGAAGTCTTGGAGGCCATTGGGTGAGAAGCATACACGAGAAAAAGGTCACAAGAGATGCAGAGGTGTGAATATGGATCTAAGCAATTGGAGAATGTTGAGTTTAGTAGTGCTGGTCAGAAGCAGGGGCGTATCCAGGGGGGGGCAGCCGGGGCATTTGCCCCAGGCGCAGCCGACAGGGGGCACAATCAAGCTAGCTGATGTGGCGGTCCAAAAAGGATACTCCCTGTCGGCGGCAGTCTGCCGCCCCCACACTCAGATTCTCCTGTTCTCTGAGCCGGCTGTCAAACTGACAGCTGGCGCAGAGAAAGTGCAGCGCGTCTATGTACTAGCGTCTTCAGACGCTAGTACATACACTGTCTGACTCACTTGGAGAGAGGCGCAGCGGTGCCTCACCGCCGCCGGCACTTCCGCATGCGCCAGCAGCATGCTCAGGTCACATGATCACGCTGCTGATGTCACACGCCGGCTCTTCAGAGGCGAAGACTCAGGCAGTGAGGCAGCGTTGTGGTTGGTGTGGTAAGTGCTCCAGAAAGGTAATGGGGCTGAAGACACCACCGACTGTGCAAGGGAAGATTGGGGGATGGCTGCAGAGTCCCATGGAATGGATAGGGAGGGAGCAGGGGGAGTAAATTTACTGAGGACAGTGTATAAGGACTCGGAGCAATGCCAGGGTGCAGACATATTCATGTGGTGTGGTGGGGAAAGATGAGGAACATATGGGGGGAGGAGGGGGAAACCAGAGGACATTATGGGGTTAATATGGGGAAGGGGGTTAATGAGTTTGGGGGTTAATGTGGGGAAGGGGATTAATGAGTTTGGGGGTTCATGTGGGAAGGGGGTTAATGAGTGGGGATGGGGTTAATGTAGGGAAGGGGGTTAATGAGTGGGAATGAGGGTTATTAAGTGGGGGGTTAATGAGTGGGGATGGGGTTAATGAGTGGGGATGGGAGTTAATGTGTGGGGGGTTAATGAGTGGTGATGGGGGTTAATGTGTGTGGGATTAATGAGTGGGGATGGGGGTTAATGTGTGGGTGGGGTTAATGTGTGAGGGGGTTAATGTGTGGGGGTATTTGGAGTGAGGGTACAAAATGTGTTGGGGGATTTGGGACTAGGGATGGGGGGTTATTGAGTGGGGATGGGGTGTTATTTAATGTTTTGGGGGGATTTGGAGTGGGGATGGGGGTTATTTAATGTGTGGGGGATTTGGAGTGGGGATGGGGGTTATTTAATGTGTGTGAGGGATTTGGAGTGTGGATGGGGGATTTAATGTGTGGGGGGATTTGGAGTGGGGATGGGGGTACTTAATGTTTTTGGGGGATTGGGGGTGGGGGATTTGGAGTCGGGATGGGGATTTAATGCGTGTGGGGAGATTTGAGGACACAAAATGAAGAGTATGTATGAGGAAACAGTATTGGGGATGGGTGCAGACAGTATGGGGAGCGAACGGGTTAATGTATGTGGACACAGTATGGGGAGTGAGGGTGATGGGATGTGCGCAGACACAGTATGGGGAGTCAGGAATATGTGTGAGCAGACAGTATAGAGAGTGAGGGGGTAAATATATGAGGAGACAGTATGGTGAACAGGTGAGATGTTAGAGGAGGGAGGGGAATAGTGTGAGGTGACAGTATATTGCAGATGTTTTTATTTAGGAGCATTATAATGACACTTCTATCTTTAAGGACGTCGTGTAGAGATTTGCTGCAGAAGACCGGAGAAGATGGAAGTCTGCAGAGGCCGCTGTGGCTGAGAAAACTCATCATGGGGTCTGTACAAGAAGAAAAGGAGAACAACTCCAGAGACATCATCTATAAGGTACCTGGATGTAAATATTATTTGTGATACTGACTTATTCTCATGTTTTTATTTTTTAGGAGCATTAAAGGGGTTGTCCAGGTTTGTGCTGAGTCTGCAGACATTCCGTGTGACTGCAGACTTCTGAATTCTCACAGTGATCACTGAACGCTGTTAGGATTCTCTCGTGCCGTTAATTTACATATATGCGGTCACATGCTGACTAGACATGTGTGGCCTCACTCAATGAAAATGAACAGAGCGAGGCCGGGCACGTCTAGTCGGAATGTGGCCAGAAGTATACAAATCACATGCTTGTACGGACATGACTGTACATCATCGGCAAGGGAGAATCCTAAATGTGTGCAGTGCATTAGTTGTGAGAATTCAGAAGCTGCAATGTCAGGATTCAGCTCTGCAGGTCCCAGTACACATCACATGGACACTCCACTCATATGCGATTTTCATAGTTATGGTCCTGTGACAACGAGCTTCTCTTCCTGCTTTCAGTTTTTTACTGAACATTGAGAGCATTAGGGAGAGCAGCTTGTGGGTACTTGGCTAAGTGTGAAAGTCGCATATGTACTTGGGGGGGGGGCGCTGAACCAAATTCTTGCCCCGGGTGCCAGAAAGCCTAGATACGCCTCTGGTCAGAAGCATACATATCAGAATGTTTCCGTTCCCTGCTTTTTCTCCTTTCTTTACCCTTCCCCTACCCTTCCCTGTACCTCCATATAGCATTGCACTAACCTTACATAATATGCCTGAAAGACAACAAAATGCTATACAATCTAATACTGGAGTGGTAACATGTTGTATTATCAAAATGTTAATAAAAATAATGGGGAAAGAAATATAGAGATACTGAGCTATGAATATGCAGTGATAAGGATTGGGAAGTTGGATTTCATTTGCCTGACACTTTTGTTCTGGAGGAGATAAGTCATTCATAGACCAGTCTAGCAGCTGTTTTTGTTACTGTTTTATTCATTACCTCTTGCTACTAAGAACACTTGTGTGTGAAAGGGATTTGAGAGAGATATCTGTCATCTAGATGGATATAAAATGACTATGGTTCATCCTAATCAGCATCTTTCATAAAGTAAAAAATGGGTGTGTAAGTCTTTTGTCAATGCAATTTAAAATATTAAAAATATAATACTTTTTGAGAACGCCTTATCTCCCGCAGGGTGCTGGTGCATCTTTGTGTTTACTTGCTTACCCACATAGTCACAGCAGATTTGCTTCGGTCCACTTATTTTACTTTTTACGAGGTGATGACCAACTTTTGCACTGTATGTGAGTGTAGGGTCTCCATCTCTGTCATACGTTTTTTCCACTTGTCTGAGGTTGTTTGTAATTAATATAGAATAAAAATAGAATAAATCTGTCTTCTACCTATGTTAAGTTCAATTTGTAGGACTTTACCTAACGCTGCATTCACACATTTGTTTCTGTTTCTACATCGACGGACCATTTTTCACATGTTATCTGTTTTAAATTCATCTTATATCCTTTTGCATTCATTTTCTCCAGTCACCTTCCATGACAACAGCATCGGAGGATGTCTCCCCGCCCTAACGGAGGACAGGATACACAAAGAGGTTAAATACCCCTCCCCATCCTGCAACCACCAGTGTTTTTCTGTCCCCTATTGGGCTTGACGAGGTTCCCTGATGGTGCTGCTGTGGCCGGTGATTTGGCGCACCCAGGGCTATTCACTTACCGCCAGGCAGCTGAGATCGGGGGCTCTGCTCTCCTCCTCCACTTGCTGCTTCCGTCTCCATGCGTGCCATATGGGTCGGGACCTCTTTCACACGCTCCTCCTGCGCCCCCTTTGTGGGGTAAAGCACAGTGGTGATGTGTGACCGGGGTCTTCTTGCAGCTCCCTGGCATCCTCCTCTCCTCATGCGGCAGTATCCGGACACAGCGCACACCGGAAATGACGTCAGGTGAACATCCGGTTCACTCCCTATGTGTTCCACAGTGGAACACACGCGCGCCCCGGCATTTGCTGGAAGTATCCGGACCTGCGAGCATGTTTGGGGGTGTTCTCTCTGCAGTTCCCCCCTGTCAACCCGGTGGAGGAAGAGCACAATTGTTTGATGCTGCACCTCGGTTATTTAATCCTAGTCGGGGATGCTTCCAGGTAAGGCCATTCTCTGTATCTCTGTGTGACCACTGACATACTGACGATGGACGGTGACAAACCCCCCTTTCTGCCTCTGCGGAGCCCAGCATCCACCCTCCTACTGTAAGTAGCGGATGAAGGTCCGTTTCTATTTGAGGCATCCTTAAGGGAGACTTAGTCCACCTTTCTCTCTCCCTTTTAGAGAGACAAGGTCCCTGCCCCTAGGAAGGATACAGTATGCAGTGGCAAGTGTGGCATTTGTGCTATCAAGCTCCCCTCAGCTTATAAGAAGAAGCTTTGGCAGCCCTGCACTGACAGTGTGTTGCATTCTGAACAGCCATCTCTGTTGGACAGCATCAAAACCCTCATTACACAGGAGCTTCAATCCTCTATGTCTGGCCTTTCACAGGTTTCAATACCACAACCCCCTCCTCCTGAGAAAAGGAAAACGGCATTGGTGGAGTCTGATTCAGACTCTGGCGAGGTCCGTACCTCTGGTTCGGAGGATGTTTGGGAGGAGGGTTCCACTTCCACCCCCGGGTCCGATAATAAAAAATATTATTTTTCCTCCGAGGATATGGAGGAAGTGATTAGTATGGTGAGAATCACCATGGGGGTTGAGGAGGAAGAGGTGAAACAGTTAGTGCAGGATGAAATGTCTGGAGGGCTAAAACCTAGGAAACAAAAGGGTTTCCCCATACATGAAACCATTCAGAGCCTTATCCTTCAAGAATGGGACCTTCCTGAGAAAGGGCTTAGCGTCCCGTCAGATTCAAAAAATCATTTCCCTCTGAATGGAGATTGCTCTCTTTGGGAAACTCCCAAGGTAGATGTGCAGGTATCCAGAGTGGCAAAAAAGATAGCAATTCCCTTTGAGGACTCGTCTCAGCTTAAGGATCCTATGGATCATAAGATCAAGAGCTTGCTGAGGGAGTCCTGGGATACCTCCACTAATCTGCTAAAATCAAACGTGGCTTCCACCTGTGTCACAAGATCCCTATTCTGCTGGATCCATACATTGGAAGATCACCTCACTTAGGAACTTCTAGGCAGGAAATCCTTGACTCTCTTCCCCTACTTCAGAAAGCAATGGGGTTCCTGGCCGACGCCTCTGTGGAATCATTACGTGTAGCAGCCAAGTCCGCAGTCCTCTCCAATTTAGCTAGGAGGGCTCTGTGGCTGAAATCATGGAGAGCCGATGTCACCTCCAAGGCTAAGCTTTGCGCCATTCCCTTTCAAGGACACTACATCTTTGGCCCAGCTCTCGATGAGATCTTAGAAAAAGCTACGGACAAAAAGAAAGCACTTACTGAACAAAGGAACCCTAGGAAATGTTTTTTTCATCCCTCCTGGAATCAGTCCTCCCATCAGGAGTTTAAAGAGAAAGGCAAATCTGGCCGTTGGAGTTATCCAAAAGGTGGTAAGGGCAAAAATATACTTGTCCCCCAGCACCAACAAGCTCCAGACAAAAAGTGACTGCTCCCTGTTGGGGTCGGCTCTCAAAACTTCCTTCCCCAGTGGCAATACAGCTCCGCGAACCAGTGGGTTCTACCTACCATTCAGGACGGATTGAAGCTAGAGTTCGAGAGCTAGAGATGTTCTTTAGGTGTAAACGGCAAGAGCGGGCAAGAGATTGTATATGGGATGTGAAGGAGAGATTGGTGTCAAACATAATACCCAGACAGCGCGCCTGCTGCCGGGGTGTTATTATGGTGCCATCCACGAGAGGGAAATGTCAGGTTTATGGGGGTTAGGAGATGGCAGGAGCAGAAGAAGTTCAGTTTTGGGAAGGTTGAGCTTCAGATAGAGGGCAGACATGATGTTGGAGACTGCGGACAAACAGTCACTGGCATTCTGTAGTACAGCGCGGGTAAGGTCAGGGGATGACGTGTATAGTTGTGTGCATTCAGCATAAAGATGGTGCTAAAAGCCAAATCTGCTGATGGTCTGTCCAATTGGGGCTGTCTAGAGAGAGAAGAGAAGGGGGCCAAGGACTGAGCCCTGACGTACCCCAACAGTGAGAAGAAGAGGAGATGAAGTGGAGCCAGTGAGCAAAACACTCAAGGAGCGGTCAGAAAGATAGGAAGAGAACCAGGAGAGAGCAGTGTCCTTAATGCCTAGTGACTGGAGCCTAGAGAGTAGGAGACGGTGGTCAACAGTGTTGAAAACTGCAGAAAGGTCGAGAAGCATCTACTCTTTGTAAAGCCATTCCTAATATTCCGTCTGGTAAAGTAAGAATTAACCTTGACCTACATAGATACTTGTTGCTAAAGCTGTTGCTGTTTGCTGCCATTATTGCATTTTTGCTACACGATGGTATGGTACATTTAGTATGATCACTTTTTAAATGTAGTCATTTTTTATGTTGCTTTCACTTATTCCTTTTTCACTTTAACACTTTACTTGAACTGCTTGATGACTTCTCCTCATTCACATTCTTGGATTCACTTTGTATGTCAATAATATACTGCACTTTACTGCATGTTCACTTTCTTTGCACTTGCTCTTCTCAATGCCTGCCCTTTATTTTGAGGACTTTTGCACTTACTTTAGCACCAGCACTTTTCGATGGGCTCGCCCTAATTTTGATGGCATTCACGACTTACTTGAATATTTACCTAATTTCCCTATTATTTTCTTTCACTCAACCACTTCTTTCTTATGCTTTCTTTGGTTTTGTCTTTACAGTTACAATAGAGCTACATAGCTTATCTAATCCCCTTTTCACAAGATGTGCGCATGTGCATGTTGACAATAGACGTCACCTTTCTGATCACATGAGCAGCTTTATAACATCACATGATTTGTCTCTTAATGTTGCACGTGACTCAGCCCTAGGTAAACATTAATTTTTGTATCATTGATTTAATTATTTTTATTTAATCCTTTATCAGTTGCCCATTAAATATCTGTCTGTTACTCCCACCAACCGCCCCAGATGAAGCTGTCGTGAAACACACATCAGATGTTTGGTGCCTGAGTCATCTCTACATTCCACAGTTATGATACTTATGGAAACAGTCCTCACATCAGGGTGATTTTTTGCTCACTGTGACCTTCATCGCCAGTATTTACCTTGGCTCTCTAATACATAGGGGTCGCCCTCCCAGGGCTGTGGGGTACTCAGTACCGTGCCGGTGTCAGCGGGATGTGTCACAGCAGCGGTGACCCAGTCCGTGGCCCTGGGCGCCCAAGTATTAGGGGAGATTGAATGGTGGAATGTAGTTAATGGAAGAGTTCGTGACGCCACCTGTGGTGTTCGGCAAGTGAGTTGTTAAGCCGACGCTGCATGCAGATCCACTGGGACTAATGGTATGGTGCAGCAAAGATGTAAAAGCTCCCCACAGGTAAAGCTGTAGTCCCAGGGCAGTGTAGATGTGGTTGGCATGGGGATGCAGCAGTGCCAGAAGGGTAGGAAGCAGACAAAGACACAGCGGGGTGCAATTTATGTACCTTTACTTGATAAATACAGTCCAGGGTCCTGATTTCAGATGGTATTGGAGCAGGCTAGCCTGGGAGCAGCTCAGGGATTCTCTCTCAGCAGATGGGCTGTGCAGTCTCCTTCCCTAGCGCTTATTTGAGTGAAGTACTCCTAGTACTGAGTTACACTGAAGTTCCTCCTAATTCTCTTCTACTAGCACTCCTCGTATGGCAGACAGCTGTAGCCGCTATTCCTCTCTTGGCTCACTCCGTGCTGTTGTGCCTCCTTGTCTTAGATGGGGGTAGGGCAATTACAGCCTCCTACTCCTCTGGTGTCTGTTGCAGGACCATTAGTATCCGTACAACCGTGGAGACCAGGCTCCAGTTCATGCACTCTCGCTGTGAGGGAGCTCTCTTTCCTCAGCTCAACCTCCAGCTTCTCTCTACACGTCTGCACACTTCACCCTCCTCACGCTAACTGACCACTCCTTCCTCTTGGCCCTCAGAGAGCACGCCTCCCTTCAAATCCGGTTCAGAGTCCCCCCTGCTGGCCTGGAGTGGAACTGTGTTGCATGTATAGGTTAACTGTGAGAGAGACCCTTCACTGCCTCCAAGCCTGGCATTACCCTCCCTGGAGGAAGGCAAAGCCACTGTGGCAGCCATACTCCTGGGGGCGCCACAATCCCCCCTAGTGCAAGTCAGCACTCCTGGACTGATAAAAACATATGAAAAACACATAAACATATAACAAATATAATTGTACAAGATTTTGAAAAATGAAAAATGTACAATAACCAAAGGCTCCAAAAACAGTCCTATGATGACAAGTCCAAGCATCAATGTCCATGGTCCATTCCTGGGCAAATGGTAAACTAATTACAAAGAAAGATTTTGACCACACACAGTCCTGTGGTTCAGTGTCTTTAAAACAAAACTGGCAAATTCCAAAGGAAACTCTTGCAGATTACCTGTAGGCACAAAACTTGAAAACAGTTACATATATATATACAATTTCAACATTCACATAAACTTAGCTATATTCGATATCTGATGGGTGGTATATCTTGTGTAGTACGGGTAGACCTGCATAATATTGGTGTAGTGTGTAATGTACTGGATACACTACTGATGGTTCTACATGGCACAGGGATACTAGATTGTCTAGGAACTCTTAGACTCACCATGGGTATAACAGATTCACCACTGGCAGGGCTAGGATTCTCTGGCTCCACTGCTGGTGTGGCATCTGCTGCCTGATTTTCCTGATCCTCAGGATTTTCTTGAGTTGCATCTTCCTGTGCTACCAATTGGGGAAATGTCAACACTGGCACCACTATAGCATCATTTACTTTAGTCCAATTTGCTGGGAATTCTCCAAGTATTGTGCTGACCTTTTCTTCTTCTTCTATGGGTTGGATGTTATCTTGTTCTTCCATTCTTTCTTTTAACAGGTCAGGACATAATTTCAAATGATCCCTTGATACGGCTGCTTAGATTTCTCCTCCATCTTTACTAATAAGGCACACCTTGGTATTGTCAAATTTTGAGGGTAGAATGCTGTAGGGTTCAGCTTCCCATTGATCATCCAGCTTATGCAGTCTTCTTTTTCTCTTGAGGACTTGTTCTCCTGGTGACATGGGAACTGCAGGTGCATGCTGATTGTAGTGCCTTTCTTGCTTTTGTCTTGCCTGAGCTAAACTCTTTTCCACACATTCTTGTACTTTTCTGTACTGTTGCTGCCTCTCTGTATACCAGTCAGCATCTGGTGATGTTACTTCAGGAGTCAGGACTCCCATGTCCAAATCAATAGGCAGTTTCCCAGGCCTTGCCCTCATTAGGTAGGCTGGAGAACAGTTGGTGGAATTCACAGGAATGTGGTTGTAGAGGTCCACCAGATCTGGCAACTTTTCTGGCCACAGATTCCTCTCCTCCAAAGGAAATGTCTTCAGTAGGTCAATCACTACCTGGTTCATCTTCTCACACATGCCATTGGTCTGTGGATGATAAGGGGTTTTCCTGATCTTCTTGCAACCATACAAGTTACAGAATTCCTGGAACACTTCTGCCTCAAAGGCGGGACCTTGATCTGTAAGCACTTGCTCAGGATATCCATGTGGTTTACAGAAGTGCTGTTGGAATGCTCCGGCTGTTGTCCTGGCTGGTTGATCTTTGACAGGCACAACTACCAGGAATCTTGAGTAGTGGTCCACAATGGTAAGAGCATAGATATAGCCTGACCGGCTTGGAACCAGCTTCATATGGTCCAGGGCTACCAACTCGAGGGGCTGCTTGGTCACAATTGGCTGCAGAGGAGCCCTCTGGCTGTGTCGATCCTTTCTGTGCAGGTTATATTGTCCACACTCCTGGCACCACCTCTCAATGGGTTTCCTCATACCAGCCCAGTAGAACCTCTCCCGGAGCAATGCTTCCAACTTCTTCCATCCGAAGTGTCCAGCTCGATTGTGGTATGCTTCCAGGACCATTGATGCCTCTCTCTTTGGGACTATCACCTGCCAAACCAGCTCATGAGTACGGGCATTGATACTCCTCTGACACAGCTTTCCTTCATAAATGAACAGTCGGCCTCTCTCCTTCCAGAACTGCTGGGTTTCCTCAGGAGCATTCGACTCTGGGCGTGAGTGAGCTTGTGACAGTAGCTCCTTCACCAGGTGGACTGCGGGGTCATTATCCTGAGTTTCTGCCCAGTCATGATGGGGCAATGGATTTAGGGTGACTTCTTTCAAGCCAGACCATCTGTTTCTCACTCCTTGAGCACGTTGATGGGTGGTATACCTTGTGTAGTACGGGTAGACCTGCGTAATACTGGTGCAATGTGTAATGTACTGGATACACTACTGATGGTTCTACATGGCACAGGGATACTAGATTGTCTAGGAACTCTTAGACTCACCATGGGTATAACAGATTCACCACTGGCAGGGCTAGGATTCTCTGGCTCCACTGTTGGTGTGGCATCTGCTGCCTGATTTTCCTGATCCTCAGGATTTTCTTGAGTTGCGAATTCCTGTGCTACCAATTGGGGAAATGTCAACACTGGCACCACTATAGCATCATTTACTTTAGTCTAATTTGCAAGGAATTCTCCAAGTATTGTGCTGACCTTCTCTTCTTCTATGGGTTGGATGTTATCTTGTTCTTCCATTCTTTCTTTCAGCTTGGAACCAGCTTCACATGGTTAACTGTGAGAGAGACCCTTCACTGCCTCCAAGCCTGGCATTACCCTCCCTGGAGGAAGGCAAGGCCACTGTGGCGGCCATACTCCTGGGGGCGCCACACATATATATCTGTTGACTCCCCTGCAGTTGTATTTTGGCACCCTTTAGAGTTTTTTTATGCTATCTAATAAAGGTTATATAAGTGATTATTCACATCCTGCCCTTCTCATTTGTTGGTTCAATAAAAAGCAACTAAATCATTTTAATGAAGGATTAAACTGTAACGCAATTACTGTAATACATTTTAACAATGAAGTTAAATAAGATACAGCATAACAAAGGAAAGAGTTACATATAATCTTATGGACTTCAGCTGTAACTCAGTCTGTAATAAAAGTCAATCAGTAAAGATAGAAGAAAATCTGAAATGTTGGTTTACTAAAATGTATGTTCATTAAATGCACTCAATACTTGCTCGGGGCACCATTTGCATAAATGATTGCATCAATGTGGCGTAGCATGTAGGTGCATTTTCGATTTGGAACATAATTTTTCAAGCTGGTGTTATAAAGAATTCTAATTTATTGAGATAATGGACAGCAACTCAACATTATTAGCACGCACAAAGAGACACAAATTAAACAAAAAAAATCACCAAAAAATGCACCTAAACTGCAATGAAAAATGCACCAGAACACATGTGAAAAACGCACCAAAAATGCACCTAAACCTGCTTTTTTGCTGCAGCTTCTTTCCTGCCAAGAAATCAGGTAGTGCTGCATAAAAATTAATGAACATACCCTTCAGGTTATGTGCGTACATTGCGCATTTGCCTTTGTAAACTTCTGCGCAGGTGCTGCTTCTCTTGGCAGAAAACGAAGTTGAAAATCTGCGAGGATTTGAAGCGAATTTTCATGCGGTTTTGTCTGCAGATTTGCAAGCTAAATAAAGATACATTATTTAACAAACAAATAAAATTGTGATGTCATTTCCTTGTCCATCCTCTTCTTTTACATTATCCATTGAAGACCATAATATCAAATACCATGGTCAAATATAATGTTTACACAGAAAACAAATGTAAGTGAATATAATATAGATATATTTCCTCTAACATCTGCTCTACCACCATATCAGCAAATAGTGCTCATATACTGCCATATAGTGCTCATATACTGCCATATAGTGCTCAAATACTGACATATAGTGAACACAAAGCCATACAGTGCTCATGTACTGCCATATAGTGAACACATAAAACCATACAGTGCTCATATACTGTCACATAGTGGTCAAATACCATTTTATAGTGTTCATATACTGCAGCATAGTGCTTATATACTGCCATATAGTGCTCTTATCCTGCCATATAGTGCTCATATACTGCAATATAGTGAACACATAAAGCCATACAGTGGTCATACAGTATACTGCCACATAGTGCTCATACACCATCTTATAGTGCTCACATACTGCCATATAGTGCTCACATACCACCTTATAGTGCGTGAAATGCAATGTTTATTTTTCAAAACATTTTTGAAAAAATTGTGTGGGCTCCTGCATAATTTTTATAACCAGCAGAGAGAAAGCCGACAGCTGAGGGGTGATGTTAATATTCTGGGAAGGAGCCAATAACCATAAGGTTCCAAGGCTATTAATATCAGCTCGCTGATGTTTGCTTAGCCTTTACTAGCTATTTTACAGGGGAACCCTAGAAAAAAATTGACATGGGGTCCCCTTATAAAATCAATCCAGCAAAGGCTAGACAGACAGCAGCAGGCTGATATTAATAGCCCGGGTGGAGGCCAAGGTTATTTCCCCCTAGGCTTAAAACATCAGCTCTTAGCCGCCCCGTAAATGGCGCATCTTATAGATGCCCCAATTCTAGCACTTAGCCTCACTCTTCCCACTTGCCCTGTAGCAGTGGCAAGTGGGGTACATATTTGTGGCGTTGATGTCACCTTCATATTGTCTGGTGGCATCAAGCCCACGGATTAGTAATGGAGAGGCTTCTAGAAGACACCTATCCATTACTCATCCTATAGTTATATGGTCAATAATGACACTGCCAGAATAAAGTCCTTTATTAATCTTAATTAACCATACTTACTGCATTGCCTAATCCCCAACTCCTTCAATCTCCTGCAACAAAAATAAAATAATAAACCAACATAAATACTTCCTGTTCACCGTAGTCCATTTACGGAGTGTCCCATGACGATCTCACATGTAGAACTGTCACATCGGGAGATGTGACTGCTCTACCCAACCTCTGGTGATACACTGACAGGAGGTAATATCTCCCGCAGTGTATCATGGAGCTGCAGTGAGTGTTCACCAGAGTTCATCACTCAGGTGCTCTCATTTTACGGCACTACCGCTGTGTGAGAACTTTCTCACGCAGCAGTGCCATAAGTGACAGCACAGAGCCGATCAGCTGATACACCACAGGGGCAATTAGCTCCAGTCAGTGTATCGCCGGTCGGGTAGAGCGGTCACATCTCCCAGTGTGACTGTTCTACATGTGAGATGAGATTATCGTGGGACAATCTGGATTATGTTGGACTACGGCAGACAGGAAGTATATGTTTGTTTATTACTTTATTTCTAGTATACGAGGGTGTTGGTGATTTGCTTTGCGGTGAGTATAATGGGTTTTTATTTCTATGTGAATATGTATGTATTATGTGAATAATGAATATGTATGCAATTTAACTTTTTTTGTACAGTGAACACAGGTGCTGGCAAATGATTCTACTCTCCCTTTAGCGGCACCTATTGTCACTGTTATCAGTGACACTAGAGATAGCCGGATGGGAGCAGTAGTCTCATCAGCCCAGGCGCCGGCAGATGATAATACTCTCCCATCAGCGGCACCTGTTGTCACTGTTATCATTGACACCAGACATAGCCGGATGTGAACAGTAAGCCTACTTCACTGCTGCGGGTCACAGTCAGCTGCAGATTCACACTGACATCTGCCAGCATGATCCCGCAATGCTGTGACTGACAGTACTGGTGGTAGCGTTAACTCACACACAGACACCAGCACACACCTGCAGACACACACAGAAACACACATACACACACAGACACCCCCCTACACCAACAGATACCCACACACAGCTGCACACGCTCGCAGACACCTGCACACAGCCCCACACACAGACCTAGCATGTGACGAGCATTGCGACGCCAAGGTCCAAAATAGACCTGATGACGCCCTGCAGCCAGCCAATTACTGTAATGCCACAACCAATATGGTGGCAGCATTACAGTGTGTGGCAGACAATCCCTGCATGTTCATTGGTGCTCCAAATAGCGCCAAAGATGCAGGGCGGGGACGCGTGCTCCAGCCAAGCAACCCCTTTAATACTCCAGGAGCTCGAACATCGCGAGCACTGTGATGCTCGGGCGAGCACCGAATAGTGTTGAGCATGCTTGCTCATCACTAATGATAGTGAATTTTGGGCTTTCATTGGCTGTAAGTAGAGTTGAGCGATACCATCCGATACTTCAAAGTATCGTATCGGATGGTATCGGCCGATCTTTAAAAAAAGTATCGGTATCGCCGATTCCGATACCGGAAGTCCCATTCAAGTCTATGGGACTTCCGGTATCGGAATAAGAAAAACCCTTTCCTGCCCTTGTACAGCCTCTCTGGGGTCTGTACGGGCCTTTCGGGGGGCTGTGCCGGCCTGCCAGGGGGTCTGTGCAGGCTCCGGTGGTCTGTGCCGGCCTGCCGGTGGTCTGTGCAGGCTCCGGGGGGCTGTGCCGGCCTGCCGGGGGGCTGTGCCGGCCTGCCGGGGGGCTGTGCCGGCCTGCCAGGGGGTCTGTGCAGGCTCCGGTGGTCTGTGCCGGCCTGCCGGTGGTCTGTGCAGGCTCCGGGGGGCTGTGCCGGCCTGCCGGGGGGCTGTGCCGGCCTGCCGGGGGGCTGTGCCGGCCTGCCGGTGGTCTGTGCAGGCTCCGGGGGTCTGTGCAGGCATCGTCCGATGGGACTACAAGTCCCATCGGGCGATGCCTGCTACCATGACAGTGATTGACACATTAGCCAATGATGGGACAGTAGTAGTCCCATCATCCGGTTAATGTGTTAAATGTAAAAAAAAAAAAAAAAAAAAATTACATGCTACATTCATACTACATACTACATACATGCTACATTCATACTACATACTACATACATGCTACATTCATACTACATGCAACATACATACTACATATATACTACATGCATGCTACATATATACTACATGCATGCTACATACATACTACATATATACTACATGCATGCTACATACATACTACATATATACTACATGCATGCTACATACATACTACATGCTACATGCATGCTACATACATACTACATACATGCTACATATATACTACATACATACTACATATATACTACATGCATGCTACATATATACTACATACATACCACATACATACTACATGCATGCTACATATATACTACATGCATGCTACATACATACTACATATATACTACATGCATGCTACATACATACTACATGCTACATGCATGCTACATACATACTATATACATGCTACATATATACTACATACATACTACATATATACTACATGCATGCTACATATATACTACATACATACTACATATATACTACATGCATGCTACATATATACTACATACATACTACATATATACTACATACATGCTACATACATACTACATATATACTACATATATACTACATGCATGCTACATACATACTACATGCTACATGCATGCTACATACATACTACATACATGCTACATATATACTACATACATACTACATATATACTACATGCATGCTACATATATACTACATACATACCACATACATACTACATGCATGCTACATATATACTACATGCATGCTACATACATACTACATATATACTACATGCATGCTACATACATACTACATGCTACATGCATGCTACATACATACTACATACATGCTACATATATACTACATACATACTACATATATACTACATGCATGCTACATATATACTACATACATACTACATATATACTACATGCATGCTACATATATACTACATACATACTACATATATACTACATACATGCTACATACATACTACATATATACTACATGCATGCTACATATATACTACATGCTACATACATACCACATACATACTACATACATGCTACATATATACTACATGCATGCTACATACATACTACATATATACTACATGCATGCTACATACATACTACATGCTACATGCATGCTACATACATACTACATACATACTACATGCTACATACATACAACATATATACTACATACATACAATACATTCATACAATACATACATAGACATACAGTACATATAACATAGAGTAACATACTTACCAATACTTGTCACATTGTTCCCCGAAGCCATTGTCGTCTACGGAATAAATATTAACATAACAAACCACAAAAATACTCACCCACGATCCGAAGCAGTCCACGAGTGTGTCCCACGACGATCTTGGGTAGAGAACTGCAGCATCAGCTGATGCTGCCGTTCTCTACGGGCTGCAGGAATCCAATGACGGAAGGTAGGTATCCTTCCGCACTGTATTCCTCCGCCACTTAAAAAAAAAAAAAGTCCCTAGTCTCACTTTATGCCATTGCTGTGTGGGAATTTCCCACACAGCAATGGCATAAAGTGAGACTAGGGACTTTTTTTTTTTTAAGTGGCGGAGGAATACAGTGCGGAAGGATACCTACCTTCCGTCATTGGATTCCTGCAGCCCGTAGAGAACGGCAGCATCATCTGATGCTGCAGTTCTCTACCCAAGATCGTCGTGGGACACACTCGTGGACTGCTTCGGATCGTGGGTGAGTATTTTTGTGGTTTGTTATGTTAATATTTATTCCGGAAAGACAATGGCTTCGGGGAACAATGTGACAAGTATTGGTAAGTATGTTACTCTATGTTATATGTACTGTATGTCTATGTATGTATTGTATGAATGTATTGTATGTATGTAGTATATATGTGGTATGTATGTAGCATGTAGTATGTATGTAGTATGTATGTAGCATGCATGTAGCATGTAGTATGTATGTAGCATGCATGTAGTATATATGTAGTATGTATATAGCATGCATGTAGTATATATGTAGCATGTATGTAGTATGTATGTGGTATGTATGTAGCATGTAGTATATATGTAGCATGCATGTAGTATATATGTAGTATGTATGTAGTATGTATGTAGCATGTATGTAGTATATATGTAGTATGTATGTAGTATATATGTAGCATGCATGTAGTATATATGTAGTATGTATGTAGTATATATGTAGCATGCATGTAGTATATATGTAGTATGTATGTAGTATATATGTAGCATGTATGTAGTATGTATGTAGCATGCATGTAGCATGTAGTATGTATGTAGCATGCATGTAGTATATATGTAGTATGTATGTAGCATGCATGTAGTATATATGTAGCATGCATGTAGTATGTATGTGGTATGTATGTAGCATGTAGTATATATGTAGCATGCATGTAGTATGTATGTAGTATGTATGTAGTATGTATGTAGCATGCAGTATGTATGTAGTATGTATGTAGTATATATGTAGTATGTATGTAGCATGCATGTAGTATGTATGTAGCATGTATGTAGTATGTATGTAGTATATATGTAGTATGTATGTAGCATGTAGTATGTATGTAGTATTTTTTTTTTTTTTTTTTTTTTTTAACATTTAACACATTAGCCGGATGATGGGACTACTACTGTCCCATCATTGGCTAATGTGTCAATCACTGTCATGGTAGCAGGCATCGCCCGATGGGACTTGTAGTCCCATCGGACGATGCTTGCACAGACCCCCGGACATCAGCACAGCCCCCCGGCAGGCCGGCACAGCCCCCCGGCAGGCCGGTACAGACCCCCACAGGGTGCACAGCCCCCCGGCAGGCCGGCACAGCCCCCCGGCAGGCCGGCAGAGACCCCGGGCAGTCCACACAGCCCCCCGGCAGGCCGGCACAGCCCCCCGGCAGGCCGGCAGAGACCCCCGGAAGGCCCGAAATGACGGCGCATCATGATGCGCACACACCGCGCATCATGATGACGTCAGGCCGTCAATCAACTGAACTTCCGATTCCGATGCCGAATTCCGATATTGAAAAAATATCGGAAGTCGGTATCGGAATTCCGATACAGCAAGTATCGGCCGATACCCGATACTTGCGGTATCGGAATGCTCAACACTAGCTGTAAGCCATAATCATCAACATTAACAGAAATAAACAATTGAAATAGATCACTGTTTGCATTAACTCTATATATGAGTTTCACTTTTTGTATTGAAGAACTGAAACAAATTAACCTTTTAATGATATTCTAATTTTGTGAGAAGCACATGTAGTTGCATGTAACTTTGAAAACAGTGGAAATGTTTTGCGGCATTTTGATAAGGATCATATGCTATTGCTCCACTTACCCAAGTTACAGCTTATCACCAGTCATAATAGACTGATATGTTGCAGTAGTAAGTGTTCAGATATGGATACCATTAGTGAGATAACATTGTGTTACATTATACCTGGTGGTCATTAGGAAAAACCCTAGATGTGGAAAGAATGTTTTATTTTTTTTTCCCAATGGCCTTCAGCTCATTCTTGAGCCACAGGGACTTGATGGATGAATGATCTGTAAAAAGATTAATCTTGTGCAAGCCTAGATAGGTCCACCTGGGTCTTCTCCGCTATTATCTTGATAGTAACAAGCAATTGGGTTGCTGGTCATTCACTTTGTCTTGTTCCTTCTAGGAAGGTGGGCTGGCATGTCTGTTGTCGGGTGTCCCAGGACCAAGGGCTACTTCACTGTCACTAATGCTATGGGTGCCCTAGCTCATCCTATTCTCCAGATTGCTTCTGATTGTAAAGATGCCGGGACCATGCACCTTGTCTTAGGTCCTGAATCCACCCTCAGTCTGTATGCTTCCCCTACACAGGGAAGAGGGGAGTAGTAGTGTACCATAATACACCAACCAGATTAACTAAGTAATAAAAACAGGGATAACGGGAAAATACCAAACATACAAATATAATCACACAGACAACAGAGGTAAACAGTGCAGAATGGAAGATGTGGTTAAACAAAAGTAGAAGAAGAAGGGGAATTATCACACACTCAAAACATAGCAACAGTCACAGATAAATCCAACAAATGCCTTCTCCACCAACAACCACCAACAACCTCCAGCCATGCAGCATAAGATACCTCTGACATAGAGTGCTAGCCAGGATCCAGATTATATATGAGATGAGTAGCTATCAGTGCACAGCTGAGCGCCTTAATGCAGGATAGCTTCCAGGAGTTCTCAACTGAGCAGATTAACAGCTACACTCCTAAAAGAAATTTACACTATTTAGTAAGAAGGTGAAGTGCTTCTAATCAGTCCAGGACTAGGAGAAATCAAACACTGTGGTATTTATTTGGTGTCAGACTAGTAATTTATTTAAATGAGAGTAATTGTGCGCAACATTCTTGTTAAATTCTACTTAAGTGAAATACTATTCTATACTTTTCACATAAAACTGACAACTATTGTTATTATCCTTTGAAAAAATGTTTGAAGTTGCAATACATTTAAAATGTATACTATGTAAAATGTTCATTATTAGGTGTAGTGTATATTGTATCCTGGAATACACTGAAGCAATATCACTTATTATTGTACATGATGTAGGGTTTTGTACTCACTCAACTGCAGTTAAGGAAGGCAAAGGAGGCAGTTTCTTGAAAATATCCAGGCAAGTTTAATAAGACTGCATAAACCGCTCAGGGAACCAAACAAAACAACATCCTTTTCCGGCACATCGTGAAAACACAAAGTAAAAAGTCCATACAATATTGCAGGTCCACCCTCTCAGGACAATGTCCTGTTCTTTAGGCCTTAACACAGACCAACACACAGGAGATCCACACATCTCCAGATCCAGACCCTGATTGAGACACTCTGCTTCCATTTTACCTGCCAAACCATGCCCCTGGAGTGGGGATATGTGAGCAGTCATTTGCACCCATTTTTTTGACTGCTTGTAAACTCCAGCCCTAATAACTCTCTCAGCACTATATGTGCTGGAGCATGCTTTCCGAGCTCACATCTCTGAAGCTACCAACCGCGATGATACCTGTCTCCCCTCAAGGACCCATCCAGTGGAAATCTTACAATGTATTAAATATAAGTTTCCTTTTCCATCCTGTACAGGAAAGATGTATATCTTTGTACAGTGTTAGTCAGTAGATAGAAAAATATTTATAACTGAGTAAGCCATTAAAAGGTATCAGCCACTGAGGACTCTCAATTCTAAATATTTTTCCATCATGCAGACATTTGTGTGTGCATTAGAGAAGAGATGGAACTAGACTAAAAAATGGGAAAAGAGAAACTGGTGGAAAAAGTGTATTGCATAGACAATGTACATATGGGAAACTTTAGGACTTGCCTATTATGTGGATGTTACTTAGACACATGCTACCTACCTAATATTTTGCAGACCAAGTACATGACATCAAGGCAGTAGCCTCTTTCAGCTGGATTTTACGCCCTGCTACACTGCAAAAAGTGTCCATTTAAGTTCAAATTTATCTCATGCTCTCTTAATTGTGGTCTTTGCAATTACAAAATGGATCTTGCTGCTTATCATGTTAGTCGGTGATGAGATACTTGATTACTGATAACTCCGAGGAAGTTTATTTGATGTAATTTGTTCTTACTTACTGATAAAATCATATTAATAAGCATGTGTCCCAATTTACATAATAGAATTTATATTCATTATTGTTTTAAAATCAAGGCTAGCTAAATATCTAGGAAATTATGCTGGATCAAATGACAGTTATTGTTTATTTTCGCCCCTTTTACCATCTTACAACTCCTCTACTAGGACAACCCCTTCGCAATCAGAACGTTTGCTTCGGTTAAAATAAAAACAGTTATGCTCACCTTCTGTGCCAGTTCAACTCCAGAAATGTTGGCACTTGCATTCCTGGGGCTCATGTGAGGTAGTGACATCACTCGAGCCCTGAGATCAATTAATTCCGGTTTCACTATCATTGCCTTTAAACAAATTGAAACTTAAGAGGAAGCTGCAGCCCTGACTTCCTATAGATTTTCAATTTGTCCAAAGGAGGTGATAGTGAAGCCGGACATTACTGGGAGCAGGGCTCATCACATCCGAAGGTAAAACCCTAGAACAAGAGTGTCGTCACTGCTGGAATGGCGCTGACATGGGAGGTGAGTATAGGTGTTTTAATTTCAACAGACGCAAACATTTAGACTGAGAAGGGGCTGTCTGTTATGATTGGGTCACCGAGGAGGAGAGCACACCGAAGCTAAGCTACAGAAAACCAGAGAGGTTGGTAACTAAGCGGATTGCAGACCCCTCATCCTATCCACACAACTTGCAGTAGCCGTGGAGCGTGCCTACGATGATCCTAGATGCCTTGGCACAGCCGGAGAGCTAACTAAGCCTAAAGCAAGAAAAGGGAAATCTAAACTGCCCCAGAGCAGTCCCCAAAGGAATAGATAGCCCCCAATCATATATTGTCGGTGAGACAAGATGAAAACACAAACTCAGGTAGGAAAATAGACTGAGCAAATGATGGGGCCCACACTGACTAGACAGGACAGGAAAGGAAAGTCACTGTCTGCAATCACACAAAAAACCCTGGTGATTCAGCACAGCCCCAGCCGGAGCTGGCCAACCACACAAAACTAAAATAGACAAAACCAGATCAAATGTGAACATAATAGAAAAAGAATACTTAGCTGAACATGCAGGGACTGAGCTGGAAACTAAGACCTCAGGAGGCAGGAAAAAATCACCAGCAGGGATAGAGGGAGTTGGCTGTCTTAAATCCAGTCTGAAACCCCAGATCTCCAATCGTTGTCCTCATTATCAGGTGGCAAGCATCTGTTAATCAGATCAGCTCCATTACCTCCAGTAACCACCAGAGGGAGCCCAGAAAGAGAACTCGCAACCTCTCTGTCAATTTGACCAGCTCCACTACCTTCAGTGGTAACCAGAGGTAGGCCAAAAAGCGAATTCACAACAGCTGTCCTAGTAGTGGACAGATCTACTGCTAACATCATGTTTTCAAATACTATTTTTACAAGCTTTGTGGAGTTAATACCTTAATGGGTCAGAGTTGGGTTGGCAGATAGCTGCTCAGGGGGAGTTATTTGTATCAGACTCACATCAAACTGATATTGATTATCTATCTTCACCATACATAATCGATATGTTTTGACCAGACAATCTTTTTAGATGAAGACTTTTAAAACAAGACAAAGGAAGTAGGAAGTGAGGTTAGGTAGGTAATGGCTAGTGACTAAATTGTCAAATACCAGAAAAATAAAAAAGGCGCAATTCCATCTCAAATGGAGAAAAATTGAAATCCTTTATTCAATCATGCATTCATATATTTTGGATCAACTGGGTGAAAGTCTCGCAAGTTGTGAGTGGAAGTTCTCCAGTCGAACAATCCATGGTCTACAATAAAGAACAAGTAAGGCTGGGTTCACATTGCGCTAAGGGTGTACGTTTAACGCATCCATTACATAGCGGCATTGACGCTATGTAACAGATACGTTAACGCACCCATAGTTTTTTTTTAGACGAGCGCATCACTAACGCATGCCATAATCGGTATGCGTTAGCGATGTGCCGTCATTCTGTGACGGACTATCGGACGCGGTCTGCAGCATCCGAGGGTCCGCTACTGCTAGCGCAGATGAAGCATCTGCGCTAGCGGGATCGCATAACGCGATCACAAATCAGGAGTAACGTTAATGCAGTCCGCCAAAGCTATGCGTTGAGCAGACTGCATTAACTCAATGTAAACGTAGCCTAAATAATACTGTTAATGTCACTGCTATTTTTCTTCATAAATGCACGTTATTATGTATTTTGTTCTATTGGAAAGATGATGAAATTTCACTTGATGTAACTTTGAAATGGCAATGAGTTCAGAAGCAGAATGTAACGTGAGTAGAATGCTGTAGTAAGAAACAGAGATAATTGTATTAGCAAGTTCTTTCTAGTAAGGAATCATTGTGTAGAATAATAGTCATGTGAAAGCCAATTCTGTACTTTACAACATCCGCCAGTTTATCCTTTTCCAGCAAGACTGGTTGTGCTACTTTTTTTCACAACTCTGAAGAGATCATTGAGGATATATAAACAATGACATAATGACAGTGAGTGAAATCTTACATGCATCCTAACAGAACACCAACCAACCATGTCGTCATCATCTTACGTAAGACATCAGATGACCATTACATACAAACCACAGCAAATAATATGGAAATGTAAACACATGTATATATGTTCACCCACCCAGGTTTTTTGTCATAGCAAATCCAGAAATATGACATTATATATATATATATATATATATATATATATATATATACACTACTGACAAAACACTGATAGTGTGACCATAGCCTTAAACTCTTGTTATATAGTAGTGAGTGCACAGCTGCTGTGATTCTGATTGACCCCATAAAAACTTACGCTATTTCATGAAGTTTTTCCTGACATTTTCTTGATTGCATTTTACAGCAAAAGCCATGGTCAATGAACAGCTTACAACACAGCAAAGTGCTCTCATTGTTGAAAATGATCGGTCAGGAGAAGTGTACAAAGAAATTTCCAGGATATGCATTAATGGCCATGTCCCACAACAATCTGGATGGTTTGGACAACCTGCTCACAGTGATCAGAGCATGGGAACACAGCTGGTGTGATAGGTGGTGACGTCATTAAGTTTATCTCCGGTCACAGGTAGAGCTTCTCACGCTTTGCTCATTATGTTCTGGCTGGAATTAAGAGTGGTCGCATCACTGATATGACTGCTATCCACCCAATACAGATTGTTGTGGAACATGACCATTAATGGATTATCAGTAGGAAAGTGAGTATAACCAGGGGAAGAGTCATGAGGAGAGAAATTGCATATTCCCAATGCTTTCTGGGGTAAGTGAAGAGTCTCCGCGAGCTCAAAGAACACTGGATTTTGGCCATTGCAGCCGAAAGGAGGAAATCGGTAAACAAGGGGAAGAATCCTGAGGAGAGAATTTGAATATTCCCAGTGCCTTCTGGGATAAGTGACGAGTCTCCGCGAGCTCAAAGAACACTGGATTTTGGCCATTGCAGCTGAAAGTAGGAAATCGGTAAACTGCGCGCCAAATTTTGGCACATTTGTCACCGCTTTGATATCTCTTTAACAATAAGAACATGGCAGTAGCCATTGTTGGTGATCTGCATTTCTTGCTACATGTTCACAGACTTACCAGTGGAAAAGCCAAACTTTACATGCCAGAAATGCAAGCTTGTGTCCCTGTTGGAGGAAAAGTTGCAAAATCTCGAAGAGAGGTTAGCTACATTGAAAATAATTAAGGAAGGTGAAGAGTTCTTAGACAGAGCAGAATTATCTCTTCATGTTACAGAAAGAGAAGAAATTCGAAGTGCACCTGAAGAAAGAGAGGAATGGAAGCATGCTACTCAGAGAAGCAGGAGGATCAAGAGGCAGTCAGCACCCATACTGGACAGGAACCAGTACCAGGCTCTTACATCAGGAAAAAACTCTGCCCACAAAGAACAACCTTGTACACCTTCAAAGTCCTCCTGGATGGAGAAAGAAATATGTTATGAAGAAGAAACGGAGAGTTGTGGTCATGGGGGATTCCCTGTTGAGAGGTACAGAGGCAGCTATCTGCACCCGGATATAATCTCAAGAGAAATGTGCTGTCTTTCAGGTGTAAAAATTAAAGATGTGTCTGACAAGATATCACGACTCTTCAGGCCTCCAGATGACTACCCATTCCTGCTACTACATGTGGGGACAAATGACACCGCAAGAAACGACCTGGAAACCATCTGCAGTGACTTTGAAAACTTAGGAAAGAAAGTGAAAGAACTGGGAGCGCAGGTGGTCTTCTCTTCCATCCTTCCAGTGACCGTGGAACAATGAGGTGTAATAAGATTCTGCAGGTGAACAACTGGCTACGTCGATGGTGCCATCAGCAAGGATTTGGATTTCTGGATCACGGAGTGAATTATCTATATGATGGACTACTTGCTAGAGATGGGGTGGACCTTATGAAGACTGGAAAACATGTATTTGGACATCACCTTGCTACACTCATAAGGAGAGATTTAAACTAGAACAATGTGGGAAGGAAAGCAAAAGGCCAGAAAAAGCCATACACCTGACAAATGCTATTGAGAACTCTGCTATTAGAAGTAGAAGGGAAGAACAAAGGCAAAAAAATCTAAATAATAAAAATATTGAAGAAAGAGAAACCAATCACAAACTAAAATGTTTCTATACGAATGCACAAAGCATGGGCAACAAACAAGGTGAACTGGAACTACTAACAGAGGAGAAGAAATATGATGTCATTTGAATCACTGGAACTTGGTGGGATGATACACATGATTGGAATACAAGGCTAGAAGAATATAATTTATTTTCAAGATACAGATTTGATAAACGAGGAGGGGGTGTCGCATTGTATGTTAGAAAAGCATATATCTGCTCAGAGATTAAAGCTTCAGAGACTGGGAGTTCAGTGGAAACTGGATAAGAATACAAGGACAGAACAATGGAAAGGACACCATTGTAGGCATTTACTACAGGCCGCCTGTGCAAGCTGAAGATATGGATGAACTCTTTATGCATAAAATGGCCAAGTTCTCCCAAAAATATGACATAGTGGTCATGGGAGATTTCAACTATCCAGACATTTGTAAGTAACAGGTCAAGCAAATTCTTATCCTCTCTTGCTGACAAATTTATCTTCCAAAAGGTAGGGGAGAAAATATGGGGATCTGCTACTTTGGATCTAATCCTTTTAAACAGGGAGGAAATTTTTTGGAGATAAGAGCAGCTGGGACCCTAGGAGATAGCAACCATGCTATTTTAGAATTTTGGATAACTAGAATAGACAAGGCAACTGTTAGGTGGATTCATAACTGGCTTAGGACCCAAAGAATGGTTATAAATGGCTGCACATCCAGTTGGAAGAATGTCTCAAGTGGGGTACCACAGGGCTCTATCCTGGGCCCTGTATTGTTCAACATCTTTATCAATGATTTAGATGAAGGAATTTTTGGATGAAGTGATTAAATTTTCTGATGACACAAAGCTAGGAGGGATACTAGAGAAGAGAGAGAGAGGATTCAAAAAGATATAAATAAACTGGAGCAGTGGTCAGCAACTATCAGAATGGTTTTTAAACCCTTTCTGACATCAGAAGTACTATCCCATCCATGGGACCCGGGCCCCTATGCCCATGGACGGGATAGTACGTCTAGCGAGATCAGCGGCGCCCACGTGGTGAGCGCCGTTGATCGCGGCCGGGTGTCAGCTGATTATCACAGCTGACACCCGGCACAATGTGTCAGGGGCAGTCATGGACCGCCCCCAACACGTTAACCCCTTGCACACCGCAATCAAACATGATCGCGGTGTACCGGGGGTTAAAGGGAAGCAACGGCAGGGAAGGGGCTCCCTCCGTGCTTCCCTGAGCCCCCCACAGCAGCGCAATGTGCAGCGCTGCTGCGGGGGGCTCCTTTCCTGCAGGCCCCTGAATCCAAGATGGCGACGGGGGCCTTCGGGGGCCTGCAGGGAGCTGGCTTCCTCAGTGCCTGCAAAGCGCAGGCATGAGGAAGTCTGCAGTAGTGCCTGTGACAGATCGCTGATCTGTCACAGTGATCTGTGATGAGACAGATCAGCGATCTGTCACAAGACAGTGATGTCCCACCTGGGACTATGTAATAAAGTTAAAAAAAAAATAAGTGTTAACATAATTTTTAAAAAATCGCCAAATAAATTAGAAAAAAAAAAATATTCCCCCAATAAATCCATTTTTTGGAAATAAAAAAAAAAAAACAATAAAAGTACACATATTAGGTATCGCCGCGTCCGTAACGACCCGCCCTATAAAACTGTCCCATTAGTTAACCCCTTTAGCAAACCCCTTAAAAAGTAAAACTAAAAAATGAAGCAAAAAATAATGATTTATTATCATACCGTCAAACAAAAAGTGTAATAACGCGCGATCAAAAAGATGCATATAAATATCCATGTTACCACTGAAAATGTCATCTTGTCCCGCAAAAAACGAGCCGCCATACAGCATCATCAGCGAAAAAATAAAAAAGTTATAGCTCGCAGAATAAAGCGATGTAAAAATAATTATTTTTTATATAAATTAGTTTTCATTGCATAAAACCACCAAAACATAAAAAAAGACCTAAATGAGGTATCGCTGTAACTGCACTGACCCGAAGAATAAAACTGCTTTATCAATTTTACCGCACATGGAACGGTGTAAACGCACCCCCCCAAAAGAAATTCATGAAACGCTGGTTTTTGTTCATTCTGCGTCCCAAAAATCAGAATAAAAAGCGATCAAAAAATGTCACGTGCCCGAAAATGGTACCAATAAAAACGTCAACTCGTCCCGCAAAAAATAAGACCTCACATGACTCTGTGGGTCAAAATATGGAAAAATTATAGCTCTCAATATGTGGTGATGCAAAAACTATTTTTACAATAAAAAGCGTCTTTTAGCATGCGAAAGCTGCCAAACATAAAAACCGCCATAAATAGTAAATCAAACCCTCCGTTATCACCCCCTTAGTTAGGGACAAATAATAAAATTAAAAAAATGTCTGTATTTCCATTTTCCCATTAGGGTTAGGGCTAGGGTTAGGTCCAGGGCTAGGGTTAGGGTTAGGGCTAGGTTTAGGGCTAGGGTTAGGGCTAGGGCTAGGGTTAGGGCTAGGGTTAGGGTTAGGGCTAGGGTTAGGGCTGAGATTAGGGTTAGGGGTGTGTTGGGGTTCGGGTTGGAGTTAGAATTGGGGGTTTCCACTGTTTGTGCACATCAGGGGCTCTCCAAATGCAACATGGCGTCTGATCTCAATTCCAGCCAATTCTGAGTTGAAAAAGTCAAATGGTGCTCCTTCCCTTCCAAGCTCTGCCATGCGCCCAAACAGTGTTTTACCCCCACATGTAGGGTATCAGCCTACTCAGGACAAATTGCAAAACAATTTTTGGGGTCCAATTTCTCCTGTTACCCTTAGGAAAATAAAAAAATTGGGGGCAAAAATATCATTTTTGTAGAAAAAAATGATTTTTTTATTTTCATGCCCGGGCATTATAAACTTCTGTGAAGCCCTTGGGGGTTCAAAGTGCTCACCACACATCTAGATAAGTTCCTTGGGGGGTCTAGTTTACAAAATGGTGTCATTTGTGGGGGGTTTCCACTGTTTTGGTACATCAGGGGTTTTCCAAACGCGACATGGTGTCCGATCTCAATTCCAGCCAAAAACGTCAAATGGCGCTGCTTCCCTTCCGAGCTCTGCCATGCGCCCAAATAGTGGTTTATCCCCACATGTTGGGTATCTGCGTACTCAGGACAAATTGCACAATGACTTTTAGGGTCCTGTTACCCTTGGAAAAATAAGAATTGAGGGTGAAAAGATCATTTTTGTGGAAAAAATATGATTTTTAATTGTACGGCTGTATGTTATAAACTTCTGTGAAGCCCTTGTTGGTTCAAAGTTCTCACCACACATCTAGATCAGTTCATTAGGGGGTCTAGTTTCCAAAATGGTGTCATTTGTGGGGGGTTTCCACTGTTTTGGTACATCAGGGGTTTTCCAATCGCGACATGGTGTCCGATCTCAATTCCAGCCAAAATCGTCAAATGGCGCTGATTCCCTTCCAAGCTCTGCCATGCGCCCAAATAGTGGATTACCCCCACATGTGGGGTATCAGCGTACTCAGGACAAATTGCACAATAAATTTTAGCATCCTGTTACCCTTGGGAAAATAAAAATTGGTGTGAAAAGATCATTTTTGTGGAAAAAATATAATTTTTTAATTGTACCGCTGTACGTTTTAAACTTCTGTGAAGCCCTTGTGGGTTCAAAGTTCTCATCACATATCTAGATAAGTTCCTTGGGGGGTCTAGTTTCCAAAATGGGGTCACTTGTAGGGGGTTTCCACTGTTTAGGTACATCAGGGACTCTCCAAACGTGACATGGCGTCCGATCTGAATTCCAGCCAATTTTGCATTGAAAAAGTCAAACGGCGCTCCTTCCATTCTGAGCTCTGCCATGCACCTAATCAGTCGTTCCCCCCACATATCAGGTATCAGCGTACTCAGGACAAATTGCACAATAACTTTTGCAGTCCAATTTCTCCTGTTACCCTTGGTAAAATAAAAAAAATTAAACCTGAATTATTTTTTTGTGAAAAAAAGTTAGATGTTCATTTTTTTTAAATATTCAAAAAAATTCCTGTGATGCACCTAAAGGGTTAATAAACTTCTTGAATGTGGTTTTGAGCACCTTAAGGGGTGCAGTTTTTATAATGGTGTCACTTTTGGGTATTTTCTATCATATAGACCCCTTAAAGTGGCTTCAAATGTGATATAGTCCGTAAAAATATAATGATGTTGCAAAAATGAGAAATCGCTGGTCAATTTTTAACCCTTATAACTTCCTAACAAAAAAAAATTTTGGTTCCAAAATTGTGCTGATATAAAGTAAACATGTGGGAAATGTTATTTATCAAGTTTTTTGTGTGCCGTATCTCTGTGATTTAAGGGCATAAAAATTCCAAGTTGGAAAATTGCGAAATTTTCAAAATTTTCACCAAATTTCCATTTTTCTCACAAATAAACGCAAGTTATTTGAATGAAATTTTACCACTATCATGAAGTACAATATGTCACGAGAAAACAATGTCAGAATCACCGGGATCCATGGAAGCGTTCCAGAGTTATGACCTCATAAAGGGACAGTGGTCAGAATTGTAAAAATTGGCCCAGTCATGAACGTGCAAACCACCCTTGGGGGTGAAGGGGTTAACAGGGAAAAATGCAAAGTACTACATCTGGGCAATAAAAATGAAAAAAGCATATACAGAATGGGAGGAATAGGGCTAAGCAACAGCACATGTGAAAAAGATTTGGGTATATTAATAGATCACTGACTGAACATGAGTCAACAGTGTGATGCAGCAGCAAAAAAGGCAGATACAATAGTAGGATATATTAACAGAAGCATACAGTCTAGATCACGTGAAGTCATTATTGCCCTCGACTCCTCTTTGGTCAGACCTCATCTGGAATACAGTGTCCAGTTGGGCACCACATTTTAACCCCTTAGTGACAGAGCCAGTTTGCAGCTTAATGACCAGGCCAATTTTTACAATTCTGACCACTGTCATTTTATGAGGTTATAACTCTGGAATGCTTTAATGGATCACTCTGATTCTGAGATTGTTTTTTCGTGACATATTTTACTTCATGTTAGTGGTAAAATTTCTTCAATAAGTCTTGTCTTTATTTATGAAAAAAAAGGAAATATGGTGAAAATTTTGAAAATTTTGCAATTTTAAAACTTTAAATTTTTATGCCCTTAAATCAGAGAGATGTGTCACACATATTTCTTAATAAATAACATTTCCCACATGTCTACTTTACATCAGCACAATTTTGGATGCAAAATTTTTTTTTGTTAAGAAGTTATAAGGGTTAAAAGTTGACCAGCGATTTCTAATTTTTATAACAAAATTTACAAAACCATTTTTTTAGGGACCACGTCATATTTAATGTCATTTTGAGGGGTGTACATGACAAAGAAAATACCCAAAAGTGACACCATTCTAAAAACCACATTCAAGAAGTTTATTGACCCTTTACGTGCTTCTCAGGAACTAAAGCAATGTGGAAGGAAAAAATTAACATTTAACTTTTTTTTGCAAAAAATTTAATTCAGAACCAATTTTTTTATTTCCACAAGTGTTAAAAGAGAAAATGAACCACAAAATTTGTTGTGCAATTTCTTCTGAATACCCCGATGCCCCATATGTAGGGGTAAACCACTTGTTCAGCGCACGGCAGAGCTCGCAAGGGAAGGAGCCCGTTTGACTTTTTCATCACCGAATTGGCTGGAATTGAGATCGGATGCTATGTTGCGTTTGGAGAGCCCCTGATGTTCCTAAACAGTGGAAACCCCCCACAAGTGACCCCATTTTAGAAACTAGACCCCCCAAGGAGCTTATCTAGAAGTGTGGTGAGCACTTTGAACCCCCAAGTGCTTCACAGAAGTTTATAACGCAGACCCGTGAAAATAAAAAATCATTTTTTTTCCTCAAAAATGTTTTCTTAGCCCTCTATTTTTTATTTTCCTAAGGGCAACAGGAGAAATTGGACCACAAAAGTTGTTGTGCAATTTGTCCTGAGTATGCTGATACCTCATATGTGGGGGGAACCACTGTTTGTGTGCATGGGAGAGCTCGGAAGGGAAGGAGTGCCATTTTGGAATGCAGACTTTGATGAATGGTCTGCGGGTGTCATGTTGCGTTTGCAGAGCCCCTGATGCACCTAAATAGTGAAAACCCCCGACAAGTGACCCCCTTTTGGAAACTAGACCCCCCAAGGAGCTTATCTAGATGTGTGGTGAGCACTTTGAATCCCCAAGTGCTTCACAGAAGTTTATAACCTAGAGCCGTGAAAATAAAAAGTCTTTTCTATTTCCACAAAAGTGATTTTTAGCCCCCAATTTTTAGACCCCCAAAGTTGGTAAATAGTGGAAACCCCTCAACTATTGCTCCAACCCTAACCCCAACACACCCCTAACTCTAATCTCAACCCTAATCCCTAATCCTAATTCTAACCCTAATCCTAATTCGCCCTAACCCTAATTCTAACCCTAGCCATAGCCCTAACCCTAGCCCTAACCCTAGCCCTAAACCAAACCCTAGCCCTAACCCTAGCCCTAACCCTAACCCTAACCCTAGCCCTAATGTAAAAATGAAAAAAAATATTTTCTTTATTTCATTTTGTTTGCCTAACTAAGGGGGTGATAAACAGGGGGGTTGTTCACTATTTTTTTTATTTTGATCAGTATGATAGATTATCATAGTGATCAAAATGAATGAATGGAATCTGTCAGCCGGAGCCGGCAGATTGCCGGCGGGCACACTGTGCATGCACCCGCCATTTTCCCTGGATCCAAGATGGCGGCGCCCACCGGTGGACGTCGGCGGGACACAGGACCACCGGGAGGGGACAGAGGACCACGGAGAGGTACCGGGGGGGATCGGGGACCCTCTTTCTCTCTCCTCTGATGTGGGATCACATCACAGGAAAGAGAAATAAAATGCAATATCGTGGCTTTTTTTTTGTGATCGCCGTTATAGGGTTAATAACGCGATCGCCAAAGCAGGGTCAGTAAAAACCAACCCGATTCATGTTCTCTGGGGTCTCGGCTACCCCCTGTAGCTGAGACCCCGGAGAAAATCCAACACTGGGGGGCGTTACTTACTTTCTCCACAGCGCCGTGGATTCACAGCGCTGTGGTTTAAGTACCCTTAATTACCGCCGTTAAAAGGCGTATCGGCGGTCGTTAACGGGTTAAAAAAGACATCAACAAACTGGAGCAAGTTCAACGAAGAGTGAACAGAATGGGGACCGGTCTGTAAACCATGTCCTATGAGGAACGGTTGTAGGATTTGGGAATGTTTAGCTTGCAAAAGAGAATATTGCGAGGAGACTTAATAGCTGTCTAGAAATATCTCAAGGGCTGTCACATTGTAGAAGGTTCATCATTATTCTCATTTGCACAAGGAAAGACTAGAAGCAATGGGATGAAACTGAATGGGAGGACACAGATTAGATATTAGAAAAAACGTTTTGATAGTTAGGGTGATCAATGAGTGGAACAGGCTGCCACGAGAGGTGGTGAGTTCTCCTTCAATAGAAGTGTTCAAACAGAGCCTGGACAGACATCTTTCTGGCATGATTTAGTGAATCCTGCTTTGAGCAGGGGGTTGGACTAGATGGCCAAGGAGATCCCTTCCAGCTCTACCATTCTATGATTAGCTTTGCTTTTTATTTTAATTTTTGGTAAATAATAAGGAGTCTGTGTGTTTATTTCAATTAAAGGACTTTACTCTGTCTCTGTCTTTATTACAATCAATTACATGGTTAGTAATGAGGGTGTTTGATAGACGCCTCTCCAATAGTAAACCCTGAGCTAGATGTTAGCTGTAGAGTTGAGCGAAACGGGTTGAACAATTTCAAAAGTCGCCGACTTTTGGCAAAGTCGGGTTTCATGAAACGAAACCCGACCCTAGGATGAGGTCGGCCACGAGGTCGGCGACTTACGCGCCAAAGTCGCGTTTCAAAAGTTTGTTTTGCGCTCTTTTTCAGCCAGTCAGGATCCACGGACACTGTGGGCAACGTGATGACATAGGCAGGGGTCACCACCATCTTTCAGAAGGGCATGCAAGTGATTGGCTTGCTTTGGTGGGCGTCACAGGGGGTATAAAAGGGCGTGCACGCCGACCGCCATCTTACTTCTGCCGATCTCAGTATAGGGAGAGGTTGCTGATTCTGCAGGGAGAGCGTTAGGCAGGGAAGAAGACAAAAAAACTGCTTCTGCTGCTAGCGATTTGGCCTGCACAACACACCAGTCACTGTGTGTGCAGTGCAAGGGGAGGCTATATAGTGGTGTATCAGTGGTGTTGGTTGTTGGGCTGCCTTCTAAGGCTTCCTGACATTCCTGCATTGCTGTTTACCCACTGCTCCGCAAACTGCTTTTTTAAAAGCAATTCCAATTTTTTTTTTTTGTCCTGCTGAGAAGAAAAAAAAACTGCTTCTGCTGCTAGCAATTTGGCCTGCACAACACACCAGTCACTGTGTGTGCAGTGCAAGGGGAGGCTATATTTTGGTGTATCAGTGGTGTTGGTTGTTGGGCTGCCTTTTAATGCTTCCTGACAGGCTGGCATTGCTGTTTACCCACTGCTCAGCAAACTGCTTTTTTAAAAGCAATCCAATCTCCCTTATCCTCTAGTCACTTTTGTCACAGCTGTGCCATCGAGCCTGTCACATAGCGCTCAGATATCAATGGGCCTCACACAATCCAAAAGTGTCCAGTGTCCAAAAGTGTGTGCAGAGATTCAAAATCTCCCTTATCCTCTAGTCACTTTGGTCACAGCTGTGCCATCGAGCCTGTCACATAGCGCTCAGATATTCATTGGGCCTCACACAATACAAAAGTGTCCAGTGTCCAAAAGTGTGTGCAGAGATTCAAAATCTCCCTTATCCTCTAGTCACTTTGGTCACAGCTGTGCCATCGAGCCTGTCACATAGCGCTCAGATATTAATTGGGCCTCACACAATTTAAAAGTGTCCAGTGTCCAAAAATGTGTGCAGAGATTCAAAATCTCCCTTATCCTCTAGTCACTTTGGTCACAGCTGTGCCATCGAGCCTGTCACATAGCGCTCAGATATTCATTGGGCCTCACACAATCCAAAAGTGTCCAGTGACCAAAAGTGTGTGCAGAGATTCAAAATCTCCCTTATCCTCTAGTCACTTTGGTCACAGCTGTGCCATCGAGCCTGTCACATAGCGCTCAGATATTCATTGGGCCTCACACAATCCAAAAGTGTCCAGTGTCCAAAAGTGTGTGCAGAGATTCAAAATCTCCCTTATCCTCTAGTCACTTTGGTCACAGCTGTGCCATCGAGCCTGTCACATAGCGCTCAGATATTCATTGGGCCTCACACAATCCAAAAGTGTCCAGTGTCCAAAATGTGTGCAGAGATTCAAAATCTCCCTTATCCTCTAGTCACTTTGGTCACAGCTGTGCCATCGAGCCTGTCACATAGCGCTCAGATATTCATTGGGCCTCACACAATCCAAAAGTGTCCAGTGTCCAAAAGTGTGTGCAGAGATTCAAAATCTCCTTTATCCTCTAGTCACTTTGGTCACAGCTGTGCCATCGAGCCTGTCACATAGCGCTCAGATATTCATTGGGCCTCACACAATCCAAAAGTGTCCAGTGTCCACAAGTGTCTGCAGAAATTCAAAATCTCCCTTATCCTCTAGTCACTTTGGTCACAGCTGTGCCATCGAGCCTGTCACATAGCGCTCAGATATCAGTGGGCCTCACACAATCCAAAAGTGTCCAGTGTCCACAAGTGTCTGCAGAAATTCAAAATCTCCCCTGTCCTATAGACACCTTGTACCTTGTTTTACATTACTATATAGTTTGTTGGATTTTGTCTACATTTCTACCAAAAATGAGGAAGGCTGGTGGAAGAGGCCGTGGAATTGGGCGGGGGTTGGCAGCTGGTAATGATGGTGTTGGTGGTGGATCTGATGGTAGTGGCAAGAGCAAAATAGGACCGAATGCAGGAGGTGTTGAGCCTGCGTCATCGTCTGGCTACATAAGGCCTCGAACGCTTAGTTTTCTAGGAGTTGGCAAACCGCTTTTAAAGCCAGAGCATCAGGAAAAAGTTTTGTCTTACATTGTTGACTCAGCCTCCAGCTCTATCGCCTCCTCTTCTTCAGTTGTAAAAAGTAAAAGCACTGAGTCGTCATTGGAGGCTCATGTTCATGAACCACACCTTTCCTTGTGTCCTTCACCCCAACCAAGATTGAAGAATGACGCAGGCCATACTACTGATTACTCCATGGAGCTGTTTTCACATACCATGCCTGGATTATCAAGTCAAATGGTGAATTACCCAGGCCAAGATGAATCTGACATGGAGTGCACTGATGCACAGCCGCTGATGGATGATTCTGCTGGTACATTCACTCAGAGCACTACATTGTCCTCGCAGTGTACAGAGCCAGATTCTGACCCTGATGAGACTCAGGTGCCCCTTCCCGCACACTATACCACCATACACGGTGACACAGAGGAAGGTGCACATGACATAGAAGAGGAGGTGATGGATGACCCAGTTGTTGACCCAGATTGGCATCCCTTGGGGGAAGAGGGTGCTGCTTCCAATAGCTCAGATGAGGAGCATCCACAGCAGACATCGACATCGCAACAGCTGTTATCTGGCAGGCCCGGAGCACTCCAAAGACAGGTTCCAAACATCAAAAGAGTTGCTGGACAGCTTGTCCAGAGGGTCAAAAGATCACAGCGTGCTAGGCCGCAAAATGTCTGCCAAAGTAGGAAGAGTGCAGTGTGGCACTTTTTTGAACAAAATCCTCATGATCAGGCCAAGGTTATCTGTAAGAAGTGCGCAAAGACCTTTAGCCAAGGGAAAAATCTGAAAAATTTGAATACCAGTTGCATGCTTAGACATTTAACCAGCATGCACTTGCAAGCGTGGACACAACACCAAACCTCAAGTGCCACATGTGCAACTGATCACAACGAAGGTAGTCAGCAACGCTACATTGTTTCCCCCACTGTAAGCCCACCGGTTAGCACAGCAGCAAATGTTGAGGTGTCGTTGCAAGGCCACAGCAGTCAGGGAATCCCACTGTTATATCAACGAAAGACTGATTCTAGGCCATCAGAAAGAACACCAACTCCATCACCATCATCAACCCTCTCTCAGTCCGCCCTGTCCACCGCTACTTCCACCATATGCAGCTCTCAAGTCCAGCTCACCCTCCCAGACACTATGAGTAGGTCAAGAAAGTACTCAGTCTCTCATCCGCGTACACTGGGTTTGAACGCCCACATTGCCAAACTAATCTCGTTTGAGATGATGCCCTTTCGGTTGGTGGAAAGCACAGCTTTCCGCGAACTCGTGGCCTATGCAGTACCACGCTATGACCTACCTAGTCGCCACTTCTTCTCTGGCAAAGCCATCCCAGCCCTCCACCATCATGTGAAAGACCGCATTGTCCATGCACTCAAGCAGTCAGTGAGCGGAAAGGTGCACCTCACAACTGATGCATGGTCCAGTTGGCATGGCCAGGGCCGTTACGTGTCCATCACTGCGCACTGGGTTAATGTGGTGGATGCAGGGTCCACAGGGGACAGCGGTGGTGGGACAGTGCTGCCTAGCCCACGGTATAGGAAACAGTTGGCTGTAGGCGTTCGACCCTCCTCCTCCTCCTCCTCCAGAAGCGAAAGCTCGTCCACAGAGCGCAGTCGTATGAGCACTCCATCTGCAGCTGCCACTGTTGCACACGATGTGTCCCCCTATCGAGCAGCTAGTGGAAAGCGTCAGCAGGCTGTGTTGCAGATGATGTGTTTGGGCAACAGACACACCGCCGAGGTGCTGGCCGAGTACTTGAAGCGACAAACTGAGTCATGGCTGGGCAGTGTACATCTTGAGGCAGGCAAGGTAGTTAGTGATAACGGCCGTAATTTTGTGGCAGCCATAGCCCTTTCAAAACTCAGCCACATACCTTGCTTGGCTCACACCTTGAACCTGGTGGTGCAGTGCTTCCTCAAAAATAATCCGGAGTTAACAGCCCTGCTCCAGAAGGTGCGAAGACTGTGCGCGCACATCCGCCGGTCGCCTGTACACGCCGTTCGTATGCAGAAGCTGCAGCGATTGCTCCACCTTCCCAACCACCGCCTCATTATCGACATTGCAACAAGGTGGAACTCCACCCTGCACTTGGTGGAGCGGCTGTGCGAGCAGAGGCAGGCCATAATGCATTTGTGGGAGGATACACGGCCAGGCACTTTGAGAGCAGACATGGAGTTGACAGGTGTGCAGTGGTCGAAGCTGAAAGACCTCTGTAAAGTCCTTCAGTGTTTTGAGGAATGCACACGGCTGGTAAGCGCAGACGACGCCATCCTAAGCATGAGCATCCCACTTATGCGTCTGCTCATGCAAACTTTGACGCACCTTAAGGAGCAGGCGTCTGCAGCCAATGTTGATGAGGAGGAAGAGGGGGAGGGAATCCTTGATGACATTCAGCCATTGTCTGCTCAGGGACCTCTCCTGGACGAGGTGGAGGAAGAAGAGGAGGAGGAGGAGGAGGATGATGGGGATGATTACTTAGGTGAGGAGGATGCATCTCGTGGGGCAAGTGAAAATGTTGGCGTGGCAAGGTCTGGTACAGGGTTTGTGCGTGACTGGAGGGATGTGGATTTGCCAGAAAGTGCTCCTCCACCCAGCACTCGCAGTGCATCATTGACACCGGGAACATTGGCCCACATGTCAGATTATGCCTTGCAGATCCTAAAAAGGGACCCCCGCATTGCCAAAATGATGAACGATGATGACTACTGGTTGGCCAGCATCCTGGATCCACGCTATAAAGGCAAATTACAAAACATCATGCCACAGGAGAACCTTGACCTAATATTGGCTAATATACAAGCAACTCTGGTAAATCGGTTGCTTGAGGCATTCCCAGCACACAGCAGCGGTGATGGTTCTCACACGAGCCGTACGGGCCGGGGGCAGCTTGGCAGAGGTGTTCGTTGTGCACACAGCAGAAGTGGCGTTGGAGACAAGGGTTTCATGACAATGTTGTGGACTGATTTTTCAAATACCGCTCACACAACTGGTAATACTGCATCGATGGAAAGTGACAGGAGACAGCAGTTGTCAACTATGGTTACAAACTACTTTTCCTCCCATATCGATGTTCTCCCACACAGGTCATTCCCCTTTGACTATTGGGCCACTAAACTGGACACCTGGCCTGAATTGGCCCAATATGCCTTACAGGAGCTCGCTTGCCCAGCTGCAAGTGTGCTATCGGAAAGAGTCTTCAGTGCAGCTGGATCAATCCTGACAGAAAAAAGGACCCGTCTGTCAACCCAAAATGTGGATGATCTAACCTTCATTAAAATGAACCATGCATGGGTTTCCAAGGATTTTGTCCCACCTTCCCCTGATGACACATAGGGTGACAGAAAAATGGCTTGCTTTGGTCCACCTCTTCCTGGGACTTCACCTATTTCGCCTTTTGCATCAGCTGAATGTCCAACATCAACATATGCCACTTTCTAAAACTCCCTAACTGTGCTGCCTCCCCCCCCATGGCCGTGGTCACCACCTAGCGCACGACACCGTGCGAGTGCCGTTGCCCTGGACAGGTGGGTAGGCCGACTCTTGGGCGCGGGCACTGGCACAGGGTCCCTCATAGTGCAATCAAGTGTCTCTGACGGTGGTGGTGCACTACCGCCGTCAGACACACCGCTGTACTATGAGGGGCCCAGTGCCAGTACCGACGCCCACGAGTGGGCCCCCCTTGCTTGGGCAGGGCCCCAGCATTTGCAATCTTTACCTCTCCCTGATCCTCCGCTGTGTAATCTGGGCCGTCAAATCGATACTGTGCCTGACACCGTCTGAGCCTGCCCCCTGAGACATATATTTTGAATGTGTACGCTATCCATACATGTTATCCGGGGAAACGGTACCCTTTCTATCCTTTGTGCAATCACGTGCAATCCATACTGGGCCTAACACAGTCTGAGCCTGCCTCCTGAGACATATATTTTGAATGTGTACGCTATCCATACATGTTATCTGGGGATACGGTACCCTTTCTAACCTTTGTGCAATCACGTGCAATCCATACTGGGCCTAACACCGTCTGAGCCTGCCTCCTGAGACATATATTTTGAATGTGTACGCTATCCATACATGTTATCCGGGGATACGGTACCCTTTCTAACCTTTGTGCAATCACGTGCAATCCATACTGGGCCTAAAACCGTCTGAGCCTGCCTCCTGAGACATATATTTTGAATGTGTACGCTATCCATACATGTTATCTGGGGATACGGTACCCTTTCTAACCTTTGTGCAATCACGTGCAATCCATACTGGGCCTAACACCGTCTGAGCCTGCCTCCTGAGACATATATTTTGAATGTGTACGCTATCCATACATGTTATCCGGGGATACGGTACCCTTTCTCACCTTTGTGCAATCACGTGCAATCCATACTGGGCCTAACACCGTCTGAGCCTGCCTCCTGAGACATATATTTTGAATGTGTACGCTATCCATACATGTTATCCGGGGAAACGGTACCCTTTCTAACCTTTGTGCAATCACGTGCAATCCATACTGGGCCTAACACCGTCTTAGCCTGCCTCCTGATGTATAGACATATATTTTGAATGTGTACGCTATCCATACATGTTATCTGGGGATACGGTACCCTTTCTAACCTTTGTGCAATCACGTGCAATCCATACTGGGCCTAACACCGTCTGAGCCTGCCTCCTGAGACATATATTTTGAATGTGTACGCTATCCATACGTGTTATCCGGGGATACGGTACCCTTTCTAACCTTTGTGCAATCACGTGCAATCCATACTGGGCCTAACACCGTCTGAGCCTGCCTCCTGAGACATATATTTTGAATGTGTACGCTATCCATACATGTTATCTGGGGATACGGTACCCTTTCTAACCTTTGTGCAATCACGTGCAATCCATACTGGGCCTAACACCGTCTGAGCCTGCCTCCTGATGTATAGACATATATTTTGAATGTGTACGCTATCCATACATGTTATCTGGGGATACGGTACCCTTTCTAACCTTTGTGCAATCACGTGCAATCCATACTGGGCCTAACACCGTCTGAGCCTGCCTCCTGAGACATATATTTTGAATGTGTACGCTATCCATACATGTTATCTGGGGATACGGTACCCTTTCTAACCTTTGTGCAATCACGTGCAATCCATACTGGGCCTAACACCGTCTGAGCCTGCCTCCTGAGACATATATTTTGAATGTGTACGCTATCCATACATGTTATCTGGGGATACGGTACCCTTTCTAACCTTTGTGCAATCACGTGCAATCCATACTGGGCCTAACACCGTCTGAGCCTGCCTCCTGAGACATATATTTTGAATGTGTACGCTATCCATACATGTTATCCGGGGATACGGTACCCTTTCTAACCTTTGTGCAATCACGTGCAATCCATACTGGGCCTAACACCGTCTGAGCCTGCCTCCTGAGACATATATTTTGAATGTGTACGCTATCCATACATGTTATCCGGGGAAACGGTACCCTTTCTAACCTTTGTGCAATCACGTGCAATCCATACTGGGCCTAACACCGTCTGAGCCTGCCTCCTGATGTATAGACATATATTTTGAATGTGTACGCTATCCATACATGTTATCTGGGGATACGGTACCCTTTCTAACCTTTGTGCAATCACGTGCAATCCATACTGGGCCTAACACCGTCTGAGCCTGCCTCCTGAGACATATATTTTGAATGTGTACGCTATCCATACATGTTATCTGGGGATACTGTACCCTTTCTAACCTTTGTGCAATCACGTGCAATCCATTCTGGGCCTAACACCGTCTGAGCCTGCCTCCTGAGACATATATTTTGAATGTGTACGCTATCCATACATGTTATCCGGGGATACGGTACCCTTTCTCACCTTTGTGCAATCACGTGTAATCCATACTGGGCGTGAGAACGGCTGGCGAGCTGTTAAGCAAGCTACAGCACCTGTGGTTTGCACACGTAAGTTTTTCATTTTTTCAGGAATGACGGTTAGGCCTAATTCTGGAACTGCGGTTGACCTGCACTTACTGGGAAATCATTGTTCGCGGGTAATAATTGTAATCAGTGATCCCCATCACTAACGTTGTTCAGCGGGTTATCTGCACCTGTAAGCGACAAACACTGGCCTTTTCAGTGTAGCGCACATGCAGCCACGGACATGTAAGGGCATGACACACCAGTTATTGGCCAATCTCATGTGCCAGAGCCTCACGTGTCCCTCTAGTAAGCCGGACTTGGACCGCGGGGCATGACGGAGTCTCGTTCGTTAACGGAATTAAGCTTGCAATGTGTGCATCTGTTCTGTAGCTGGCATGGTTGAGGTTTCCCAGGTGGAGTCGAATTTAACCGTAGGCTCCACTCCTGGTGCTGCCCTTCTGGACATTCCTTTAAGGTTCAGCTTTGCAACCATACTGCCCACGTAAAACAAACACTTTGCCTTCATGAACGCTGTTTGGAGGGTCATGACTCGTGGGAATAACGCCGCCCAATCAGTTAACCTGCTAGAGAGATCCTTCGTTGCTCCCAAGCATGACATCACACTCCCTATGAAGAAGGTAATGCCACTGTGGCGACCGTACTCCTGTGGGCGACACAAGTGCACTGATGCCCAGCCACTGCTCGATGAATCTGCTGGTACATTGACCCAGACCACTACATTCCCCTCGCACGCTACCCGGCCTGAATCTGACCCTGATGAAACTCAGGTTACCCTTCCCATATACAGTTCCATCTTACACGGTGACAAAGAGGAAGCTGCAGATGAAAGTGCAGGTTCGGCCCACCCGCCATCAGACACACCACCGTACTATCAGTGGCCCTGTGCCAGTGCCGTCGCCAACGAGTGGGCCCCCCCTGCTTGCCCAGGATCACAGCACTTGCAAAGTTGAAATACTGTGCAGTGAGATGGAAGATGGGGACGAGGAGGAGTCTAGACTAGTACAGGGATTCCCTAGCGAGGAGACTTATTTGATTGTTTTCAATGTTGGGACAGCAATTTTTGGGGAGCACTATACTCTGGAGAATGATAGATGGGGCCCACCATACACTGGAACATTCCAAAGGTGGACATCAGACACTGGAGCAGCATTTACAGGTCCCATTATACACTAGAGCATTAGAAATGGGGCCCATTATGTTTGGAGCATTATTTGGGCCCATAAGACAGTGGAGCTTCATCCATGGGGACCAACATATACTGTAGCATTATGTGGAGCTCATCATATACTGTTTCAAACATTATATGGGACCAATGATTCTGTATGGAGAAATAGATGGGCCTCGTCATGAGATGTAAAAAGTGAGGTATTTTTCATTGTACTATACCGCTATTTCTCTGCCGTATCGGAGCATGATGAGTTGTGGTATGTGTTAAAGGGGCGCTCTTTCGCCCAGGGCACATGAAAACCTGCAGCCAGCCCTCCCCCCCACAACTTTAGCCAAATAACCCCCATTTTTCAGTGCGTAACTTGTATTATGAAGTTAATTAAGGTTGACAAGCTTAAGTAAGAAGAATTGATGCTTTTGGCATTCAAATGGGCACTGTAGGTGTGTTTCCTGTCCTCCTCTCACTGCCGACTTTTATTCCCCATTGACTTACATTGGGTTTCGTGTTGCGGGACGACCCCGACTTTTCCCTATAATCGGACGATCTTGCTCGACCCGACTTTTGGAAAAGTCGGGTTTCACGAAACGAAACGCGACCCTAAAAAAACAAAAGTCGCTCAACTCTAGTTAGCTGATATTACAAAGCTGACAAGAACCCCAATACTATTACCCCACTTCCCCTGCATTAGGGTAAGTGGGAAGAGCTGGGCAAAGTGCCAGAATTTGCACATCTGATAGATGTTCCATTTCTGGGGCAGCTGAGGGCTGCTATTTTTAGACTGTAAAGGGCCAATATCAATGGCACATTCCCAGTCTGAAAATACCAGCCCCAGCTGTCTGCTTTAGGTTGGCTGGTTGTCAAAATTGTTACGTTCCCACACCATTTTTTTTAAATTTATTTAAATAATTAATGAATAAAGACATGGGGACCAGCCAGAATAAAGTTTACAGCGAGGGACTGCAGCACACAGTTGTTGGCTTTGCCTGCGCTGGTTATCAAAAATAGATAAGACCCCCATGTCTTTTTTTATGGGGAGGGCCCAAGCCATTTTGGCATTTTATTTATTTAATTATTGCACAGGCGTTAGCTGGTGAATACTCTCATCATCGTACGCTTGCTTTCGCTGCTATCAGTGAGACCAGTTGTAAGATGATGAGAGTGGTAATCTCATCATCTGAAGCCTGTGACTGGCGGTAACCTTTTAACTGCTGTCACAGCTGCTGGCTCACACACTGCCATCTGTGTGACAGCATAGGAACCTCAGCGCTCTGACTGGAAAATCACCTTGCCTAGCTGCTGCGCATGCAGGAATTGGCCAAATTATGTGCTAAGTGTCTTTGCTTTTTCTGTTTTCTAGAGCAGCAATGCAATTCATATTTTATATATTTCATGTTTGCATGTTATAGAGATACAGAGTGCAGCTTTCTTTGTTAAATATGTATAGAGATGGCTACTCTTAGTATGCACCTGTTCAAACCAGTATACTATTTGGAATGACGTTCAGTCTTTTGATATTCTTCTCTCAGTAAACTGCCTTCCTTGCCCAAGATTTTAGTAGGCAATATCATTGCTCAAGATCATCTCATAGGTGGGACCAATGCATGAGCAGTAATTTCCTGAAGATGTTGTGATAATCAAACTATGGATCTATGAATGTTCCACCCACTATGAGGAGACAAACCCCTGCTCTTGCTTGCGATTAAAACTTCAAGATTGGATTTCTCTACAATTTGAAAAGGAAATACTTCAAACAAATTATGGATTTGTAATGCATTAAAGGCCTTGACAAACCTGGCTTTAGTTAGTGTTCTAATATCCTCATGACAGGTTCTGTTCTGCCCTCTGAATAGAGCAAATAATGTTTGTATTATGTGCTGGGTTAGTATAGCACCCTCTAGTGGTGGCTGAATTTATAGCAGTGTCTTTGATAACATTTTTCAGTCTGTGACTTTAACAGAAGCAATGCACATGGGATTGAAGCAATGCTTGTGGGAAGGAAGCAATGTATTCTTGGACAAAGGAACATTTTGCTTCTGTGTACATCATAGGATGCATGTGTTTACCTGTCCTCCATCTTAACTCTCCAACTTGAGTTCATTATCCGGGTAAAGGATATCTGGTAAGCTTAATCTTTCTTACAATGCAGTGTGTGCAGAGAGTTTATTAGAGATGTAATTAGACACCTAATTAGCTAAAGCTATAGCTACAGCAGAGTATTTGTAAGCTATGAAAGATCCTGATTATGAAAGACGCAGGAACATTCCCGGACCAGATCTAGAGCAGCAAGATCCAGCACAGCGCGTTGCAGAGTACGTCCGTCAACATTCCGGCATAAATGACAGCCCTGGCGCATCATATCGATCAGCCCATGCCGATTACCAGCAATCCAACCCCAAGCTTCACTACCATAAGCGAGGAGACGTCCAGCACAAAGATGTCGACTACAGCTACCGTTCCACTGAAAAGAAGGTACAGCTCCCATCCCACTTTAAAAAGACACCTTCTTCACCAACAAGGTACCGCACAGACTATCCAGAGTCACAAGAGTCTAACAGGTATGGTGATGCACCATACACTAGACATGACTATTACTCACCGGCTCATGCCAGCACTGATGGAGCCATCAAGGACCTTGCAAAGTTCCTTGCCCGCCAAGAACTGGTTACAAAGGGACTTGTAAAGTTCACTGACAAACCCGAGAACTATCGGTCATGGCGAGCCTCATTCCGGAACGCCATTCATGGTCTGAACCTTTCTTGTAGTGAGGAGTTAGATCTCCTGGTAAAGTGGCTCGGAAGTGAGTCAGTCGAGCATGCCAAAAGACTGAGAGACATTAATGTAAAGCATCCTCGCACAGCCCTACATAAAGTGTGGGAAAGACTCGATGAATGCTATGGGTCAGTAGAAGTTATAGACAATGCTTTATATAAAAGAATTGAGGATTTTCCCAAGATAGGACCTAAAGGTTATCTAAAGCTTAGAGAACTGAGAGATTTATTGAATGATTTGCAGGTTGCTCAGCAGGAAGGTGACTTGCCCGGACTGGCATTCTTCCACACCACTAGGGGTGTCAATCCGATAGTACAGAAACTTCCTTACAACCTACAAGAATAGTGAATTACATGTGGTTCAGAGTATAAACACAATCATAATGTATCATTTCCTCCTTTCACTGTATTTGTTGGTTTTGTCTCCAAACAACCTAGGATTAGAAATGACCCTAGTTTTGATTTTACTCTGTTGTGTTCCACTGCCACTGGTGTCAAATCTGGTAAGACACCCGTGGCAGCCCACAAAACTAACATTGATTCCACAGGTCCTCCTCACAAGGTGAATAAACCCCCTCCAGACGAAGGCAATCGTCAGGATGTCAGTAAATATTGTCCTCTACACAAGAAACCACATCCTCTACTAAAATGCAGAGCCTTCAGGGAAAAGTCTTTAGAGGATCGCAAAGGTTTCCTCAAGGAGAACAACATCTGCTTCAAATATTGTGCCGCAACCTCTCACTTCTCCAGGAACTGTGATGCTAGCGTGAAATGTGCAGAATGCAGCAGCACGGATCACAATACAGCCTTGCACCCTGGATCACCTCCATGAGTGTTGTCGCAGCAGAGGAGCACAAAGGGAAGCAGAACGACACTGATGAAGACACCCCTGAGGTCAGCTCTAAATGTACTGAGATCTGTGAAGGACTCACAGGAGGAAGATCCAATTCAAAAGTCTGCCTTGTCCGATTCTATCCTGCAGGCCGCAAGGACAAAGCCTTCAAGATTTATGCAATCCTGGATGACCAAAGTAACAGGTGTCTAGCCAGGTCCATCTTCTTTGACAACTTCAGCATCGTAGGCCCTGGTTCTCCCTACACTCTGAGGACGTGTTCAGGCACCGTTGAGATGGCGGGGAGAAAAGCAACCAGATACAAAGTGGAGTCAATAGATGGCCAGACCTGCCTATCATTATCAACCATCCTGGAGTGCAACAAGATTCCTGATAACAGGTCAGAAATACCTTCATGGGAGGTGGCGAGACATCACCCCCATCTAAAGCAAATAGCCCACCTGATACCTGAGATGGATCCAGGAACCCCAATAGCTCTACTTCTGGGAAGAGATATACTACAAGTCCACAAGGCTAGAGAATGTATAAACAGCTCCAGCAACGCTCCGTATGCACAGAGGAACGACCTTGGATGGGTCATTATAGGAGTCGTCTGCCTAGGAGGAGCACACAAGCCGGCCTTAGTCGACATCATGCTTACCAATACTCTTGAAAATGGACGTCTGTCTCTCTTCCAGCCATGTAAGAGTAGTTTCCTGGTAAAAGAGTTGCCACACAATGCTCCTCTACCTTATCCATTAGCTGATCCTTCCTGTGAAGACCACACATGTGATGGCGACCAAGATCACATAGGGTGCACAGTTTTCCACAGAACAAGAGAAGACAACAAGGTAGCAATGTCCATAGAAGACAGATTGTTTTTGGACATCATGGATCGAGAGATGATAAGAGATGAGTCAAAGAGTTGAATGGCCCCTCTACCATTTAAACCCCAGAAGCAATGCTTACCCAACAACAGAGAACCTGTCTATGGTCGATTTGTCTCCCTCAAATGCAAATTTCAGAAGGAACCTGAAATGAGAGAGCATTTTTTTGCCTTCATGGAGAAAATTCTTCTGAATAGCCATGCAGAAATTGCACCAGTACTTCATATTCCAAGGAATGTTGGTATCTACCCATTTTTGGCGTGTATCATCCTAAGAAACCTGGTCAGATAAGAGTAGTATTTGACTCAAGCGCTAGATATGAAGGTGTCTCACTAAACGATGTCTTTTTGTCTTGCCCAGACCTCAACAACAGACTTCTAGGAGTACTTCTTCGTTTCCACAAAGATGCAGCGGCATTCATGGCTGACATACAACAAATGTTTCATTTCTTCCTTGTCAAAAAAGAACATAGAAACTGTTCAAGGTTTTTCTGGTACCGCGATAATGACCCCTACAAGGACATCGTGGAATATTGAATGAAAGTGCGCATCTTCTGCAATGGCCCTTCCCCTGCTGTCGCCATCTATGGTCTGGGACATTCAGCCGGAGAGGGCAAGGCAAATTATGGGTCGGATGTTAGATCGTTTGTGGAAAAGGATTTCTACTTGGATGACTGATTGAAATCCACACCCACAGATGAATCGGCAGTCAGTCTCTTAAAGAGGACACAAGAAATGCTTGCCTTGTCCAACTTGAGGATGCAGAACATTGCTTCCAACAGCCTCTCAAGATTACTCAACTGATCTAAAAGACTTGTATTTGGACACAGACTCCCTTCCCATGCAACGGAGCCTTGGTTTGCTCTGGGATTTGAGGAGAGATACATTTACCTTTCGGATAAACGAAGAAGAAAAACCTTTCACACGTAGAGGCATCCTATCCGTGATAAACAGCCTGTATGATCCTCTAGGATTTGTTACCCCTGTAACTATCCAAGGTAAAATGATGTTGAGAGACTTCACCCAAGAGATGTCTGAATGGGATGATCTGCTTCCGTGGAGAAGAGAGATCTGTGGGTAAGATGGAAGAAATCTTTAGATGCATTGTCATATCTTTACGTGGCACGACCATATGCTTCAGTGCCATCAACAGAATTCAAGACTCAAAGGCTCTGTATCTTCTGCGATGCCTCAATCGATTGCAGCAGTAACATATCTGAAAACTACTGACATCAGGGATAAATGCCTTGTAAGGCTTGCTATGAGCTGGACAAAACTAGCGCCAGTCCAGGAGCACACAATACCCAGACTGGAACTCTGTGCGGCTGTGCTAGCAGTAGAGTTAGCTGAACTTATCTCGACAGAAATTGACCTGTAAATCAAGGACGTTGAGTTCTACTCAGACAGCAAGGTAGTGCTTGGGTACATTTGCAACGAAACTCAACGCTTTTATGTTTACCTCAGCAATCGGGTGCTAAGGATCAGGAGATCCACTTGCCCTAAACAGTGGCACTATGTGTCCACACACCACAATCCGGACCACGCAACTTGATCCGTTGAATCTGCACACCTTAAGGACACAACCTGGTTTACGGGCCCTGCATTCTTATGCCATTCAATGTCTTACAGTGATGAATCAGACACCTTTGAACTGGTAGATCCAGATGCAGATGACAAAATCCGCCCTCAGGTATCCGCTCTAAGTGTGGTGACTTTAGACAATCACCTCAAATCCCACCATTTCAGCAGGTTTTCAACCTGGACCTCGCTTGTTCATGCCATTGCTTGTTTAATTCATGTGGCTCAGTCTTACAAGTCAACATCACCCACCAGTCAGAAGTCTTGTAAAGGTTGGCACCACTGCAAGCACGCCTTTACGGCTCCAAACCTGGAAAATGCCAAAAACATGATAATTTGTATCATACAACGCGAGTGTTACACCAAAGAAATAGACAACCTCAACAAAGGTCAACCCATTTCTAGAGACAGTGTCTTGAAAAAGATTGATCCAATAATTGACCAAAATGAGATGATACGAATTGGAGGTCGTCTTCAGGAAGCCAAGGTGGAATTCGTGGAAAACACCCTGTAATAATTCCTGGTCATCATCATGTGACTACTCTGCTCGTACAGCATCATCATGTTTTGGTGAAATATCATGGCCAATTGTTTACCGAAGGGAATCTACGAACTGCTGGACTATGGATAGTAGGAGCAAAGAGATGCGTGAGTAAACTCATCTTCAACTGTGTGACTTGTCGCAAACTCCACGGCACAACTCAAAGCCCAAAGATGGCAAATCTCCCATCAGACAGACTTAGTATGGATCCTCCCTTTACCAACGTCGGACTGGATGTATTTGGGCCGTGGTCTGTGGTTGCACAGCACACCAGAAGAGCCCAAGCCAACGCAAAACACTGGGCAGTTATGTTTACATGCATGTCCATCAGAGCGGTCCACATCGAAGTGATTGAATCCATGGACACATCAAGTTTCATAAATGCACTCCAACGTTTCATTGCCATCAGAGGTACCGTAAAACACAATCGCTCTGACAGAGGCACAAATTTTGTAGGAGCAGTGAAAGAACTCCAAATTCCTTCCAACCTAGACATTACCAGTGTGGAAAGATACTTGAGTGAACAGGGATGTGCCTGGACCTTCAATTTACCACACTCTTCTCACATGGGAGGTGCTTGGGAGAGGATGATAGGAATAGCACGCAGAATCTTAGACTCTATCCTCTTGCAAGAAGGTAGCACAAGACTCACACACAAAGGTTTGACTACATTCTTGGCAGAAGTTTCGGCCATCATAAATGCCAGACCATTGAATGCACTCTCCAGTGATGCTGAAGATCTAATCATTCTCACTCCCGCCATGTTACTCACTCAGAAAACCGACACTCCTGGCACTCTGAGAGAATTCAGAAACAAGGACCTCTACAGACATCAATGGAGACAAGTTCAAAGCCTCTCCAATACTTTCTGGGACAGATGGAGAAAGAAATATCTCTCCACCTTACAGCCTAGGAAGAAGTGGCAGATCGATAGGCTGAACATCAAACCCGGTGATATTGTGCTCATGAAAGACAGCCAGTCACACCGAAATTAGTGGCCACTAGGCCTCATCACCAAAGTATTCACAAGTAAGGACAAGAAGGTGCGCAAGGTCAAGGTCAAAGTATGGAAAGCTGGGGAGAGTGAACTATTCCTCAGACAAGTGGCGGAACTAGTTCTATTGCTTTCGCCAAAGGAACCTATAAGTGGCATCAGTTAATGCCAAGCGGGGAGTGTTCTGCCCTCTGAATAGGGCAAAGAATGTTTGTATTATGTGCTGGGCTAGTATAGTACCCTCTAGTGGTGGCTGAATTTATAGCAGTGTCTTTGATAACATTTTTCAGTCTGTGACTTTAACAGAAGCAATGTAATATGGGATTGAAGCAATGCTTTGTGAGAAGGAAGCAATGTATTCTGGGACAAAGAAGGGCCATTTTGCTTCTGTTTATATCATAGGATGCATGTGTTTACCTGTCCTCCATCTTAACTCTCCAACTTGAGTTCATTATCTGGGTAAAGCATATCTGGTAAGCTTAATCTTTTTTACAATGCAGTGTGTGCAGAGAGTTTATCAGAGATGTAATTAGACACCTGTGTTTTCTATGTAGGTTGCATCACACTGAATGCTTCTGTATTTGTGTTAGCTGTGATCATCTGCTCAATACTTATGCATGTCATTTATATTCTTACAGTTTTATCGCATGTTCTATACTCTTCACCAATAAACAAGTTAGACTACAGAGAACAGTCTGCTTATTTTGGAAGACAGAGTTGTGGTTTATGCTGTATGCTGGAGTGCACAACGTTTCAGCGTGCCTGAAGGCAGAACAGGTTCTCTTATTTCCATATTTATTTTTAAGTCTAAAAGCATCATTACACTCTAGTTACTTTATTTCTTCCATTAGTAATTACCTCAACCATTCAGGACAGTTTTTAAGGCATGAAAGGATAGCAATTAAAATTGGTATTCCATTTCTCCACCAACTATTATAATGGAATTTCCTTTCCCTGCATGAGTCTTCCTTTTTTTCAAATCCTGACCCAGCTGCTCCCTTCTCCACACTGTCAGAAACTTTTCAATAATGACTCATGCAAAGAAAAGAGACTTCCTGTTTCTACATAGAGCTTGAAAGGATTTAGCTAGTCAGTTATTAATCAAGTGATGTCATGGAGACAAATTAACTGGGTAGAAAGGCAAAATGAGCAATTGTAAGTAAGCAATGATATATAATATGATGATTGCATTATATTAAGAGGAAAATAGTTGAGTGCTTCATTAAAATATTTTGTTTCTGAGTTTATCTCCAATTTCAAAGGTTTGTAAATAAAACTTAAGAACTTATGTGAACGTGGTGAAGATATCAGAGCTCAGGGGGAGCAGTTTCAACCACCTCTTTACTCTCTAGGGGCTTATACAATTATGATGTTTGTGGGAACCTGTTTTTTGTGACTTATTCTAATTTTGCAGTTATGTGATACACTACTCATATGATGTTCACTATGGAAATCCATACCAAATGTTTATACGTAATCACATTGAAAGGAACATATCAGGTGATTTGTAACAATACATTCTGTCTCTGATTAACATTGCACACTGTGCAGCCAGCGTGACTTGCCGGACAGTTTCCCAAAAAGTAGGATGTGAAGCAGCCAATTACTAGGTCAACTTCAAAATATGTCTAGTTTGGTCCATAAAGGTTTTAATTTTGCAAGAAAAGACCATTTCAAATACAAATAGAAATGTTGTGCTTTTCGACAAAGCAATTGAAGAAAATTTAAAAAAAGAAACAAACAAGCCTGAAAAGTTTTAAAATCTCTTTTGAGATGTCATTCTTGTCCATGTACTGCTTCATACACTTAATACATGTATATATCGTATTTTGTGGACTATAAGATGCACCGGACCAAAAGACACACCACAAATTTTGGGGTCGAAAATAGGAAAAATATTTTTCCATGAAATGGTGGTACGTCTTATAGCCTGTTCAATCTTTAGCTCTCCTGAGATCTCATTCTCCACATGTGCTGCTTCTGGTGGCCGTTTTCCCAAAGTCCACCACAGGGAAACCATTGGGAAAGGGATCCCCGGCGCCCATATCTTAAAAGAGCCCAGTGCCAGCAGCATCACCCCTCTAGTGCCACCGATCTCCTGAAGCAGCAGGTCTGCCTCCTGTGACCTCTCTCCAAATTTGGAGGAAAACAATGTGTCTTATAATCTGAAAAATACTGTATCTGTCATGGAACAGGTGCAGTTGTATTAAAAGGTCATAGGGGCTGAGACCACTACAAAAGGAATAGTACCTGCTGTGTTTTGCAGTCAGCATTTTGCTCTTATAACAGGCTCCAATTACTGCTGATTAAATGTTGAAATAATAATATAAATCTCTGATTGCAGCATATAAGTGGTGCGCTCCTGCTGATGCATCCATTAAGATGCGAATAGGCCCCCTATGGGGTTCATGGACTTCCAGAGCAGCTTAAAGGGAAGGTGCCATAAAAATGAATTTTACAACAATTGAAAAGATGTAAAGTATTAGCTTTTTCAATTCTAACCAGTGTCACTTTATGCGGTTATAACTCTGAAATCTTTCAACAGATCCCACTGATTCTGAGACTGTTTTCTTGTGACGTGTTGTACTTTATGATAGTGGAAGAAACTGTTTGATATGATTTGCATTTATTTGTGAAAATATCGGCAATTTGGCGAAAATTTTCAAACTTTTAATTTTTTTAACCCTAAATCAGAGATTTATTTCACACAAAATAGTTAATAAATAACATTTCCCACATGTCTACTTTACATCAGCGCAATTTTTGAAACATCATTTTTTTTGCTAGGACTTTATAAGGGTTAAAAGTTGACCAGTAATTTTTCATTTTTCCAACAAAATTTATAAAACCATTTTTTAGGGACTACATCAAATGTGAAGTGACTTTGAGGGGCCTATATTTATTTTATTTATTTTATTTTAATCATTTATATAGCAATATTAATTCCACAGCACTTTACATGAGTTATAATCACTGTGCCCATTGGGGCTCACAATCTAGCAAGCCTAATTTAAATCTAGAAAGCCTATATGACAGAAAATACCCAAAAGTGACATTCTAAAAACTTCACCTCTCAAAGTGTTCAAAACCACATTCATAAAATTTATTAACTCTTCCGGTGCTTCACAGTAATTAATGGAATGTGGAAGGAAAGATGAACAGTGGAAATTGGTCACAAGTGAGATTCTGGAAACTAGACCCCACAGGGAACTGATCTACATATGTGCTGGGCACCATGAACCCCTTGGTGCTTCACAGAGATTTGTAAAGTTGAGTTGTGAAAATAAAAAAATTCAGCACAAGAGAACAAAAGGAGTGCTGACTTCATAATATCATATAATAAAATTACTTTATTGACACAATTTACAAAGTAATAAACAGACAATACAAATAGAGATGGGCAAGGCAAGGTTCCTAAATCTCGCCTGGGGATAAATGTATTGGGAAAGCTAAGCTGAAATGGATTTGGAGCATTACAGAGCAAATCCCATCACCTGTGAGCTCATAGTTACGAAACTGACTTAAATGAAGCAGATAAAGTGCATAGTGCTAGATACAATTACCATAGAGCAGTCAACAAAGCTTACCCATAATTAATTGCAAGTGCACAATCCCCAGTAGAGCCCCTGGACGCGCGTTTCGCATGCTGCTTTTTCAACAGAGATCGAAAATGATTTTATCCACAAATTTTGCATTTTTACAAGAGTAACAGGAGAAATTACACCATACGGTTTGTTGTGCAATTTCTCCTGAGTGCACTGATACCCCTTATGTAGAGGAAAACTACTATTTTGGAGCATGGCAGGGCTCAGAAGAAAAGTAGCGCCATTTCACTTTTTGAATGCATAATTTGTTGTTGCGCTTGGAGAACCCCTGATGTGCCTAAACAGTGGAAAACACCCACAAGTGACCCCATTTTGGAAACTAGACCCCTCAAGAAATTTATCTAAATGTGTGGTGGGCACCTTTAACCCCCAGGTGCTTCACAGAAGTTAATAACATTGAGCTTTCAAAATTAAAAAAATCTAATTTTTTCCTACAAAAATCATTTTGACTCCATGGGTGTTCCAGAAACAAGCAACAGTGCATGTTGCTGAATGAAAATTGCAAACTGCCATTGTGGGGCCCGTACTTTGTAGTCACAAGTATGTTGTGATGCCCCGCTCATGCTTTTGGTAATATGCACCCATAAATTAGGCAGGCTGCAATTGCTACAGAAATGTCAAACATGTGGACACTAAATGTGGTTTTGGTACACTTTGGGGCTCAGAAGGGAGGGGGCATTTGGTTTTGGGAGTGCAGAATTTGCTGAATTTATTTTGGAGGAGCCATAGTGCTTTTCCAGAACATTTGTGCTATCAGTAACATGGAAGCACCCTGTATTACTGTTAACAGATAACAGACCTCAGTGGGGACTTGCTTTTTTGGGGATTTATTGGAAGGTTTTGTAGGGAACCTTTATCCTAAGTGCACACGTACTTTTTTTTGAATTGAAGAAATCCACAGGTCAAATGATCTGCATTTTTCCTGCGGATTTCTTCCTTTTTCCTTGTGGTTTTCTTGCGGTTTTTGTGCGGTATTCCCCTGCGGATTTCCCCCTGCGGATTTGGAGAATGGAGCAGGTGGAAAACCTCACAAAAGAAGTGACATGCTGCATATTTTGAACCACAAGAAAACCACGCGGAAAAATCCGCAGAGCCTGCACAGCATTTCTTTTCTATTGATTAACATGCTACTGTACATCACAATGCGGATATGCAGCGCTTCTGCGTGGTACAATCCACTGTGGATCTGCTGGAAATCTGCATCGTGTGCACATGGCCTTAACATAACATTTGGGGTCACATTTATCCAGTGCTTGTAAGCTGAGCACTTATATCGGGGTTTACATCTAAATCTCCAAGTGATGTGCTTCAGATGAGATCCACGAGGCATCCATTCACTATATTGCGGCATTATATTACTCTGGACTCCATCTGGCCTCTGTTTAGTGGCATCCTTGTTTTCAGATATGCACAAAAATGTGATTGACTGCGCTTTTATGCATGCCTAAAAGGATGGACACTGCTGGATCATAAGGAGCCAGACGTTGTCCACAGTGTTTCTATCTGCCTCGTTATGTGGTATCCACCAGGGGCTCCATTGGAATCACATTTTTCAGAGATTTACATGGAATCCTCCAGTGTAAGCGCACAGCGCAGAGCACAGGATAAATGTGTGCCAAGCCTTGCTGCGATCTTTGGGAGGCAGAATGAACAAACTAACAACAGGTGAAGAATTAGTTTTAATTATTTTTTACGCTGTTCTTTGTGCAGTATAAGTGATTAGACAACTTTACTCTATGGGTTGGTGCAATTACAGCGATGCCAGATTTATACAGTTTTCCTTATGTTTAGCTACTGTCACAGAATAAAAGATGCTTTTTTTGCATCACCATATTTTGATAGCTAAAATTTTTCCATACTTCCTCTGACATAATCATGTGATGGTTTGTTTTTTTGTGAGACAAGTTGATGTTTTTATTGGTACCATTTTTTGCTTGCTTTCTGTTCTGATTTTTGGGAGGCAAAATGAACAAAAACCAGCAATTCAGGATTGTTTTAATGCTGTTTTGCATGTAGTAAAATTGATAAGACAGCTTTATACTTTGGGTAAGAACAATTTAGCGATACCTCATTTATATCTTTATTTATGATTTGGCACGTTTACACAAAACTTATTTTTACAGAAAAACGTATTATTTTTGCATCATTTTATTCTGAGAGCTATAAATTTTTACTTTTCCGCTAACAGCTGTTTGGCGGCTTGTTTTTTGTGGGACAAGATGACGTTTTCAGCGGTACCATTTTTATGTAGGTTAGTCTTCTTGATCGCATTTTATTCCACTTTAGTTCAGCGGTATGATGTTAATGCATAGTTTTTTGCCTCGTTTTCTATCTTTGTTTTTACTGTGTTCACTGGAGGGGTTAACTAGTGGGACAGTTTTATCGGTCGGGTCATTCCGGACACTGTGATACCAAATATGTGTACATGTTTATTTTATTTTTTGCATAAATGAAATTTATTCATTGAAATAATATGTTTTTCTTTATTTTCTGGTCTTTATTTTGTGATTTGTTAAATATTTTTACAATTTTAACTTTTTTTTTTTACATTTTTTACATTGTCCCAGGATGGGACTGTATAATGACAGATCATTGATCTATTATGCAGCAATGCTTCAGTTCTGATAAGCAACTGATGAGCAGGAAGGAGGAGTGTCAGTTCATGCTCTGAGAATAAGTTGACAGGCCACCTTCCCTGGGTGACTCCACAGCCATCTTGGGACTCACCATGGAGAACAGCGACACAATGCGATCGCATCACGTTGTACCAATATGAGCACAGAGGGAGCTCCCTCCCTCTGCGATGCCACGCGATGTTGCTGGCACTATTGACAGAGGCATCACAGGGGTTAAATTCCTTGGATCAGTGCTAACACCAATCGTGTGCGTCACTGCAGGGTGTCAGCCCTCACAAAGAGCTGATAGTTGCACTCAATTGCGCTGGCGCTCAGCATGAGCCTGCGCGATCCCAGCACCGTATATATACAGTGGTTGGCGAGAATGCTGTATATATAGGGTGCATGTCAGGAAGGGGTTAATGTTTTAATTTAAAAAAAATATTATCATGTGTTTTAATGGAGTAAAACAGAAATAATAAATAAGCTTGTTTGATGTTGCCTCATCTGTTAGAATTCTAATTTATCAAAATATAAAATTATTTAACTGATAAAGTAAACACTGCAAAGGAAATAAATCAAAGAGACGAGATGGCCATTTTTCATTAGTTGCACCTTCCCAAAAATGCAGCTCAAAGTGATGAAAAGGTTGTGTTCATCCAAAGATGGTACCTGAAAAAACTACAGCTCAAGATACCAAAAAAAAGCAAAGGTAAAAAAAAAATGGCCTTATAAATGGTGACACAAACCAATGCAATAGATAGATAGATAGATAGATAGATAGATAGATAGATAGATAGATAGATAGATAGATAGATAGATAGATAGTTAGATAGATAGATCAGTGTCTGACAACAATCTTTAATTTGTTGTTAATGGGGAAAAAAATAAAAGACTGCCCATACATTACCAACCTGCCCCCTTTTTCCCCCCGGCGCAAAGAAAGCACTAAACACCATTAATTCAAACAAAAACACAACTTTTATTGGACAGTAACCAAATACAACAACTCTCTTCTTTTATCACACCCATAGTTGGAGGGGTAAGGTCGCAGCTCTCCATGTTCACCATCGGAAAAGGTGGAGATATGTCACCGGACTCCCACGACATGTTACCCAGTCTTGCTCTTTTTTCCGCCAACCGCTGCGACTTACATCAATCATTGAAACCAAACAATCAGAACATCAACCACCTTAACTGAAAAAACACCAAGAGGGATGGAGGGTGGGCAGCTCTCGTTCCCTGCGGTCAAAAGAGGCCGGGCGGCTTGACTTACCTCTTTTTATATCCTCTGAAAGGGAAACCCCGGATCTGGAAGTGACCCCCATGTGCTGGCATCTACCCTGAAGGTAAGGGGAAATACTAATAACCCCTGCAGTTGCATACCAGGGAAAAAAGGACGGGCAAATCATTACCCCAACTACATTAGATGGCCAGTCAGGGGCCCCCCCGCAAATAAAGCCAGGCTCCCACATAACTTGAACGTGAAGTGGTATAAGTAGTGTTGAGCGATACCACCCGATATTGAAAAATATCGGATCGGATTGGATCGGCCGATATGAAAAAAGTATCGGGTATCACCGATTCCGATCCCGGAAGTTCCATTCAAGTCAATGGGACAGAAATATCAGAATTAAAAAAACCCTTTCTTGCCTTGTACATCCTGTTCGGGAGGGGGGAAGAGTGTGGGCGGTACATGGGCGGACACTGTGCGTGTCTGTGTGCGGGCTCTGTGCTGGCCTCTCAGGGGTCTGTGCCGACTGTCGGGGGACTGTGCTGGCTGCCGGTGGTCTGTACAGGCCTCTCAGGGGTCTGTGCCGACTATCGGGGGCCTGTGCCGGCTGCCGGTGGTCTGTATGGGCCTCTCGGGGGTCTGTGCCGACTGTCGGGGGCCTGTGCCGGATGCCAGTGGTCTGTACAGGCCTCTCAGGGGTCTGTACAGGCCTGTCGGGGGACTGTGCCGGCGGCCGGTGGTCTGTACGGGCCTCTCGGGGGCCTGTGCCGGCTGCCGGTGGATTGTACGGGCCTGTGCCGGCTGTCGGTGGTCTGTGCCGGCTGCCAGGGGGCCTGTGCCAACTGCCAGAGGTCTGTACGGGCCTCTCGGGGGCCTGTGCCGGCTGCCAGTGGTCTGTACAGGCCTCTCAGGGGTCTGTACAGGCCTGTCGGGGGACTGTGCCGGCGGCCGGTGGTCTGTACGGGCCTCTCGGGGGCCTGTGCCGGCTGCCGGTGGATTGTACGGGCCTGTGCCGGCTGTCGGTGGTCTGTGCCGGCTGCCAGGGGGCCTGTGCCAACTGCCAGAGGTCTGTACGGGCCTCTCGGGGGCCTGTGCCGGCTGTCGGTGGTCTGTGCCGGCTGCCGGGGGCCTGTGCCAGCTGCCGGTGGTCTGTGTGGGCCTGCCAGGGGTTTTGTGTGTGTGCAGGCATCGTCCAATGGGACTACAAGTCCCATCGGGCGATGCCTGCTACAATGACAGTGAATGACACATTAGCCAATGATGGGACAGTAGTAGTCCCATCATCCGGCTAATGTGTTAAATGTAAAAAAAAAACATACTACATACATGCTACATACAGTATATACTACATTCATACAACATACATACTACATACATACTTTATATATACTACATTCATACAACATACATGCATACATACTACATATATAATATACTGCATTCATACAACATACATACATACTACATACTGTATATACTACATTCATGCAACATACATACATACTACATACATACTACATATATACTACATTCATACAGCATACATACATACTACATACATGCTACATATATACTACATTCATACAACATACTTACATACTACATACATGCTACATATATACTACATTCATACAGCATACATATATACTACATACATGATACATATATACTACATTCATACAACATACATACATACTACATATATAATACTTTGATACAACATACATACTACATATATACTACATTCATACAGCATACATACATACTACATACATGCTACATATATACTACATTCATACAACATACATACATACTACATACTACATACATGCTACATATATACTATATTCATACAACATACATATATACTACATACATGCTACATATATACTACATTCATACAACATACATACATACTACATACATGCTACATATATACTACATTCATACAACATGCATATATACTACATACATACTACATGTATACTACATTCATACAACATACATACTACATACATGCAACATATATACTACATTCATACAACATACATACATACATACTACATACATGCTACATATATACTACATTCATACAACATACATACTACATACTACATACATGCTACATATATACTACATTCATACAACATACATACATAGTACATACATACTACATACAACCTGCTACAGACATACAACATACATACATACTACATACTACATACATGCTACATATATACTACATTCATACAACATACATACATAGTACATACATACTACATACATACATACAACATGCTACAGACATGCAACATACATACATACTACATACTGCATACATACTACATACATATTGCATACAATGCATTCATACATTCATACAATACATACATAGACATACAGTACATATAACATACAGTACATACTCACCATCACTTGTCACTTTGATCCCCGAAGCCAGTGTCATCTGTGGAAAAATATGAAAATAACAAACAAACAATATACTCCCTGATCTGCAGAAATCCACACGGGCCCCACACCGATCTGCCGTGGAGAACAGCAGCATCAGCTGATGCGACCGCTCTCTACGGGGCTCCAGGAATCCAGTGACGGGAGGTAGGTATCCTTCCGCACTGTATTCCTCCGCCACTGTAAAAAATAGTCCCTGGTCTCACTTTATGGCAAAAGTTGTGTAGGAACTTTCTCACCCAGCAATGCCAAAAGTGAGACAAGGGACTATTTTTTTACAGTGGCGGAGGAATACAGTGCAGAAGGATACCTACCTCCCATCACTGGATTCCTGGAGCCCCGTAGAGAGCGGTCGCATCAGCTGATGCTGCTTTTCTCCATGGGAGATCGGCGTGGGACATACATGGATTTCTGCGGATCAGGGAGTGTATGGCTTGTTTGTTATTTTCATATTTTTTCATAGATGACACTGGCTTCGGGGATCAAAGTGACAAGTGATGGTGAGTATGTACTCTATGTTATATGTACTGTATGTCTATGTATGTATTGTATGAATGTATTGTATGCAGTATGTATGTAGTATGTATGCAGTATGTGGTATGTATGTATGTAGTATGTCTGTAGCATTTTGTATGTAGTATGTACTATGTATGTTGTATGAATGTAGTATATATGAAGTATGTATGTAGTATGTATGTATGTTGTATGGATGTAGTATATATGTAGCAAGTATGTAGTATGTATATATGTTGCATGAATGTAGTATATATGTAGCATGTATGTAGTATGTACAGTGCCTACAAGTAGTATTCAACCCCCTGCAGATTTAGCAGGTTTACACATTCGGAATTAACTTGGCATTGTGACATTTGGACTGTAGATCAGCCTGGAAGTGTGAAATGCACTGCAGCAAAAAAGAATGTTATTTCTTTGTTTAATTTTTTTTTAAATTGTGAAAAGTTTATTCAGAGGGTCATTTATTAATCAACCCCTCAAACCACCAGAATTCTGTTTGGTTCCCCTAAAGTATTAAGAAGTATTTCAGGCACAAAGAACAATGAGCTTCACATGTTTGGATTAATTATCTCTTTTTCCAGCCTTTTCTGACTATTTAAGACCCTCCCCAAACTTGTGAACAGCACTCATACATGGTCAACATGGGAAAGACAAAGCAGCATTCCAAGGCCATCAGAGACAAGATCGTGGAGGGTCACAAGGCTGGCAAGGGGTACAAAACCCTTTCCAAGGAGTTGGGCCTACCTGTCTCCACTGTTTGGGAGCATCATCCGGAAGTGGAAGGCTTATGGAACTACTGTTAGCCTTCCACGGCCTGGACAGCCTTTGAAAGTTTCCTCCCGTGCCGAGGCCAGGCTTGTCCGAAGAGTCAAGGCTAACCCAAGGACAACAAGGAAGTAGCTCCGGGAAGATCTCATGGCAGTGGGGACATTGTTTTCAGTCAATACTACTAAGTAACGTACTCCACCGCAATGGTCTCCGTTCCAGACGAGCCCGTAAGGTACCTTTACTTTCAAAGCGTCATGTCAAGGCTCGTCTACAGTTTGCTCATGATCACTTGGAGGACTCTGAGACAGACTGGTTCAAGGTTCTCTGGTCTGATGAGACCAAGATCGAGATCTTTGGTGCCAACCACACACATGACGTTTGGAGACTGGATGGCACTGCATACGACCCCAAGAATACCATCCCTACAGTCAAGCATGGTGGTGGCAGCATCATGCTGTGGGGATGTTTCTCAGCCAAGGGGCCTGGCCATCTGGTCCGCATCCATGGGAAGATGGATAGCACGGCCTACCTGGAGATTTTGGCCAAGAACCTCCGCTCCTCCATCAAGGATCTTAAGATGGGTCGTCATTTCATCTTTCAGCAAGACAACGACCCAAAGCACCCAGCCAAGAAAACCAAGGCCTGGTTCAAGAGGCAAAAAATCAAGGTGTTGGAGTGGCCTAGTCAGTCTCCTGACCTTAACCCAATTGAAAACTTGTGGAAGGAGCTCAAGATTAAAGTCCACATGAGACACCCAAAGAACCTAGATAACTTGGAGAACATCTGCATGGAGGAGTGGGCCAAGATAACTCCAGAGACCTGTGCCGGCCTGATCAGGTCTTATAAAAGACGATTATTACCTGTAATTGCAAACAAGGGTTATTCCACAAAATATTAAACCTAGGGGTTGAATAATAATTGACCCACACTTGTATGTTTAAAATGTATTAAAATTTAACTGAGCAACATAACTTTTTGGTTTGTAAGATTTATGCATCTGTTAATAAATCCTGCTCTTGTGTGAAGTTTGAAGGCTCTAACTTATTTGCATCTTATCAAACCTGCTAAATCTGCAGGGGGTTGAATACTACTTGTAGGCACTGTATGTATGTTTGGATGAATGTAGTTTATATGTAGTATGTATGCATTATTTAATCCTCACAATACATGCCCACTTTAGTAATATTTCCCAAAAAGAGAATGATGTACCATAGAACAATAATTTTTTCACCTTGTGGTAACCTAATTTCCTGAAAAAGACCAGATACCACACAATGGAACATCTAAAAAAATACAAATTTTATTAATGTACACATAACACATTATACACAATTAAAAAGAAGGTGCTGGACCAATCCCAAGGAAACGAACAATTGTGAAAATACAGCACTCATTTATTGCAAGGGCGTCTCTATATGTGTGGCACATGTATGAAAAAAATAGAATATGAAGGAATATAAGGAGAAATGTACATAGGCAGGGGGACTTGATCGTTGTTATATCCTAAACTACCTCCGGGCATGTAAAGAGGAGACATGACCTCATCATCATTCCCTGCCATCCAATGCTAGTAATCCCCTAATCTCCTGAAAGGTAATTCACTCCATATATAAGGGAAAAAACAGTGGGACTGCTCCTGCAAAATGAAAAAACAGCCCACAGGCATGTCAAGAATGGAGCGTAAACCCACTATAGCAAAAGACATTCCCTATAGATCTCCCTAGCAACCTTATGTAACGCTAGGATACATGAATATTATGCCAATGAAAAACTAAAGAAACATACCGCAATATGAAGGTGCTTCCAGTGTCTCCTATGTATGTATTATGTAGTATGTACACTGTGTTCCAAATTATTATGCAAATTGGATTTAAGTGTCATAAAGATGTAATTTTTTGTTTTTCAAATAAACTCATAGATGGTATTGTGTATCAGGGCTCTTTGGATCACTGAAATCAATCTCAAATGCCTGTGATAATTAGTTTACCAGGTGAGCCCAATTAAAGGAAAACTACTTAAGAATGATGTTCCACATTATTAAGCAGGGCACAGGTTTCAAGGAATTTAGGAAAGAAAAAGGATCTCCCTGCTGCTGAAAAGCAATGCCTTGGTCAAGAGATGAAAACATTAGATATTTAAGAGATTTGTGGTTGATTCTGAGCACAGACATGTTTGTGCTGATAAAGGCAGAATGAGGAAGGTTTCTGCCAGGCAAGTTCATCGGATTAAGAGAGCGGCTGCTAAAAAGCCATTACAAACCAGCAAACAGATATTTAAAGCTGCTGGTGCCTCTGGAGTCCCTCGAACCTCAAAGGTGTAGGATCCTTCAAAGGCTTGCTGTGGTGCATAAACCTACTATTCAGCCACCCCTAAACAGTGTTCACAAGCAGAAATGGTAGCAGTGGGCCCAGACATACATGAAGACTAATATTCATACAGTCTTGTTTACTGATGAGTGTCGAGCAACCCTGGATGGTCCAGATGGATGGAGTAGTGGATGGTTGGTGGATGGCCACCATGTCCCAACAAGGCTGCGACATCAGCAAGGAGGTGGGGGAGTCATGTTTTGGGCCGGAATCATGGGGAAACAGAAGGGAGAGCTCTTTAAGGTTCCTGAAGGTGTGAAAATGACCTCTGCAAAGTATATCGAGTTTCTGACTGACAGCTGTCTTCCATGGTATAAAAGGCAGAAACGTGCCTTCAGGAGCAAAATCATCTTCATGCATGATAATGAACCATCTCATGCTGCAAAGAATACCTCTGAGTCATTGACTGCTATAGGCATAAAAGGAGATAAACTCATGGTGTGGCCACCATCTTCCCCTGACCTCAACCCTATAGAGAACCTTTGGAGTATTATGAAGCAAAAGATCTATGAGGGTGGGAGGCCGTTCACATCAAAACAGCAGCTCTGGGAGGCTATTCTGACTTCATGCAAAGAAATACAAGCAGAAACTCTCCAAAAACTCACAAGTTCAATGGATGCAAGAATTGTGAAGGTGATAGCAAAGAAGGGTTCCTATGTAAACATATAACTTGGCCTGTTAGGATGTTTTGGAGTTAAATAGCTTTTTTGTCCAGTGAATGTGACCTCCTAATGCTGCAAATTCCACAAATGAATATTTTCAGTTCTTTAAAAAATATCAAAATGTTTAGAAATTCTACTGTGCCTAATAATTTGGAACAGTGCATTTTGAGTTTTTATTCATTTTGGAGATTATACTGTTATCATTGGGAGGTTTCTTCAATAAAATTTGATGTATACTCTAACGGGTGATGACTTTTATTAGACTGACTGTCATTTGTACCAACTATTTAGGAAAATCATAGAAAAAAATCATTTGCATAATAATTTGGAACACAGTGTATGTTGTATGAATGTAGTGCATATGTAGCATGTATGTAGTATGTATGTATGTTGTATGAATGTAGCATGTATGTAGTATGTATGTATGTTGTATGAATGTAGTATACATGTAGTATGTATGTAGTATGTATGTATGTTGTATGAATATAGTATATATGTAGTATGTATGTATGTTGTATGAATGTATTATATATGTAGTATGCATGTGTGTTGTATGAATGTAGTATATATGTAGTATGTATGTAGTCAATCACTGTCATTGTAGCAGGCATCGCCCGATGGGACTTGTAGTCCCATCGGACGATGCCTGCACACACACAAGACCCCCGGCAGGCCCGCGCAGACCACCGGCAGCTGGCACAGGCCCCCGGCAGCCAGCACAGGCCCCCGAGAGGCCCGTACAGACCACCGGCAGCTGGCACAGGCCCCCGGCAGGCCTGTACAGACCCCCGAGAGGCCTGTACAGACCACCGGCAGCCGGCTCAGGCCCCCGAGAGGACCGTACAGACCACCGGCTGCCGGCACAGGCCCCCGACAGGCCTGTACAGACCCCCGAGAGGCCCATACAGACCCCCGACAGTCGGCACAGGCGCGCATCATGATGCGCACAGACCGCGCATCATGATGACATCATTTCAGCAGCCAATCACAGCCACAACAGTAACTCATTGCATTATAGGGACTTCTGATTCCGGTATCCGATATTGAAAAAATATCGGTACTCGGTATCGGAATTCCGATAAAGTGAATATCGGCCGATACCCGATACTTGCGGTATCGGAATGCTCAACACTAGGTATAAGGTATTCTTAAGTGCATTGAATCCTTGGCTTCTAGCATTCTAGGATATTCTCTTGAAAATCTTACACAGTCATGTTCCTACTTTCATGTGACACCCAGGATGAATAGTCAGAACACACAGAAGATGATGAAACCACAAGTATCATAATCCGTAAGAGAAGAGTAGTATCATAGGGAGTAATCCTAAACATTAAACTGAGCATAATGCTGTAAGCAGACACCAAAGGATAATAAGAATTAATAGGCATAATGTCTACTAAAAATAGCCCGTTTATGGCATTAAACATTACAGTCTTGTCAATACTCATTTTCCTATTCAAAAAATAAAGTAGTTTTTTTTAGAGCAGACTTGGGCGTGTTCTTATTTTAAACCTCGAGGAGATCACCTGAGACCTGGAAATAATGACATAATGGTCGGATATGAAAACTGAGATGATCTAATAATAACATGACAATAACAAAGTACACCTTCACATTGTCTTACCCAGAACTAACATATGACTATTACACATCGTTTCCCAAGATAGTTCTCAGGCTTTATTGTGCTTGACTTACTCTGCTCACTTATAAAAAAAAAAAATTAATGCAAAGAGAATTTGGTTGTTCTTGGACTTTGGAAACTGGAGCTTTCCTTTCCATTTTAAAAATATATAGAGATTATATATTTATTTTACTCACTTTACAGAGTTTAGCAACAAAAAATTATCTTTTCAGACCTGGGTCTTCTGGAATATTAGGGTTTCCAGGGCCAAGGGTTTGTTCCAAAGGGCAGTAGAAAGATCTCCAACTTTAACAATAGGGGTGTAAATTTTATTTTACCTACCAAAGATGCTTGATATAGGGGGCAAGCAAAATAGGCATCACATTTTGGACAGAATGCAAAATTGTAAATCATTATAAACTTAGAGATTAATGTCCCAAAGGAGGAAGAAAAAGACCGTGTTTTTCAATGTATCCGCGCTGACCACACAAGGACAGAAATATTCTACATAGCTTTATTGTGCCAATTAGGCACAATAAAGCTATGAAGAATATTTCTGTCCCTGTGTGGTCAGCATGGATACATTGAAAAACCCGGTCTTTTTCTTCCTCCTTTGGGACATTGGTATCTACGGGAGTCTGCAGCAACCACTGGTTCCTTTCACATTCTGCAAGGGGTTGTGACTGTTCACAACCTGTAAAGGTGAGTGCACTAACCGACTATTGTCACCCGAAAAATCACTTTTATCGCCCTATTTATCTTTCCGTAATTTCAAATTGAGAGATAGGTCTTTAACTTGGTATCCTGGTTGTCCCTGGTTCTTCCTAGATCCCACAACTAGGTCTTGGCATCACATGAGGATTATTCACTAAGTCTCTGGCAAACATGATGTGTGTTGCAACTTCATGATATTACAGTCATGGCCAAAAGTTTTGAGAATGACACAAATATTATATTTTCACATAATCTGCTGGCCTCTGGTTTTTATGTGTGTTTGTCAGATGTTTTTATCACATACAGAAATATAATTGCAATCATATTATGAGTAGCAAAAGGTTATATTGACAGTTAGAATGAGTTAATGCAGCAAGTCAATATTTGCAGTGTTGACCCTTCTTCTTCAGGACCTCAGCAATTCTCCCTGGCATGCTCTCAATCAACTTCTGGATCAAATCCTGACTGATAGCAGTCCATTCTTGCAAAATCAACGCTTTTATTTCGTCTGAATTTGAAGGTTTTTGTTTGTCCACCCGTCTCTTGATGATTGACCACAAGTTCTCAATGGGATTAAGATCTGGGGAGTTTCCAGGCCATGGTCCCAAAATCTCTATGTTTTGTTCCCTGAGCCATTTAGTTATCACCTTTGCTTTATGGCAAGGTGCTCCATCATGTTGAAAAAGGCATTGTTGATCGCCAAACTGCTCTTGGACGGTTAGGAGAAGTTGCTCTTGGAGGACATTCTGGTACCATTCTTTATTCATGGCTGTGTTTTTAGGCAAGACTGAGAGAGAGCCCATTCCCTTGGCTGAGAAGCAACCCCACACATGAATGGTTTCAGGATGCGTGACAGTTGGCATGAGACAAGACTGGTGGTAGCACTCACCTGGTTTTCTCCGAATAAGCCGTTTTCCAGATGTCCCAAACAATCGAAAAGGGGATTCATCAGAGAAAATGACTTTACCCCAGTCCTCAGCAGTCCACTCCCTGTACCTCTTGCAGAATATCAGTCTGTCCATGATGTTTTTGCTGGAGAGAAGTGGCTTCTTTGCTGCCCTCCTTGAGACCAGGCCTTGCTCCAAGAGTCTCCGCCTCACAGTGCGTGCAGATGCACTCACACCTGCCTGCTGCCATTCCTGAGCAAGCTCTGCACTGCTGGTAGCCCCATCCCGCAGCTGAAACACTTTTAAGAGACGGTCCTGGCGCTTGCTGGTCTTTCTTGGGCGCCCGGGAGCCTTTTTGGCAACAAGGAACCTCTCTCCTTGAAGTTCTTGATGATGCGATAGATTGTTGACTGAGGTGCAATCTTTCTAGCTGCGATACTCTTCCCTGTTAGGCCATTTTTGTGCAGTGCAATGATGACTGCACGTGTTTCTTTAGAGATAACCATGGTTAACAGAAGAGAAACAATGATGCCAAGCACCAGCCTCCTTTTAAAGTGTCCAGTGGTGTCATTCTTACTTAATCATAACAGATTGATCTCCAGCCCTGTCCTCATCAACACCCACACCTGTGTTAATGGAGCAATCACTGAAACGATGTTAGCTGGTCCTTTTAAGGCAGGGCTGCAATGATGTTGAAATGTGTTTTGGGGGATAAAGTTAATTTTCCAGGCAAATATTGACTTTGCAAGTAATTGCTGTTAAGCTGATCACTCTTTATAACATTCTGGAGTATATGCAAATTGCCATTAGAAAAAATGAAGCAGTAGACTTTGTAAAAATTAATATTTGTGTCATTCTCAAAACTTTTGGCCATGACTGTACCAATTGGGCGCTGGACTGTAATCAGGTACAAGCTCACGGATGGCAGTAGAGACAAATGTAATAAAAATCAAAGGACATTCTAGGATAGAGATAAGCAATTCGATTTGAGATTTTGTTTTTTCTTGGCAACTGGTTTTAATTTCTATATCAAAAGTCTGCAAGATAACCCTTGCTCTGGGTGCGCTATCACAAATGGAATTATGGTGTAAACGTAAATCCGAAAAATAGAAAATGCCAGGAATAAAGTCATTTTAAGAAATATACAAAGATATACACTTTATTAAAAAGTAAAAAAGTTTCCATAAAAATCCAAAATGCAGACACACAAATACATACAATGGTGGGTGAGAAACTGACAGGACCCCATAATAAATAGTATAATTTAATGTAAGCACTACCCGGCTAGATAAAATACTTTTCAAGTACCGTATTTTTCGGACTATAAGGTGCACCGGACTTTAAGACGCACCCAAAATTGTCAGACGGAAAATAGGAAAAAAAAATATGTGATAAATGGGCGTCCATCTTTCAGTCCGAATTCAACTTATGGGGAGAGATCGGCATAGGTGGAGGAGTGGTCAAAGGGGAGCATGGTCATAGTGGTTGTTCGGTCCAGGCTGATGCGGTGACTTCCTGTAAATTCCATCCCAGGCTGGGGCGGCAGTGGTGCTCTGGGGTTCCCAGTGGTTCCGCCGGTATTTAGTGACAGGTTCAGCCATTTTCCCGAAGGCCACCACATCGCAGCAATGGATCTGTGAGGGCCTCTGGGCTTTTACAAAATGCCGGCAGAGCCCCACCGCACCACAGAGCAGTACCAAGCACCAGCCTGAGAAAGGAGGCTGCATCACCCTGCAGTGTCAGACAGGGACCGCCACCCCAGTATTTCGTAAGTATATTCCAACTCTAAGACATACCCCCATTTTCCCAAAAAATTTTTGTGGAAAAAGTGCGTCCTATAGTCTGAAAAATATGGTATGCTTATGGTAATGCTACATATTTAGCCAAGGTAAGTGAGTGGATGTGTATAAGAGGTAAGAGGTATTCCCAAGTAGAAAAACATAGAGAACATCACATTTAAAACTTATTATAGTTACTTACCCACCCACCAAGGACGCAATGCACATTTTGCAAATACTTCATCAGCATTTGTGAAATATACACACCTACCCTGGCTAAATATGTAGTACATCATGAAAAGTAGCCTCACCAATCCTTTTCAAATGACCAATGCACTAGCAGGACGCAGCAGGCTCCCACCAATAAAGGCTAGAAGCAGCACAAGTGCCCTCCACTGATGAAAACAGCCACCCTATTACTAAAATAGTGATGATGAAGGTATTAGCTACCTAGTGGAAAAAAGCACACAGATAGGGCTTGCTTAGGACATAAGTCACACAGGAAAGTGCAATGCATAGTGTCTGGATAGCAGCCTATTTAAAGCACACTTTCCACTAGGCAGCTAGCACCTTCATCATCACTATTTTAGTGACAGAGTGGCTGTTTTCATCAGTGGAGGGCACCTGTGCTGCTCCAGCCTTTATCGGTGGGAGCTTGCTGTGTCCTGCTAGTGCATTGGTCATTTGACAAGGTTTGGTGAGGCTACTTTTCATGATGCGATTTTTGCTAAAATTTTTTACAGGATTTTTATGTCCTTTTTTCTTGTCTAAATATGTAGTACTACTATAAACATATTTGAAAGTTTTTTCCTAGCCCGGGTAGTGCTTACATTAACCCCTTCACCACCTTGAGTTTTTCCATTTTTGAGTTTCCGCTCTCTGCTCCCCTTCTTCCAAGAGCCATAACTTTTTTATTTTTCCATCAATATGTCCATGTGAGGGCTTATTTTTTTGCAGGACGAGTTGTGCTTTTGAAAAACACCAATGGTTTTGCCATATCGTGTAATAGAAAAAGGGAAAAAAAAATTCAAAGTGCGGTGAACTACAAAAGAAGTGCAATTCCACAATTTTTTTTTTTTTTTAGCATGTTCACTAAATGCTAAAACTGACCTGTCATTATGATTCTCCAGGACATTACTAGTTCATAGATACCAAACATGTATAGGTTCTTTTTTATTTGAGTGGTTAAAAAAAAAAAATTCTCAAAAAAAAGTCAATTTTCCGAGACTTGTAGTGTCTCCATTTTTCAGAATCTGGGGCTGGGTGAGGGCAGATTATTACCATGTAATACGGTAACTGCATGACATACCCGAGGTCATGTGAACCTTCAACAATGCAATCTTTTGCAATGCACAAAATGGCAGTAGCTGACGTATTTGTTGACAATTTGGGTGAAGCTATCTGAAAAGTGTGGAAATTTGCTGGGTTCTGTGAATTCCTAAAAATGTTACACAAATTTATTTTATGCCAAATTGATTTGCTAATGTCTAAAGATAATGTTTTAGAAAGGCGATATGTCTATAACTGAGATGTGTCATTGTGTGTCCGGTACATTTATATTTATTAAGTCAGAATATACATAGCATTCAAGATCAGGCAGGCATAGAACACAAATAGCATTGAAGATCAGTCACGCATAAGAACCCCAGCTTATATCAAGGGTCATAAGTAAAAGCTAAGCAATCTGTGTGCTTTTCAGTATTAAGTCATAGTCAAGTGCCCTAAAAACATACATAAGTAGTTTACATATGATTCACCTACTGTATACTGTATAAATGTAAACCAGTAGCATAGCTATCAGGGGGACAGAGGGTGAGGTTGCCTATGGCCCCTCACTCGGAGGGACCCACTTGGTGCTACCAAAGACACCACAGTACCTACATGGTGATGTTATTGCACCACACCAGTACTCTGACGTCCTGTGTGTGTGCCAGCAAAGTGAAAGCGCTTTGGACCACTCTTTGCCGTTGGATTTGTCAAGATCCTGTATTAGATGACTATATGAGGTTTTTATTTTAATTAAAGCATGTGGTGTGACTGTAAGAGTATCATAAAGTATAGGCAACCCTCACATAGTGTGGGGGCTACTGTGAAGGCAGGCCTCATGCATTGAAGGAACTACTGTGTGGGTGTCCATAAAGTGTTTTTGCCATAGAACAGCTTTAGAGCTCATGGAGGTGCCATTAAACAGTTTGGGGCTACTTTGAAGGCTATCATGCACTGTGGAGGCCTTTATACAGTGTGGGAGCTACTGTGGGAACCCGTCATTAATTGTGAGGACTACTGCTAGGTCATTATACAGTGTGGAAGCTAATGTAAGTGGGTCACCCTCCCAGCGCTGTGCGGTACTCGGTACCGGGCCCGATGAGCTTCAATGGGAGATGTCACGGCAGCTGGGACCCGGCCCGTTGCCCTGGGTGCCCAATGTAAAAGGGGGGAATGTTCAGTGTGCTTATGATGATTAGAGTTTATGAATGAATGAGTCGTGACGCCACCTGTGGTGTTCGACAATGAAGATGTTGAGCCGACGCTGCAGACAGATCCTCTGGGACAGATAGTGTGGTGCAGCAATGATGTTATAGCCCTCCACAGGCAGGACTGTAGTCCCAGGGCAGAATAAGTGAAGTGAAACTTAGATGATGTAGTGTCGGGCGCAGGTGATGTAGCAGTGCTGGGCAGGTTGACGCAGGAATAAGTGGAAGACACCGGGGCATGTATTTTCAAAGCTTTAATCACAGTCTGTTGTGGCACCAGAGCCCGCATCTGTGCCGTGTCCTCCGGGTCAGGAGCTCAGCCAACTTCCAGGCAAGATGAAGTACTCCTTTCCAACACTCCGCCAACATATGCGCCTTTTCTGAACGTCTCCCTCTTAGCGCCTTTAGTGAAGTTCTCACAGTACTGAGTTACACTGGAGTTCCTCCTGTCAGATGTTTCTATGAACTCTACTTGTACGGCAGACAGCAGTAGCCTGCTTCGGGGACTCCTTACTACCTAGTCCCGGCTCACACACGTTGCTGTTGTGCCCCCAAGTCTGGTGTGGGAATAAAGTGGTGACAACTTCTATTCCTCCGGTGTCTGCTGCAGGACCATTAGTATCCATAAAACCTCGGGGACCGGACCCCGGCCTTGCGCTTAGAACTTGGGAAGGGTTCTCCTCTAACCTTAATCCTTGGTTCTCTTCTTCTGCTCACGTTCCGTACTAATCTTTCCCTTCTTAGGAAGAGTCAGGCTTTCTATTAATGCTCCTTTCCTGTGCCAGCGGACCCAACCTAAAGAAAATACAGGAAACTCGACTGGCAATTATTGGGGTCTCAACAATCAGATCCATATCTATATAGCAGTTATCACACATCTTTTATCGAAATAACCATTAGGACTCGTGGCGATGACCATATTATTTGTCCGAGTGTGATCAAACAAAACATTGGCTCGCCGTACCCTAATGAATGTTAGTATATGGAGCAGTGCTCATGATCGATTGTTTCCTTGAACTGATCAGGTCTGGAAAATAATCTCTGCATGCACGCTTTGCATCCAGTATTCAGATTTCACTCAGCCATGCAAGTCAATGAGTCCATGGAAACCATCGGACTACACTCGGATAATATCTGAGTGCAGTCTGATTTCCGCAGACTGACAGAATGGAGAAGATGAAAAAATCTTGTTGCCATTTTCCCCTCATCCAAGAGAATTGAATCACACTGTTCAGAATTTGATTTGCATAATTGACCGGATTGTCTTGAATGAGAGAATACTCGATCGGCTGCACCTGCCCTTAAAATGATAAGTTTGGCAGCCAGCAGCTGCCACTAGAGAGAGCCTAGAAGATTATTGCATATTGTCTTAATTATTACATACTAGCTGAAGAGCCCGGTGCTGCCCGGGCATAGTAACTAACTGTGGTTAGTTATAGAAAATTATAATTATCCTCCATCCCACAGTCCCGTACCCATATACCCATCATACATATCCACGATCCCATAGGCCCGTGCCCATATACCCATCATACATATCCTCCATCCCATAGTCGAGTGCCCATATACCCATCACACATCCTCCATCTCATAGTCCCATGCCCATATACCCATCATACATATTCTCCATCCCATAGTCCAATGCAAATATACCCATCATACATATTTGCCATCCCATAGTCGAGTGCCCATATACCCATCACACATCCTTCATCTCATAGTCCCGTGCCCATATACCCATCATACATATCCTCCATCCCATAGTCGAGTGCCCATATACCCATCACACATCCTCCATCCCGTGGTCCCATGCCCATATACCCATCATACATATTCTCCATCCCATAGTCCCATGCCCATAAACCCATCACACATCCTTTATCTCATAGTCCCATGCCCATATACCCATCATAAATATCCTCCATCCCATAGTCCCGTGCCCATATACATATCCGCCATCCCATAGTCCCGTGCCATATACCCGTCAAACATATCCTCCATCCCAGAGTCCAGTGCCCATATACCCATCACACATCCTCCATCCCATAGTCCCGTGCCCATATACATATCCGCCATCCCATAGTCCCGTGCCCATATACCCGTCATACATATCCTCCATCCCATAGTCCAATGCCCATATACCCATCACCATCACTCATCCTCCATCCCATAGTCCTGTGCCCATATACATATCCTCCATCCCATAGTCCCGAGTCCATATACCTGTCATACATATCCTCCATCCCATAGTCTGGTGCCCATATACTCATCACACATCCTCCAATCCATAGTCAACCATTATGACATCATAATGAGCGGCGGCATGGCTTGCAACCTTTGATGACATCAGAATCGCCATGGCAACCATTGTGACATCATAATGAGGGGCGGGGCTTGATACGCACACACTGCTTCCCCAGTATGCAAATAGGGGCATTGTGACATCACAATGAGGGGCGGGGCTTGACGCGCACACACTTTTTCCCCCAGTATGTAGATAGGGGCAAAATTGTTTGATGAATTGGAACGCGCGGGGTTAAAATTTCGCCTCACAACATAGCTTAGGACTAGTGTTGAGCATTCCGATACCGCAAGTATCGGGTATCGGCCGATATTAGCGGTATCGGAATTCCGATACGGACTTCCGAAACTTTTGTCATATCGGATTCCGGAATCGGAATCGGAAGTTCCCATCATGCTATGAGCCTGCTTGCTTTGATTAAGCCAATGGGAATCCTCCGAAGTGTGGGCACATCCTGTTAGGCATGTAGGCATGTTAACTATTGGCATGGCTGTGATTGGCTGCCGAAATGATGTCATGATGCACTATAAAAGCCACCGCAGCCGCCATTTCTGGTCACTCTGCTGTGAATTCAGTTAGGGACAGGCTGCTGTAGAAGACTGTGAGGGACAGTTAGAAATAGCGATTCCACCAAACATCTAGTGCTTTACCCAGGCTACATAAACCACCACTGTAGCCTTCTTTGCCCTAGCAGCAGTGTTCACAGCTGTCTGCAAGGGCTGTGTGAGTGCAGCTCACGCTGTGGAGTGGGTCCTGCAGCCACGTCAGGCTGTAGGCCACCCAGTGTGATCACTGCTGCCTCATACATCTTTTATTTTTTGAGCTGCATTTTTTACATAATTTCAATCTAGTGTGCTTCCATCCGTATCCAAATACGTTGGTTGCAAACACTAGTAGTAGACAGCGGAGCCTTTCTGCAGCCTTTCAGTGCTAGTGTCCACTTTGCTGCACTGTTCACGGCTGTCTGAGAGGTCTCTGACTGTGTGTGAGTGCAGCTCACGCTGAGTAGTGTGTCCTGCAGCTACGTCTGGCTGTAGGACGCTCAGCGTGCGTCAGTGCCTCACACATATTTTTATTTGAGTGCAGCTCATTTTTTCTTCTCCTATTAGTGTGCATCCATCCGTATCCATCAACATTGGTTGGTTGCAAACACTATATAGGAGTAGATAGAGGAGCCTTTTTTTCTGGCTTGTGCCCTGCCGGCGCAGCCAGATTAGTATTACCCAATTTTTTTGGAGCCTCATCTTTTGCATTGTAGGTTACCTGCCTGCATTGTAATAGCTCCAAAAAGTTGGTGATACTATCAGTTTCAATTCTTTGTTCACATACTTTGAGTTTGTTTCCAACAAAGAAACCACAAAAAAAGTTCACCAAACACTACATTTGGAACTTGTGTAGGCCACATCAGCTCCTATTAAAGTGTAGTCCACACACACACACTTCATAAAATTAGTGTTTCTTGTACCTGTAACCAGCTGTTCAGGAATAAGCACACTAAGGCCCCCCTTTGTACTTTTCTGCCTATCTTAAGCAGTCTTGCAAGATAAAGAAGGCAGGGAGTAAGGCGCGTGGGCGTGGGCGTGGGCGTGGAGTTTCAGCAGGGAGAGGACGTGGGGATTCTGCAGGGAGAGGACGTGGGGATTCTACAGGTAGAGGACGTGGGGATTCTGGGCCTGCTGCGGGCACCAGTGGATCAGCATCCCCCAGTTTTAGCAGGCAACAGTCCTTTATGCGCAGCTTTGTAGGACCTCAACGTACCCCACTGCTGCGGGAGGAACAAATTGAAGCCGTTGTCGGATGGATGGCAGCTAACGCATCGACTTCAATTACTTCCGCATCCTCTCAGGGTCAGAGCACCGAAGAGCAACCATCTGTCTCTTCACCACCTGCCAAAGTGCCCAGGCAGTCAGAGAGACATGGACAGGAGCCATCACAGTCTCTACTTCTGTTCTCGGAATCTGTTGGCTTGGAAAGAGGGGGCCAGCCAAGCAGCATTCCTGAATGTGAAGAAGAGGGAGTATGCAGTGATGCGCAACTTCTTTGTCCCTCTGAATCTGAAGAGGCGAGTGGGCCAGTGCCTATGGTCAGCACACCTCAGTACGCATCAGATGATGACGAGACTCAGTTGCCACTTTCTGGTGCGTACGGTGCTGGCGAGACAACCCCGGAGAAGCAGCTGTTTGAAGAGGGGAGGGAAGATGATGAGGTCCTTGACCCATCATGGCGTGAGGAACAGGAAGGTGGTGGGAGCAGCTCGGAGGAAGAGATTCCCCTACCGGCCAAAACAGGAGGCAGAGGGAGGGGGAAGACTTGGTTGCCTGTACCCTCCACTTCGGCACCCGTTAGGAGCATTCCTCATTCCAAAGGCAAACCGGGCGCTCCCAAGAGTTGCAGTGCGTGGTCCTTTTTTGACACAGTTGCAGATGACATTTGCTTTGTCAAATGCAAGCTGTGTCATCAGAGAGTCAAAAGAGGGAGAAATGTCAGCAACCTCAATACCACAAATATGTGGAAACATGTGCGCACCAAGCACGAGTTGGAGTTGCAGAGACACCCTGAAGACGTAGGCCAACGTACAGCACCACCTACCACCTCTTCAGTTCGTGTTGGGGCCTCTTCCTCCAGCTCACACACTGCTGGTTCAGCTTCCTCACAGGATCGCCAAGGAAGAACCTCTGCCACTGTTGTCCGGAGACCCTGTCAGATTACACCCATAGCAGCACGTTCCCATCCATCACAGCCATCGGTAGCACAGGCATGGGATAAAAGGCGCCCTTACTCGGCAAACCATCCCCGAGCACAGTCTCTGAATGCTGGCATTGCCAAACTTCTGGCAGTTGAAATGCTGTCATTCAGGCTGGTGGACACTGACACCTTCCGGGACTTAATGGCATTGGCAGTCCCCCAATACAACGTGCCCAGCCACTTTTATTTCAGCAGGCGAGCCGTCCCTGCCCTGCAGAAACATGTTGAGGGCAAAATAAAACATGCGCTACTAAACGCCGTTAGTAGCAAGGTCCACCTGACCACCGATGCGTGGACCAGTAACCATGGACAGGGACGATACCTTTCCCTCACTGCCCACTGGGTCAATGTTGTGGAGCCGGGTACGGATCTGGAGAGTGGCGCTGTACGTGTTCTTCCAACGCCACGGATTGCAGGACTCCAGTCTGTACACATAGACTCCTCCTCCTACTCAAGTTCCTCAGAAACAGCAGAGCAGGAGCCTGTTACGACCGATATGAGCACAGCCGTGGCCAAACGTCAACAGGCTGTACTCAAATTAATTTCTTTGGGGAATCGAAGCCACACAGCGCAGGAGCTCTGGAATGCTATCAAGCTGGAGAGCGATGTGTGGTTTGGGCCAGCGAATCTCCAGCCGGGCTTGGTAGTGTGTGACAATGGCCGAAATCTGGTGGCAGCTCTTGGCCTAGGCAACCTCACACACATCCCATGTCTGGCACATGTTCTTAACTTGGTCGTGCAGAGCTTTCTGAGGGACTATCCGGATCTTGATGCACTGTTGCACAAGGTCCGCATAGAGTGCGCTCACTTGCGACGTTCCAGCACGGCAAGATCGCGCCTCGCTGCTCTGCAGCGACGATTTGGCCTTCCGGAACATCGCATCATATGTGACCTACCCACCCGATGGAATTCAACGTTACATACGTTGGAGCGGTTGTGTGAGCAGCAGGCAGCAGTCATGGAGTACCAGCTGCATCAGGCGCAAACAAGTCGCACTGTGCGCCGTTCACACTTCAGCACCATTGAGTGGGCCTCTATGAAGGACATCTGCCTCGTTTTGCGTGCCTTCGATGAATCCACGCGGATGGCGAGTGCAGATGATGCACTAGTCAGCATGACTGTCCCCCTTATCTGCCTGCTTCAACAAACACTGCAAGCACTAAGGGATGAGATTTCGGAAGAGGTGGAGGATGAGGAGTCCCAAATGCCATCTGCTTCTGGACAGTCTGCGCTACGTGTTTCCTCACAAAGGCCTAGGCAGGGGACACTTTGTGAGGAGGATGAGGAGGAGTCGATGGAGGAGGAAGACATCTCTCCAGAGGAGGGAGGTACACAAACCTCTACTCAGTATGTACAGCGAGGGTGGGGTGATGCAGAGCAGGCCGAGGTCACGCCTCAAACAGGGGACAGCGGTTCTTTGGCAGTTGGGAGTCTGCAGCACATGGTTGATTTCATGCTGCAGTGCCTGAGAAACGACCGCCGCATCGCCCACATTCTCGTCTCGGCTGATTATTGGGTGTACACCCTCCTAGATCCTCGCTACCGGGACAGCGTACAAAGGCTCATACCAACGTTGAACCGGGAGCGTAAAATGCGGGAGTACGAAGAGTCACTGGTGCAGTCCATAATGTTTTCCATTCCACCCGACAGCATTGTTGCTAGTGCTTTAAAAAGCAGCTCTGTGCGTCGAGGCAGTGGAGGAAACTCTGCACAAAGAGGGAGCAGAGGCAGCGCCGCAGCACAAGGTAAGACCACTGTGGCCCAAATGTGGCAAAGTTTTGTGTGTCCACCACAATTGTCTACACCATCAGCGACGCCTCGAGTCAGCAGGAGGCAACGCTTCCGTCAGATGGTGTCAGACTACATGTCTTGCCCTGTCGCTGTACTCCCAGATGGCTCTTCCCCCTTCAAGTTTTGGGTCTCTAAGCTGGATACATGGCCAGAGCTTAGCCAGTATGCATTGGAGGTGCTGGCTTGCCCTGCTGCCAGTGTATTATCGGAACGTGTCTTTAGTGCCGCAGGTGGTGTACTAACAGACCGTCGCACGCGACTATCTTCCGATAATGTTGACCGGCTGACTTTTCTGAAAATGAACAAGGCCTGGATCTCCAAAGACTTTGCCATTCCTCTTACAGACTAAATTAGTGGTTGGCAACTGTATCCAGGTCTGCTGGTGTGTTCATTTTTCTACCACCTGAACTATAATCCCTGTGCTTCAACACAGCCAGTTGTCGCTCAGATGTGTCGTCTGCACAGAGAAACACACTAGCTCCTGTGTTAGTGGGGTTCCGTAATGCCAGCTGATCCCCTGCTGTGTGGACGGCAAAGTCACCAGCTCCATCAACATTCAAACCACTACTGATTTTTAACCGTGCCCAACTTAGGTCTCTGGCTCCACTGTCTCTACTATTTCCCCTGACCTCCAACCCCGCCATCTACATCTCTGAAGTGGCGTCAGCACAATCTACACTTGTTGCTGTGTTCCTGTGGCTCAGTCCCATCAGTTTATCCCCTGATGTGTGTCCGGCAAGGTCTCCTGCTCTGTCCACATTCCCATAACCAGTAGTGGGAATGAGGACAGAGCTGGCGAACTTGCCGGACAAACATCAGGGGATCAACTGACGGGACTGAGCACCAGTAACACAGGAACAAGTGTAGATTGTGCTGACGCCACTTCAGAGATGTAGCTGGCGGGGTTGGAGGCCAGGGTAAATAGTAGAGACAGTGGAGCCAGAGGCCTAAGTGGAGCATGGTTAGAATCAGTAGTAGTCCACAACCTCCATAAAAACCGCTGCCCATTGGCCTCTGCATGCGGCATGCGTAATCCTGGGCTCCAACAGTGTCAGTTGGTGTTCAGAAGTGTCGTCTCCACAGAGCCAAACACATTCGTTCGAGTGTTAGTGGGTTTCAGCACTGCCAGCTGTTCCCCTGCTGTGGAGATGGCAAGTCTCCTGCTGCCTTCACCTGCCAAAAACAACAGGCCCCAGCCTGCTCCTCACCTAATCCTGGGCTCCAACAGCGTCAGTTGGTGTTCAGAAGTGTCGTCTCCACAGAGCCAAACACATTCGTTCAAGTGTTAGTGGGGTTCAGCACTGCCAGCTGTTCCCCTGCTGTGGAGATGGCAAGTCTCCTGCTGCCTTCACCTGCCAAAAACAACAGGCCCCAGCCTGCTCCTCGCCTAATCCTGGGCTCCAACAGCGTCAGTTGGTGTTCAGAAGTGTCGTCTCCACAGAGCCAAACACATTCGTTCAAGTGTTAGTGGGGTTCAGCACTGCCAGCTGTTCCCCTGCTGTGGAGATGGCAAGTCTCCTGCTTCCTTCACCTGCCAAAATCCAGTAGGCCCCAGCCTGCTCCTCGCCTAATCCTGGGCTCCAACAGCGTCAGTTGGTGTTCAGAAGTGTCGTCTCCACAGAGCCAAACACATTCGTTCAAGTGTTAGTGGGGTTCAGCACTGCCAGCTGTTCCCCTGCTGTGGAGATGGCAAGTCTCCTGCTGCCTTCACCTGCCAAAATCCAGTAGGCCCCAGCCTGCTCCTCGCCTAATCCTGGGCTCCAACAGCGTCAGTTGGTGTTCAGAAGTGTCATCTCCACAGAGCCAAACACATTCGTTAGAGTGTTAGTGGGTTTCAGCACTGCCAGCTGTTCCCCTGCTGTGGAGATGGCAAGTCTCCTGCTGCCTTCACCTGCCAAAATCCAGTAGGCCCCAGCCTGCTCCACGCCTAATCCTGGGCTCCAACAGCGTCAGTTGGTGTTCAGAAGTGTCATCTCCACAGAGCAAAACACATTCGTTCGAGTGTTAGTGGGTTTCAGCACTGCCAGCTGTTCCCCTGCTGTGGAGATGGCAAGTCTCCTGCTGCCTTCACCTGCCAAAAACAACAGGCCCCAGCCTGCTCCTCGCCTAATCCTGGGCTCCAACAGCGTCAGTTGGTGTTCAGAAGTGTCGTCTCCACAGAGCCAAACACATTCGTTCAAGTGTTAGTGGGGTTCAGCACTGCCAGCTGTTCCCCTGCTGTGGAGATGGCAAGTCTCCTGCTGCCTTCACCTGCCAAAATCCAGTAGGCCCCAGCCTGCTCCTCGCCTAATCCTGGGCTCCAACAGCGTCAGTTGGTGTTCAGAAGTGTCGTCTCCACAGAGCCAAACACATTCGTTAGAGTGTTAGTGGGTTTCAGCACTGCCAGCTGTTCCCCTGCTGTGGAGATGGCAAGTCTCCTGCTGCCTTCACCTGCCAAAATCCAGTAGGCCCCAGCCTGCTCCTCGCCTAATCCTGGGCTCCAACAGCGTCAGTTGGTGTTCAGAAGTGTCGTCTCCACAGAGCCAAACACATTCGTTCAAGTGTTAGTGGGGTTCAGCAATGCCAGCTGTTCCCCTGCTGTGGAGATGGCAGTCTCTCCTGCTGTCTCCGCATTCCAAAGACAGTAGGCCTCTGCCTACACCCTCCTATTTCCTGGGCTTCAACTCAGCCAGTTGTAGCTCGGAAGTGCCGTCCACATGGAAAGAGATACTTGCTCCCGTGTCTCAGTGGGGTTCAGTAACGTCAGCTGATCCCCTGCTGTGTGGATGGCAGTCTCTCCTGCTGTCACCTCATTCAAAATACAGTAGGCCTCTGCCTACACCCTCCTATTTCCTGGGCTTCAACACAGCCAGTTGTAGTTCGGAAGTGCCGTCCACACGGAAAGAGATACTTGCTCCCGTGTCTCAGTGGGGTTCAGTAACGTCAGCTGATCCCCTGCTGTGTGGATGGCAGTCTCTCCTGCTGTCACCTCATTCAAAATACAGTAGGCCTCTGCCTACACCCTCCAATTTCCTGGGCTTCAACACAGCCAGTTGTAGTTCGGAAGTGCCGTCCACACGGAAAGAGATACTTGCTCCCGTGTCTCAGTGGGGTTCAGTAACGTCAGCTGATCCCCTGCTGTGTGGATGGCAGTCTCTCCTGCTGTCACCTCATTCAAAATACAGTAGGCCTCTGCCTACACCCTCCAATTTCCTGGGCTTCAACACAGCCAGTTGTAGTTCGGAAGTGCCGTCCACACGGAAAGAGATACTTGCTCCCGTGTCTCAGTGGGGTTCAGTAACGTCAGCTGATCCCCTGCTGTGTGGATGGCAGTCTCTCCTGCTGTCACCTCATTCAAAATACAGTAGGCCTCTGCCTACACCCTCCAATTTCCTGGGCTTCAACACAGCCAGTTGTAGTTCGGAAGTGCCGTCCACACGGAAAGAGACACTTGCTCCCGTGTCTCAGTGGGGTTCAGTAACGTCAGCTGATCCCCTGCTGTGTAGATGGCAAAGTCTCCTGCTGCCTACACAGTCGTACCACTACTGATTTTTAACCGTGCTCCAATTAGGCCTGTGGCTCCACTGTCTCTCGTATTTCCCCTGTCCTCCAACCCTGCCAGTTACAGCTCCGAAGTGGCATCTGCACAATCCACACTTGTTCCTGTGTTACAGGTGTTCTGTCCGGTCAGTTAATCCCCTGATGTGTGTCCGGCAATGTCGCCTGCTCTGTCCACATTCCCATTATGGGAATGTGGACAGAGCAGGCGACATTGCCGGACACACATCAGGGGATTAACTGACCGGACTGAACACCTGTAACACAGGAACAAGTGTGGATTGTGCAGACGCCACTTCGGAGCTGTAACTGGCGGGCTTGGAGGACAGGGGAAATACGAAAATCAGTGAAGCCACAGGCCTAAGTGGAGCTTGGTTAAAATTAGTAGTCTACAACCGATCTTAAAATTTCTTCAATGCAGCCTCAGCCTGCTCCGTGCTTGTCCCTGGGCTTCAACACAGCCAGTTGTTGCTCGGAAGTGCCGTCTTCACAGAGTAAAACACTAGCTCCTGTGTTTGTGGGGTTCAGTAACGTCAGCTGTTCCCCTGCTGTTTTGATGGCAATCTGTCCTGCTGCTTCCCAATTGACAGCACATTAGGCCTCAGCCTGCTAAGTGCTTGTCCTGGGCTCCAACATCGCCAGTTGCTGCTCATAACTGACTTTGGCACGGGTACTCCCTCCTGCCCAGCTTGGTTCCAGCCCTGCCTGCTGTTTCCGGGAAGTGTCAATGTCAGTTTGCCACCCCAAGTTGCCATGTCGTGTTGCGGTTGGGTTAGCCGAGGCTAGGGTGCCAGCAGTTTAGGTGCTTCCTATGTGGACTGCGGGTTCTGGTAAGAAAGGCTTGTTCCATAGTGCCAGTGGGACAAGCACCCCCTGTAGGACTGTGCGATTCGGTAACTGCGGCCAGCTTGCGGCATGCCAACTTTGCTTTTCAGGGGTAACTTCTGATACCCCTCCGGGTTCCAGCACCATCAGCTGGTTCTCATCAGAGCCTTTGGCCTAGGTGCCTCCATCTCGGTATCCTAGTTCCGGCAACGTCTGCTGGTCCTTGGTAGTGCTTTGTAGCACAGGTACCTCCTGCTTAGTAACCGGGTTCCAGCACCGTCAGCTGGTCCTCGGTTGTGCCATTGGCTCTTATTCCTTCTGCTGCCCCTCCGGGTGCCAGCACTGTCAGCTGGTCCTCGCTATTTCCATTTGCTCTTGCAGCTTATGCTACCCCTCCGGGTTCCAGCACCGTCAGCTGGTTCTCGTCAGAGCCTTTGGCCTAGGTGCCTCCATCTCGGTATCCGAGTTCCGGCAACGTCTGCTGGTCCTTGGTAGTGCTTTGTAGCACAGGTACCTCCTGCTTAGTAACCGGGTTCCAGCACCGTCAGCTGGTCCTCGGTTGTGCCATTGGCTCTTATTCCTTCTGCTGCCCCTCCGGGTGTCAGCACTGTCAGCTGGTCCTCGCTATTTCCATTTGCTCTTGCAGCTTATGCTACCCCTCCGGGTTCCAGCACCGTCAGCTGGTTCTCGTCAGAGCCTTTGGCCTAGGTGCCTCCATCTCGGTATCCGAGTTCCGGCAACGTCTGCTGGTCCTTGGTAGTGCTTTGTAGCACAGGTACCTCCTGCTTAGTAACCAGGTTCCAGCACCGTCAGCTGGTCCTCGGTAGTGCCATTGGCTCTTGTTCCTTCTGCTGCCCCTCCGGGTGCCAGTACCGTCAGCTGGTTCAAGAGGACAAAGAACAGGAAGACAACCACCAAGATGCAGAACAACAAGAGAGAGAAGACAAAGAAGCATAAAAAAAACAAAGCAGAAGAACATTAAGCATAAGACTAATACTCTGAGCAAATGATATTATCTTATTTATAAGCAGAAGAAGACTAAGCAGTGTATGGGGGTGAGTCCGTTCCTCCTCGTGGTGCCCCTGGAAAAGGCCTGCTGCTGCAGGCCAAACTGAACGCGGATAAATCCTGTTGTAAATCTTTTGTGACAGGCAGAACGGAAGGTGTAAACTTCTAACTTTTCTAGATAACAACTACAGGAATGCCTGACACAAACAAGAATATGATGAAGAAGAATAGGAAGAAGATGAAGAAGTTGAATATGTAGAATAATAATTGTTGAATAAGAAGAATATGAAGAATGTAAGAAAAGGAAGAAGAAGAAGAAGAATGTAAAAAAAGGAAGTAGAAGAATTTAAAAAAGGAAGAAGAAGAATGTAAAAAAAGGAATAAGAAGAAGAATGTAAAAAAAGGAAGAAGAAGAAGAATGTAAAAAAAGGAAGTAGAAGAATGTAAAAAAAGGAAGAAGAAGAAGAAGAATGTAAAAAAAGGAATAATAATAATAAGAAGAAGAAGGTAAAAAAGGGAAGAAGAATAAGAAAGAAGAAGAAAGAAGAAGAAGACATACATGTCTGGCAAAATATAAATGAGGCTAACATAGTCAATATCTTTGTAACTCCTAACGTCTTTAAAAAAAAAGTTTAATTCCTGCTATTCCTTTTGATTGGGCTAAAACTCTATGGCTTTAATGTCTCCTCCACCTCCCACAATACATTCTACATTATTCTTAGTTGTTTTTCTTCATGTAGAATTAACCTACAAGGAAAGAAAGGGTTTTTTTTAATTCCGATATTTTGGCCCCATTGACTTGCATTGGTTCCCGGTATCGGAATCGGCGATACCGATATTTTTTTTTAAGATCGGCCAATCCATTCCGATCCGATATTTTCAAGTATCGGCTGGTATCGCTCAACTCTACTTAGGACGCTCTCGGGGTCCAGACGTGTGACTGTGCCAAATTTTGTGGCTGTAGCTGCGACGGTGCGGATGCCTATCCCGGACATACAAACATACACACACATATACATACACACATACATACACACTTTGAGCTTTATATATTAGATAGGCACAGTATGTTCTTAGGCTCCTTAATGGCAGCTGCTGTTGTTGATGCAGGAGGTTTAATGTATCTTGTTTTTTATTAAATCATTCTGTCACTAACCCTTTACGATAGAGTATTCAGCCAGAATTACCTTATTTTGCAGTCCCTTAATATCTGGAAATCTATGGAACTCCTCTTCAAGATAAGTCATGTAATCACTTGCTGACTTTATGTTCACTGAACGGGGTCACCACCTCAGATAATAGAAGTTCCTATATGATGTAGTTGTATTGAATGTAGCACTGAACTGGAAGTAGGGGACAGAAACTCATCTCAAAGGTAATGATGATGACTGCACAGTGACAGACTGCCGGACTCATCGTTATAATGTAGATCACAGTTCAGCTTTGCCGGTTATATAATTATAAAATATTAGCTTTTTTAACAATATGAGTGAATATAGAAGAATATTTATACCATAATATTATGTTCTAATTGCTGTAGAGGTCTGTAACAGGAATCTAAGAATAATTAAAGCATAAAGTATTTCACATTAAGAATTGAACAGTAAATTAAAGCAAAGAGTAGTAGCTTCCAGACAACCTTCCCTGGACAACCAAATATGCATTTTAATATATTTGCCATGGAAATTACATGGAATTTGAAATGTTTGAAAGCTTCTGCACAGACTTATAATAGCACTTGCTTTGCATTCTGTGTGACATGGTTGTTACTCTGCTTTTGTGGCAGAAACATAGAAAAAAAATAGATAGATAGATAGATAGATAGATAGAGTACCCATAGAGAAGGCAGAGACGGTTTATTACCGTCTGTGCCTTCTCAAACACTGTATAGACAGCACTAAACAAGCACCGTGTACACATTAATGCAGTGATCCCCAACTCCAGTCCTCAAGGCCCACCAACAGGTCATGTTTTCAGGATTTCCTTAGTATTGCCAAGGTGATAATTGCATCACCTGTACAATACAAGGGAAATCCTGAAAACATGACCTGTTAGTGGGCCTTGAGGACTGGAGTTGGGGATCACTGCATTAATAGGAAGTGCTGACGACACTACCTCCTCCATATACAGGAGTCTTGCAATCTCTGTATATAGAGAGGGAACAGGAGCTGCAAACAGGAGACCCAGACAGCTCAATTATTCAGACAGGAAGCTGAATTAATTTTGTAATTGGGGATAATACCGCAGCCACAATTACAAGGGAAACAGGATGGAAATAAAGATGTTTCAATATTTAAATGCCTCAGCCCTCTCTCTCAGGTCCTTTATGATTCTATTGACAGCACAATATTACAGGGTAATAACTTAAAAAAAAAATGCCACTTTCAATCCAAATTACTGTATCTAGCCACACTCCTGTAATAAAAAGAAAACTTGTCTGTGCACACGTTGTGGATTTGATGCGTTTCCGCAGCATTTTTGGATGCGCGGAATTGCATCAAATCCGCAGTGAAGTGCACAGTCAATGTAAGTCAATGTGAAATTGAGATTTGTTGTGCACATGCTGTGGAAAAATACGCTGGGATTTGCAGCATTTCATTTTCCATACTATTTCTGCACCCATTGACTACCATTGAGTCAGCCAAATCCGCAGCAGGTTTAAAAAGATCTGCAGTTTTGCTGCGGAGTTGTGTGTGATAAATGCTGCAGATTGGGAGGAGGAAGGGTGTGTGGGCAGACACTATGCGTGTGCGCAGAGACTATGCGTGTGTGCGGAGACTATGTGTGTACAGAGAATGTGTGCGGGTGTCTGTGTGCATGTCTGAGTGTCTGCGGGTGTGTGCAGGTCTGTATGTAGGCAGGCATCCTCCGATGGGACTACTAATCCCATCCAGCTATGCCTGCTACAGTGACAGCGAGCCGATGATGAGACAGTAGTAGTCCCATCATCCGGCTAGTGTGTTCAAGTGTAAAAAAAAACAAAAAAAACACATATACAATACATGCTCACCATACAGCTAATCCCCGATGCCCTCGATCACCTGTAAAAAAAAAAAAACAATAGTATACTCCCCGTTCCGAGGTAATCCATTTAATAACGAGTGTCCCACAACGATCTCCCGCGGAGAGCTGTCACATCGGCAGATGTGACCGCTCTCCATGGGCTCGAGTGATATAATGACGGCAGGTATCATCCTGCAGTGGATCACTCCACTGTCAGAGGTCAGTGGAGTTCAGGCTGTCACTTGTGGCATCGCTGTGTGGGAAAATTCTCATGAAGCAGTGCTGTAAAGTTAGAGCATGAACTCCAGTGAACTCTCAGTGATAACATTGCAGGAGCCATTGTCTCCTGTCAGTGTGTTACTGGAGGCCCTGTAGAGAGGTCACATCTCCTGATGTGACAGCTCTATAGGGGAGATCATTGTGGGACACTCGTTATTAAATGGATTTTGTCAGAACAGGGAGTATATGGTTGGTTTATTTTTTTATTTCTTTTTTTTTACAGGTGATTGAGGGCATCGTAGGGATTAGACATACAATAAAGATGGGAAACTGTGTAGTGTTTTATTTCATTAAAATACTTTATTATGGTTGTGTGTTTATTTAACCCTTTATCAACTATATGATTAGTATTGGATAGGTATCTTATTGATGCCTCTCCATTACTAAGCCGGGATTGATGTCAACTTAAAATACAAAGGTGACATCAACCCCAAAAAATATTACACCATATGCCACCACTACAGGCAATGGGAAAAGAGAGGCTAAGCACCGGAATTGGCGCATCTTAGAAATGCACCATTTCTGGGGCAGCTGTGAGCTGGTGTTTGTAGCCAGGGGGGCCAATATCCATGGCCCCTTCCTAGGCTAGTAATATCAGCTCGCAGCTGTCTGCATAGCCTTTTCTGTCTATTAATTATAGGGGACCCCAAGTCATTTTTTGGGGGCGTCTTCCTATTTTAATAGCCAGTAAAGGCTAAATATACAGCTGCTGGCTGATAATCATAGCCTGGGAAGATCCATGGGTATTAACCCCTTCCTAGGTATTAAACATCGGCCCCCAGTTGCTGGCTTTCCCTTTCTTGCGCAGAAAGTTGCATGGGAGCCCACGCCATTTTTTTTTCAATTTTTTTTTTTTAAATTAAACAGATATTGCGTAAGGTTGGGGTCACACTTGCGAGAAACTCGCACAAGTCTCGCACTTCAATACCCAGCACTCAGGACCGGAGTATGCAGCTGCATGTATTTCTATGCAGCGAACGCTTCGATCCAAGTGTCGGCGGCAGTGTCGGGTATTGAGGTGCAAGACTCATGCAAGTTTCTCGCAAGTGTGACCCCGGCCTAATGCAGATTTTGTGTGTGTGTGTCTTTGTTTAACTCATTATGTACCATTTTATGATGTATATTACTAAACATCTGGCTTGGTATTATCTATCTATAGATATATCTATCCATCTATCTATAGACATATCTATCTATCTATCTATAGATAGATAGATATTTATAGATAGATATATCTATGGATAAATAGATGGATGGATAGATAGCTATATCTATAGATAGATAGATCGATAGATAGATATGTTTATAAATAGATAGATGTATCTATCTAGCTATAGATCTATCTATCTATCTGTCTGTGTGTAAACATTATTCTTCAATGGAGTATGTAAAAGAAGAGGTTGGGCAAGGAAATGACATCACAATTATTTTTTTGTTGTTAAATAATTTATATCTTTATTTATCTTACAAAAACGGACACTTATTTCCTTTATTTTTTAATTTTCACTGATATTTTCTTATATCAGAAAAAACTAAACAAGAGAGAATATGAAAGTGACGTTAAATAGAAGCCCCAGGTAGCACCAAAAAAAAAGACGTAAATATTACTTGAATATTCGAATGAGAAAATATATTAAATCCCATGTACAAAAAAAAGCAAAAAATGAAAAAGTGCCTTGTTAGGAACGGAAGCAAATGACCTCGTCTTGAGCTGGTTAAATATCCATGTTCTCAACCCATACATAAGTAGCAAGGTAGTCGCTTCCTCGGTGCGCTTCCTCGGTGTGTTCACGTGTCTCGCTGTATATGCAAAAATGAAATGAAAACTATTGAATATATGCAGTGTACATACTAGATAGGTATCATAATCAGTCTCTACCCAAGTCCGTTTACATGTGCATTTCCGCATGGGAGAATACCATGGTGTACATGCAAAAATTAAATTAGGACTATTCAATATAATCACTTTACATAATGGACACTTTAAAGACAGTGTAAAAAAAGATGAAATGCGCAATACTAAAACTCATAAAAAATAACAAAACTTAGAAGAAAACCATCTAAAAGTGATATAGTGATATAGTAAAGCAGTGTTACATGATGATCACCTGTAGAGTGTGGTTATAGATTACAAGAAAATAAAACCACAACATAATCCTGATTTCCATGAATTTACAATTCAATACTCTGCAATATCGAAGCATTATTGAAATATCTGAATATAGTAATGTTGTTCCTGTGGAAATTCATGGACAATATCATGTATACACTCACGTCATCCTTCACCTGAAGGCATTTGTTCTTTTCAGCAAAATGATTTTTGCAGACTCATGATCTCCTCGCCTACCTGCTTGTGACTGTCTACAAATCAGAAAACCCTATTTACAAGGGGAGGAGCTGCAAAATGACCTTAAATACAGGACAGGAGTCTGTTGTCATCCCAAGCCACTCTGGGTCTTCTCTTCTTGGTGAAGTGCACTGAGAAGCTTTCTGCTGCCATGAAGTACCTCATCTTCCTAGCCCTAGTGGTTCATGCACTAGCTGGTCCAGCTGACAAACCTGGTGAGCATATTTTCACTTTTTGAGTGTATGAATGGATGTTCTTCTTATAGGGTAATCTGTTTTCCATCAAATTATTTTCTTGAGAACTATGTCTTTAGGCATGTGCACGGAGACAATATGGTTTTCTAGTATAAAGTTGCATTGTGGCTATGTTGTTCTGTGTACAGACTCCATTTGGTGCCATACTGTAGATATGAAGATATTTTCCTCTAGAAGTCTCATATGCGGAATCTTATAGAGGTACAATTGAGGTCTCGTGTTCCTCTATGGGATGTCAATAAAACCGAGAAGAAAATAGCCATATTCAAGAGATCTAAAACTGACCACTAATTTAATTATGCTATGGCTAATGAAACAAAGTTTTCTAGGAAGCGATATACTTAGTTTTGCATTGACTTGAAAAGGAATTACAGAATGATAGTATTACCTATGCAGAAATTAATAATAAGGTTAATAATATATAGAGCTATACTACAGCACATACAGCTGTACGACCGTCTGGCTTTTCATTAAAATTAAAAAAATGCCATACTTTGGAAAAATATATCATAGGACACTATATTACAGAGTTGTTGTAATTCTATGTGACCCCATATTATGAAATGAGTTTGCTTTGCATATATATATATATATATATATATATATATATATATATATATATATTGAAAATATATGAAATATTTGCAAAATTGTTCTTTTTGATAGACAAGCGCCCTGAAGGTCCTGGAGGCCCTGGAGGTCCTGGAGGTCGGGAAGGTCCTGGAGGTCCTGGAGGTTCACTTGGTCCTAAACCTTCAGGTCCACCACCCATTGGTAGTGACCAACCATTTGACTATGACCATCACAATGTAACAGGACTTCCCCCACATGATAACTCTTCTAGACCACCTCATCCAGAAGGTTTCAATGGCCATCCAAGGTACCGTAGACAAGCTCCAGATGCATTTCATTCAGCACCACCCAAGACTGACAATCCTCCACAAAGCAATGGTTTTAAACCTGCAGGAGGTCCACCACCCTCCGGCAAGCCTCCAGCTGAACCTATATCACAAGCCAAACCTGGACAGGTAAGTGGTATGCTAACTAATTGATCAATAATGTCTATGATAGGTATTATTCTGTGTTCTGGTTGCAGCTGTTTTTGGAATATTTGAATGAAAATCAGTCAATTCATTACAGCACACAAAGAGATTGTCATTCTTGTACAATTATAATTAGATATGCTAACATTCATACACTTACAGAACTTATGCTCTAATTGTTACATAAAAATGCAAATTACCAATTTGGATAAAAAAAACAGTATTTGTCTGTAAACCTATTACTTTCTCCACAAACTTATTATTCTCCACAAACTTGTTACGGTTCCTTATTACTTATACTCAATATGCTGCTCACCTTTTGGCTCCTACGCTCCTTATCATTACTTGTCCAGTCCTCACAGCATCTTCTTATCATTGCCATGAGCGCTGAATCTCCTAGCCTCTTCACGCTAGGCCAGAACTTTTGGGTTTCATCAGAGACAGAAGTCCCAACCTAGTGTGAATAAACCTAGGGGTTCAAAGCTTAAGGCAGTGATAAGAAGATGTGATGAAGACCAGATTGTTAAGGTGAAGAGTAGAAGGCTGGAGAAGGGAGTGTTATAGTGAGTATACAATTTTGTTATGTTTCCAGCTGTTGATGGCCCATTGCAGTTCAACATTTAGACAAATGTGGATTTTTGTAATATTTGAGTAAGATTCAATTTCACTCGAATATATTTTTGGCCACATGTAGTTCTGTACATGCTTTATGTGTCATATATATTTATCTCTGCTAAAATCTATTTTAGGGTCCTAAACCTAGACCCAAAAGACATCTGAAAGGTATTGAGAATCGCCCTACAGGAGCTCCACATGGAGATCACACACGTTCAGCTCACACACATGAAAGTGGTGCAAGCAGACCAACCCACGCAGCTAACCACCATGGTGGAGGAAAGCCGGGAGGATACAAAGGCTAAAGTAAATTATGATTCTTATTATTTTGGGAGTTTCAAATATGGAATCCTCCTTATTAAATGTTATAATAGAGCATCAAGGGTGTGAGATATTTGCCTCGCTTTGACTTATTGATGAATCAGAGTGATTGTGCAGACAGAGAGCTCATGTAATTATTGAAAAGTGACTGTAGTACAAAGCTGCCTTACTGCAGCTTTCAAGATGAGAGAATGGTCTTGGTGGTTAGAGGAGTATCCTAACATTGCAAAAAATAAAAATTAAGGAAAATTCTTGATTTGCTAAGATAAGAAAGGATCAATGCTTACCTGATAAAATCTTTGGTGCTGCCCACTGGTTTCTTTTTACAGCCCTACAGCAATTATGTGTCATCTACCCATTTGACTGCTGCAGTCAATCACTGGTTGCAGCAGTCACATAGGAAGATGGCACATAATTGCTATTAAGTAAACAGTGGCCGATAGAGATCAGTGAGTACTGGTTCTTTTGCTACGCCCTTTTGTCACTTTCTTTTGTGATCTTTGGTCCCTTTTAAGCGACTCTGTCAGCATGTTATGACTATTCAAACCAAGTACAGGCACCCAGTGCTTCACGGCGGGGCAAATCATTTAAATACATTCTCACACCGGCTTGGTTTCCATAAATCTCCACCCTTCTCTGGTTCTATGAAGCCAGAGCTGTCAATCAAAGAAAAGGGAGGTGGAGATTGAGGGAAAACAAGCAGATGGGAAGGTGTATATAAATGGTTGATTCCACTATGAAGCACTGAGCGGCTGGACTTGGACAATTTGAACAGTCATCCTGTGCTGACAGAGTCCCTTTCAGGCCATGTTCACATGGTCAGTATTTGGTCAGTATGTTACATCAGTATTTGTAAGCCAAAACCAGGAGTGGAACAATCAGAGGAAAAGTAGAATAGAAACACGTCATCACTTCTGCATTTATCACCCACTCCTAGTTGTGGCTTACAAATACTGAGGAAAAATACTGACCAAATATTGAACATGTGAACCTGGCCTAACGATTTTCAGTGAAACAGTCGTCTTGTCTGAAATCATTATGGAGACAATTCAGCGCTTCTAAATGCATGTTAGTGCTTACTTATGGTGTTGCTTTAACAAGTGCCTCTGCATATTGCTATGGATAGGCATAAAAAAATGACATATGACAGCAAACATTAAATAGGTGAAGTTTAAAAAAAGTTTTAAAAAATACATAAAACTTTTTAAAAATAATGTAAAGATAATTTAGCAAATTCACAACAAAGAATTTAATAAAAACATTAAGAAACGTGAAGAACATTTTCACTCACAAAAGCAATAAAGATTTGGTGCTGTCATATACAGTATGTATCTATAATAGTACATATATATATATAAATATATGTGTATATATATATATATATATATATATTATATATACACACATATATATGCAACAATTAAGTGTATATACATACATATATGTACCATTTTGGATGTGTATATATATATATATACATGGTGGGCCATTTATATTGATACACCTAATTAAAATGGGAATGGTTTGTGATATCAACTTCCTGTTTGTGGCACATTAGTATATGGGAGGTGTAAATATAGATATATATATATTCATGCATTTAATTATATATATACACACTTATATATATGCAACAATTAAGTGTATATATATATTTGTACCATTTTGGACGTGTATATATATGTATATATATTCATGAAAAAATGGAAGCATCACGCCTTGGAAAATATAAAGGTGTTTATTCAGCCCATAGGGCTATGTGCCCATTCAGTGCGACATTTCGGTCCAAACAGGGTGCGGACCTTTCTCTTTCTCTCTCTATCTCTCTCTCTATCTCTCTCTCTCTCTATATATATATATAGGGTGGGCCATTTATATGGATACATCTAAATAAAAGGGGAATTGTTGGTGATATCAACTCCCTGTTTATGGCACATAAGTTTCCCCCCTCCCATATACTAATGTGCCACAAACAGGAAGTTGATATCACCAACCATTCCCATTTTATTTAGGTGTAGCCATATAAATGGCCCACCCTGTATATATTTATATATACAGTATATTATATATATATATATATATATATATATATATATATATATATATACTGCTCAAAAAATAAAGGGAGCACTATTCCATTTGAGCAGTAAATATATAGGCGTGTGTGTGGTCTTAAAGATCTAAACTCCTAGAAAGCCTAAGGTGCAGTCAATTACAGAACATTAAATCTAAAGGAGTGAGTTTGTGTAATGAGAGAATTATATGAGTAATCATAAGATGACTAATCCAGCTGCAAAGTCGGATCAATGTTCTAAATTGTAAGTGATTTAGTTTGGTAATATTTTAGATGTCCAGACTTTTCTAACCATTTTATATATTCTTTTTTTTATTGCAGGAGGCTGAGAAGAACTATTTCAAAGTTTAGAAAGTTTATAATATCTCCATGAGGCTTTATTCAGACATCAGTATTTTTGATCATTATTTAATCAGTATTTCTATGCCAAATAGGACTGTCTCTAAAACACAGAGCAGGTGTCAATCTTTCAAGTCTAGAATTTATCTGTCTGTTCTGGTCCTGGATTTGGCATGCAAACACTGATGCAAAATACTGACCAAATACTCAATAAGCCCTAAGTGTAATAGTAAATATTATCATGGCATACAAATAAAAAATGGATAATAAATGAGGTCTCCACGAAGTTTTATTTATTAAAAGAAATCTTGGGGTGAATTGAAAAGATTGAGCTGCAAAAGCACAAAAACTGTGGGCAGGGGTGGGACAGTTCTTGAGTTTTTGGCACAAAGTGGCCATGTTTTCGGAATTTATGCAATCCCTTATTAAAAGTACACCATCAGGCCTAGTTCAGTGTAACTGTAGATTGTCACTAAGGGTGTGTGCACACATAAGCGTTTTCTTTTGTCGTGTTTTATAAGCACTTTTACAGGCAAGAACTCTTAAGAAACGCTTACAAGAAGCATCCCATTCATTTTAATGAATTCTGCACTTTTTGTGCATATTGATGCGCTTTTTCCGGCGAAAAAAAACGCAGCGCGGTAAAAAAATGCAACATGCTATAATTTCATGGAAAAATCCACATTTCTAACTATATTCTATGAGACTGGGGATGCTCCGGAAAAAAAGCATAAAAACGCTCAAAAATCACGCAAAAAAACCGCGTTGAAAAATAATCGCGCGTTTTCTGGGAAGGAGTCTTTTCAGTCAGGAATTTTCTGCATACGTGGGCACATAGCCTGAAAATAGCTTTAATTTCTCTTTATTGAAGTCTAGTGGGAATTACAGTTTCTATAACTCCCACAGAATTCAATTCAGTTTTTGTGCATTTTTCAGCTCCATTTGGAAGCCCAGCACAGGCGTGTATATATGTATTTCCTTTATTCTGCATGTGTAATTGCAAGCTAAAAAAAACTCCACTTGTCATTTAAATTTCCGTCTTATTTCCATACACAGCAGCATTTCCATCAACGGAAAAATATAGAAAGCTTGGCTCATTTGCTCCAGTGTCCAGAAATAGATTGACAGAACTGGAAACGTTTTTTTTCACACCTAAAATTTGAGAAGTAAAAAAATAAAGAGGCAATCAAGCAATGTATCTTTACATAGAATGGTACATATTTACAATATCTGTCCTTGATGATAGAGATTTTTTTTTTTAAATTAGGCAGTTTACAAGTTTCAGCAAAACTGGATCTTTTTAATGTGCGTGTAGTGTTGGTAATTTTGCTGGATCATTCAAATTTGTTTCATTTTTTATTTAAAGTCAAAGAGCAGAGTGCCATATATAAAACCAGTAAGAATGTAAAGTTCTAATTCTTGTTGGGCAAAGCACGATGAAAAAGATGGGATTTTTTTTGTTTTGTGGTTCCTCTAGTTTTTTTTTTATCTGTTGCTCAAGCAAAGTTCGTTACCAAATAAACAATTAGGCCGGGGTCACACTAACCGACGCAAAATACGGTCCGTAGTTTACATGCGTAATACGGATGAATGACCCCTAAATAGTGCTCCGTATGTCATCCGTAATCAAGGTGTGGTCGCGTATTTTGCGCATGTAAGCATCCGTATGGCATCCGTATGGCGAGATTTTCTCGCCGCCTTGTAGAATGGACATATAATGGAGCCCTATGACAGGGTTTATAACAGAAACGAAATAATAGATATAGACACATAGAATGCATTTATATATACTGTATATATATATATATATATATATATATACACACACTAGTCAGTGAGATAAACAGATATATATATATATATATATATTTCACAGAGTTCTTCATAGCAGAATAGCCGCTAATTAAATTGCCGGCTTCTATCAAATAATTCCCCAACCCGACATGAAATGACACATGGTTTACATTCAGTGAAGCATTTCATTTCATCTTTTTTTATATGTCCTTGACTAATAATTAGATGAGGGATTGTTTGCAAAATTTGGGAGTTGTAGTTGTTATTTTAAGGGGTTAATTCGTTGTTAAAAAATGCGTGGGCTTCCCATTGCCCTGTAGCGGTGGTGAATGGGTTAATCTAGCAAAGGGTTAATGTCACCTTACAATCGAATGGTGACATTAACCCTTTGTTAGATTAACCCTCTCGCCACCAATATAGGGCAATGGGAAGCCCACACATTTTTTAACAAAGAATTAACCCCTTAAAATAACAACTACAACTCCCAAATTTTGCAAACAATCCCTCATCTAATTATTAGTAAGGGACATATAAAAAAAGATGAAATTAAATGCTTCACTGAATGTAAACCATGTGTCATTTCATGTCGGGTTGGGGAATTGATAGAAGCCGGCAATTTAATTAGCGGCTATTCTGCTATGAAGAACTCTGTGAAATATAAATGTATATATATGTTTGTCACAATGACATGTATGTATGTATATATATATATATATATATATATATATATATTCTATGTGTATATACAGTATCTATTCTTTTGTTTCTTTATTAAACCTGTCAGTGTGAGTTAACTGTATAGCGCACTGAATTGCCGGCTTTTCTAAAAGACACCGGGTGCGTATTTCTCGCAAGTCACATGTGTGGTCCGTGTGTAATCCGTATTTTTTGCGCACCCATAAACTTGCATTGACGTATTACGGGCGTAGTACGCTGACAATCGCAGCATGCTGTGATTGGCACGGACCGTAGAATACAGACGAGAAATATACAGCTGTTGGGAGCTGCCCCATAGAGAATCATTGGTCCGTGTGTAATGCGTGCTTTTAACGCCTCTCACTCGTCCGTATTCCTTGCCAGTGTGACCCCGGCCTTAGTGTAATTTGGACCATTTCTTTTTCTATTAGTGAAGGCTCATTCACACGTCAGTATTTGGTCAGTATTTTGCATCAGTGTTTGTATGCCAAAGCCAGGAATGGAACTTACCAAGAAAAAAATATAATTGAAAGACTGATGTCTGTTCTTTGTTTTGGAGACACTCTTGGTTTTGGCATACAAATACTGATGAAATACTGATCAAAAATACTGATGTGTGAAAGAGGCCTGATATAGTATACTCTATCTATCATGCAAATGCCAGGGTCAATTTTTGGATCTACGGTAAAATGAATAAAATTTCAAAGTGAAAATCAACTTGTAAATGAATAACATAAACAAAAAGCATACATTTCCACCTGTCTTCATTTGTGTTTATTCAGTTGAGTGATTATTACAAAGCCTACCTTTATCTTTGAAAAAAATATTTTCATTTTTTTTTTGTGAATCAGGCTCACAGCGATTGAAACAAAAAATTAAGAGAATCAAGATTCATCCTCACATAAACCCTCCAATATGCAGTATGTCTGTATGTTAGGAATGATATGGAAGTGAGTAGGACAGAGACAATGGGGGGAAAGAATTTGAAAAAGGTGAAACCTTGTGGTTGGGATAACAAAGAAGAGTACAACAGAAAAAGTAATTTTAGGGGTATTCTATAGAGACCCCCAATATCACTACAGCGTTGGAGGGTTGGCTGCATAATCAGGAGGCATGAGATTTTATCTACTCAGATATTGAATGGGGTCATGGTTTTGCTTGAGCTGTAAAGAGTGAAACAAATATTCGGTTTGCAGCTGGATAATTTTGTTAGCCAAAAATGTAGGACGCATCATGAAGAGGCCTTCAAAAGTGATTGTCACACTGGACCCAACTCAGATCAAAAGGGAAATCCTTTTTCTTTAGGTCAGACAGGATCATTTATTATGGATATACCTACACCCCATTGTCTTTATCCTTTCCCACCTCTTGGCTAAACTTAATAATAATCTTTATTTTTATATAGCGCCATACATATTCCGCAGCGCTTTACAGTTTGCACACATTATCATCACTCTCCTCAATGGGGCTCACAATCTAAATTCGCTATCAGTATGTCTTTGGAATGTGGGAGGAAACCAGAGAACCTGGAGGAAACCCACGCAAACACAGGGAGAACATTCAAACTCCTTACAGATGTTGCCCTTGGTGGGATTTGAACCATTGAGCCACCGTGCTGCCCACTTGATGAACATGTGACTTTTTTCAACCATACTATGTAAGGCCTCTTTCACACATCAGTATTTTTGATCAGTATTTCATCAGTATTTGTATGCCAAAACCAGGAATGTCTCCAAAATTAAGAACAGGAGTCAGTCTTTCAACTATATTTTTTTCTCGGTAAGTTCCATTCCTGGCTTTGGCATACAAACACTGATGCAAAATACTAACCAAATACTGACGTGTGAATGAGCCTTAACTCTGTCAGGAACTTGTATTTTAATCCACTAAAATCCGTGATGTAGATGCGACCCTATCAAAGCTATGGAGTTCAATGTATGAAATGTTGGTCTCTCTTTGCGTACCTTTCCTGCATTATGTTTAATTAGCTCAATAACTCCATCAGGGGCACATCTTAATATTCTTTTTGTGGATTTAGACATAAACTCCGGACACTTAGATGAAAATGTTATTGGGCATACCACTGACAAAAAGGTACTTTGACGTAAGGTTCTTGTAGTTACCGTATTTCTCTGCCGCAGTCTGTGCAGCGTGGGGTGCTCCGCCGGCATTTCATCAAAGCCCGGAAGCCCCGTAGCTCTTTTGCTGCGACGTGCAGACCTCCGGAAAGATGGCCATCGGGGACGGCGCATGCTCAGGTTCAGATTTCGGCAATGAGATCTCGTCCTACGAAAATACACAAAACGTCCTGTCATCTGCTTGCACTAGAGGGAGGTGGGTCATTTGCTGCATAGCAGGCACAGTTCATCCATGGCTTATGTATCCCTACAGCAGCAACACCACCACCAACATGGCCAAGACCCATATTTGATGCTCTCCGAATTGCTTTCGCCACAAAAAAATTGAAGAGAATTACACGCCTTGTAAACAGAGAAAAAGTGGTCAGCACATACTTACACAGCCTGTTTTCAGAGTTTGCACAAAAATCAATAAAAAAATAAAATCTTCTTTATTGAGGTTGAAACATATAGTGGTGAAAAAAAAGTATTTGATACAGTACTTATGTTGCACGTATTCCCACCTAGAAAGAATGGAGATGTCTGTAATTTTTATTGTCGGTACACTTCAACTGCAAGAGACAGACTCTAAAAATTAAAAAAAAAACAGAAAATCACACTTGATTGATTTTTACATAATTAAACTGCATTTTATTGCATGCCATAAGTATTTGATCACCTACCAACGAGCAAGAATTCTGGCTCTCACAGAACTGTTAGTTTTTTTAAGAAGCCCTCCTACTCTGCACTCATTATATCCATAAGAAGCATTTCAAGGTCCTGAAGTCTCCTAGCAAGAATCCAGACTGAACCAATTAGAAAATCTTTGGAGGGAGCTGAAACTCAATGTTGATCAGTGACAACCCCGAAACCTGAAAGATATGTATGGAAGAATGGACCAAAATCCCTGGAGCATTGTGTGCAAACTTGGTCAAGAACTACATGAAACGTCTGACCTTTGTACTGTAATTACAAACAAAGATTTATGTACCAAATATTAAGTTCTGCTTTTACTATTATATCAAATACTTATTTCCTGCAATAAAGTGCAAATTTGTAATATAAAAGTCATACAATGTAATTTTCTGGATTTTTTTTTAGATTCTGTCTCTCCCAGTTGAAGTGTACCTGTGATAAAAATTACAGATCTCTCCTGTTAGGGTACGTTTCCATGCACCATAATGGCAGCGCTTTGGACGGAGTGGAAAACCCGCTTCTCCCCCTTCTGTACACGCGGTGAATCCGGATGTGCTCATTGGACGCATCCGGAATCGCCGCAGGGTAGCCATAGAGTAGGCTGTTTATCTTGCAGAGACTGAGTGTCTCCGCAAGGTAAACCACCATGCTGCGGTCTAAAAAGCCACACCGCATGTCCGGTTTAGCGCTTGTGTCACCCGCGTAATTGGACGCATAGTGGAGACGGGATTTCATAAAATCGCCTCCACTATGCAGGAACATTTGATAGCTGCAGATGAAACGCTGCAGCAGGACACAGCGTTCAATCTGCAGCTAATCATGAATGTTTCAGCTACATGGAAACATACCCTTAGGCATCAAGTTTGCCCCACTGCACAGGGGGAATCTCAAGCCATGTCCTCTGCGGTCTCCCATTCTTCTGCAGCCACAGAGCCTTCTGCTCAGCAGAGATGTCAGTCCCAGCACCTTGCTCAGGCTAATGCTATGCATTTGGTTGCTGCTGCGGCCCCAGGCTCAGCTATAGCATTCTGCATTAGTCAGCAGCGAGCAGACGCTTCCGGGACTAAGTTCTGCTTTTCTTCATCTGAGCATGCCCGTGAGACGACCACTCATTGGTGGTAGGAGGTCAAATGTCCTGATTTTTTCCATCTGAGCATGCACGTGAGACGACCGCTCATTGGTGGTAGGAGGTCAAATGCTCAGGTCCTCAAGCAGCTCGGATTGGGCCATCAGGAAGGTCCCAGAAGGCTGTGGTTATAAAAGGTTTGCACGGCCGTGCACTAGTATAGACAGTATGGAGTGTGTGTTGTATGCACATATGAATGTCTCTGGTGACTGACTCATTATGAAACCCCTACCCTTGGTACGCATGTGTTGATTCAGCCTTGCCAGTTAGTGCATAAGCTGTTAGTGCAGGTAGGAGACAGAGTCAGGGCCTAGCTTCAGCGCCAAGTAGTGGCTTTGCCTGTACGTCACTGTGCACTTGGTCTGCACTCCACAGTAGACAAAAGTGTTTCAACTCACCCCTTCCACGGAAAAAGCCTTTGATTCCATGGACCCCGAGCAGGGATTCATGTCTCCGCCTGACACCAGAACATGTACTTGAAGAAAAAAGGGGAATCAAGCTCCAAGGAATAAAATCAATTTCTTTTATTTAATTCCAAAGATAAAAGTATGACAAAATCATACATCACGCAGATACCGGGTATACCGGTGAGCAAAAGTGCCTGGCTGAAACTGAACGCATTTCGAACATACACGTGTTCTTAGACTCAATTGATTATACACAGGCATGAGGCCTATTTATATAAAAGGCTCAACAGGTGTGTCAAAGAGATTTTAACAAAGAATACCAACAAATATAAAAACAATGCAAAAAATATATATGCAATGAAATATACAAAAATACTTTTATCTTTGGAATTAAATAAAAATCCTTGGAGCTGGATTCCCTTTCTTCTGCACTCCACATTAACCAGCGTCTATTAGTAGCGTTCACAGGTGCAACGCCGCGCGCCTAGTGGGTCTTGAGAGGCTCTTACCCTGCGTCTTTGGGGCAGAGTTTGGTGACCATGCACAAGCGCTGATTCAGCTGTGCCCTGTGACAGTTAACAGGGTGCGGCATCTGTGTTATGCGGTACCGTGGCTCTGAGAAGCATTTAACCCACGTGTGTGCAGTACGATACCACCATTTTGTGTCCGCCATTACCAAGCAGCAGTTAACATCTCTAAATGGTGGCCCCGGGCTGCGAATGCACCTTATTACCATCTTTTTATTATTTGGTGCATTCCGCCAGCCCTAACATCTCCATTCTTTGTAGATGGGAGAACTTGCAAAATCGGCGGTGTATCAAATACTTATTTTCCCCACTATATGTGGATGAATAGATTGATAGATACTTCTCACCAAAAAGTCAGGACTCCAAATCCATGAATTCTCTTGAATCTGGCCTTAGTTTTTTGTTTCTGCATCTTTTCATTCATGAGATATGGCCCGTTCTTCCATAGATGTAAATTTTTTGTTTCTATTTCTATTCAACTTTGGTTACATAATTAACCTAAATAAATAAATAATCCTCGCACTTTCCAATACAATATAAGAAGATCCTACAACTCACCAACAAGATCACTGAGTTGCTGAATAGACTGCGTCATAGTAAGAAGACAGGGGGTCGATTGTAGGATAGCTACTTCCAACAGGTGGCGCTATAGAGTTCAAGTCCTCTTTCTCTCTGAAGAGGCAATTTGCATATCCCTGATACTAAGTCACTCATGTCATTCAGAGGTTATCATGGACATACATGAAAAACTCACAGAATGCCTACTGTACTTATGGATTAGTACAAAACTTATGGGAACTGTAGTCCTCACTGACATTCGGGGAATGCCCAAAACCACTTACATAAACACAAGCACAGTCCTAGAACAGTGTACAGCCCATCCGAGATGGCCACAGTAGTGGATCCAATCATACAGACACAGCTCCAACTCTGCACTACTCAACTAGTTAGTAGACAGACAGATGATACAGATAATACTTATCTTATGACTATTATTTAACTCTCATACAAACATAAAATGACAAAAATCACTGGTGAAGTCGGTTTTTGAACTGTGTTTTTTACAGCCTTACTCAGAGATATCGAGAGAATTGGAGAGATTAAAACACAAAAGCAACGTATAAGAGTAAAGTCTTCTTACATTGCCGAAGATGGAATTAGAATTTTCAATCTCTCAGAAATTTCCCACATATAGCTTCCAAAATAGGCTGGTTGCCATAGCCCCACTGTCTCGAGGGAGTCACATCCCCCTGGGAGAATTGGAACTAGACGGTCACATTGGGGAATGAATCACAGGTGTACTTTAGAGATGGTGTAATTTGTACCAATATTAAATGGATTTAGTTTCCTCTGGTGCTGAAGAGGTTAACAACCGTTTCTATGCTGGTCAAAAACATACAGCTCCATTTCAGCTGCTTCTGATCTGGACATTACCTCTTCCTATAAAAACTAGCCAGACTTTCTTATTCTTGCCAGTGAAAGATTTGTCATCCTGTGCTGTGTGCTAAAGCAAAGTGGTTGGAGCGGAGATGTTGCAGTAAAAATCTGTGGCTTGCTGTAGTACATGTGTGTTTATCTCCTGGTCCCTGTTCCCATTTAGTTTATTCCTCCTTGTCCCTATCCTCTTCCCTATTGTTGGTTAGTGCTTTCGTATGATAGAGGTTTTATGATACCCCTGCTTTGTCTTTGTGTCTTGTTTACCTTACATTTCTGTTCCATGCCTCATGGGGTGGGGTAGGGGACAGATTAGGGTTTAACAGGAGCAGAGTAAGGTCACAGACTTATGCCTCTCTACCTTAAATAGTACCCCTGGGACAAGGTGTTATGCCGCTTTCACCACGCACTTCCAGAGCTGGTGCACGCCACCTGACATCTTCACTTCCGGTCTCGCAGCCAATGCTGGGGTCCCGTAGGGTGGCAATGTGTGTCGTGCGCTCTTGACTCTGGGGCTACGCGCCCGGCTCTGGGTCCCTTCAGGCACGCTTGCGCACAAACTCACAGCTCCGACTGTGCCCACACTAATTCTGACGTCTCTATAGTCCTGGAGGACCTGACCTGGAAGTCCCGGCGCACATCCCCTATATCAGGCTGCCTCTTATTGTAGGCGGCGCCTGATTATCGTTTTGACTTCCTTGCTAGGTCTGCTTGGTCCTGCATGGTAGCTCTCTGTACTCAGGTCCACTACCTTGTACTCTGGCATGCTTCCTAGTACGTGCTCTGCTCTACTTTGTATTATGGCGTGCTTCCTAGTACGCGCTCTGCTCTACCTTGTACTCTTGCGTGCTTCCTAGTCCATGCTCTGCAATACCTTGTACTTTGGTGTGCTTCCTAGTACGCACTCTGCTCTACCTTGTATTTTGGCGTACTTCCTAGCGCGTGCTCTGCCTTGTCTAGTACTCTGGTGTACTTGCTGCTACACGCTTTGCATTGTCTTGTACCCTGCGTACCCCCGTGCACACGCTCCATGCATTCCTGTACCCAGTGTGCCCTGTGTGCACACTCACCACAATCCATTACCCGGCAAATCCCCATGTACATGCTTTACGCACTCCTGTACCGTGTGCCCTCGTTTTTACCCTACTAGACACAGTCTCCCGTGCCTCCTTCGAGCCGGCCACCTGGTTCCAGCAGTCATGATACTTTATCCCAGGGTAGGTTGGTATCACGACCAAGACGGTCCACTCCAGGAGATATTACAGTATAATCAGGCCATGGACCCCGCTGGTACCTTGGCAACTGCCCTATGGGAGAATCAGACTAGGATTATGTCTTTTTTGAAATCTATGGAGTCCCACTTGTCGGCCTTACAGTCCTCTGAGCCTGGGAATGCCTCCCAGTTGGCCAGTCTCCAACAAGAGCTCACTCAGCAACACGACATCCAGGCTCACATCCTCAACTATATGGCGTCAGTAGATAACCGACTCCTTTCCCTACAATCTGTCGCCTCCGTTTCTGCCCAAGCCTCGGTATCGCATCCACGGCCCCATTTAGGCAAACCATCCCAGTATAGTGGTGACCCCAAGTTGTGTCGCGGGTTTTTGAATCAATGCCAACTACATTTTGAAATCCTGCCTCAGCAATATCCCACCTATCATGCTAAGGTGGCCTTTATTGTTTCCCACTTAGAGGGGGAGGTGTTAGCGTGGGTGAATCCCCTCTGGGAGCATGATGATCCACTCGTCTCTCAGCTCTCCACCTTTTTGGACACCTTCCGCAAGGTGTTCGATGAGCCTGGTTGCCTGGCTTTTACCACCGAGTCCCTCTTCAACCTTCATCAGGGTAGTCTATCTGTTGGCCATCCTTTACCGCACTTTGTCCTCCTAGCTGGTTTGGAACAATGAGGCTCTTGTAGGGGCCTTTGGACGAGATCTGTCTGGTCAGATTAAAGACGAATTGGCGGGTCGGGATACTCCTACCTCTTTGGAGGATTTGATCTCCCTTGCAACTCGCATTGACCTGCGCTTCCAGGAGCGCACCCGTGAGGCAGCCAGAGAGAGAAGACCCTCTCATCTATCCTCGACTACTTGTAGTCCTCCCCACTTGCGACCCGTGTCATCTTCTGTGGCATCTGCATCTGAGCCTATGCAGGTGGACCAACTTAAGATAGCTGAATGGCGTCGTGAGGAGAGGCTCGCACAAGGACTCTGTTTCTATTGTGGGAGTGCTTCCCATCTCCTTCGTTCCTGTCCCTTGAGGCCGGTAAACTCCTCCACCTAGGACTGGTAGGAGAGGCCCTCTATGTGTATGTGATTCCTCTCCTCCCCTGACCGTGTCTGTTTTGCTGAATCTTGGTTCCAAACATTATTCTGAGGAGGTTTATTTGGATTCAGGTGCAGCAGGGAACTTTATTAGGCTCGAGGCAGTTAAAAAATACTGGATTCCTGTCAGATCCCTGGAGACTCCTCGGCTAATAGCTTTGGCCAACGGTCCCTTGCATGAGACCATTACCTAGGTCACCGAAGAAGTGGAGCTGAAGATTGGAGCTCTGCATCGAGAGATCTCCCTCTACATCCTGTCGACTTTGTCTCATACGCTTCTTCTTGGTCTCCCTTGGCTACGGGCACATGAGCCAACTCTCAACTGGTGATCTGGCGATGTACTCCATTGGGGACCATCCTGTCAGAAATGCCTGCTGTCCGTTCATTCGATGGGTTCTGCCTGTCCATCCTCATCACCAGCAGGTCTGCCGTCGGCTTACTGGTCTTTCGCAGATGTCTATGACAAGGAGGCTGAGACTTTGCCTCCCCATTGACCATAGGACTGTCCGATTGACCTCGTTCCCAGTTCTACCCCACCTAGAGGTAGAATATACCCGCTATCTCCTTCCGAAACCCAAGCCATGTTGGAGTATATTCAGGAGAATCTAACTAAAGGCTTCATTCGAAAGTCTTCCTCGTCTGCAGGAGGGGTTTTTTTCTTTGTCAAAAAGAAGGACGGCTCCCTCCATCCCTGCATAGATTATAGAGGGCTGAACAACATCACGGTCAAGAACAAGTTTCCGCTGCCACTGATCTTGGAGCTCTTTGACGGCTAAGAGGAGCACAAATTTTCACCAGGCTGGATCTTCGTGGTACCTACAACTTGATCCATATTTGTTCTGGTGATGAGTGGAAGACCGCCTTTAACACCCGGAATGGTCACTACGAATACTTGGTCATGCCCTTCGGCCTCTGCAATGCTCCAGCAGTATTCCAGGAGTTCGTGAACGACATTTTCCGGGATATGCTGTAGTCCTTCGTGGTGGTCTACCTGGATGATATCCTCGTGTTTTCTCCAGATCTGTCTGCCCACAGAAAGAACGTGTGCCAAGTACGCCTGTGTTTGAGGGAGAACCGCCTTTATGCCAAGATCAAGAAATGTGTCTTTGAACAAACGTGTGAGACCTTTGAAGGGCCTCCCGGGGTGGACCCGCTTGACCGTGGCAACGAACCTCCCTCGGGCGAGCTGACCTGGTGTACCACCCCCTATATAGGGAGCATTAGGGGCAGACCCAAGGGAGACTATCGCCACAGTAGTTGGTACCCAGGGGAGAGGCCCAGGAGTAGCCGTGGGGGCCAGAGAGGCTGGCGGGTAACCGACAGGACTGGAACACGAAGGAAGAACAGGACTGGGATGATGGAGGCAGAACAGCAACACGGAGGATGCAGCAAGGCGGAGGCACGGGCTGGAGGACAAGGCTTGAGATACAGGAACGAGACTGGACGGGACCACAGGCAGGAAGGCACTAGGAGAGAGGAACACAGAGTAAGAAACAGGCACAGGCAAAGGAACTGCTGGCAGGGGAATGCACGGCAGGACGTGGGGCCAGGATCACTTGCAAGTCACAAATAGAGTTGAGCGATACCTTCCGATATCGGGAAATATCGGATCGGATTGGATCAGACCGATACCCCAAAAATATCGGATCTTGCCGATTCCGGAAACCAATGCAAGACAATGGGACAAAAATATCGGAATGAAAATAAACCCTTACTTTCCTTGTAGGTTAATTCTACATGAAGGAAAACAACTAAGAATATTGTAGAATGTATTGGGGGAGGTGTAGGAAACATTAAAGGCATAGAGGTTTAGCCCAATCAAATGGAATAGCAGGAATTAATTTTTTTTTAAGACGTTCGGAGTTACAAAGATATTGACTATGTTAAGCTTTTTTATATTTTGTCAGATATTTATGTTTCACTACTTCCATGCTCTTCACCTTCTTTTTTGCTTCTCGCACACTTTCTCCTTCATCATGCTCTTCAGGGTCATCTTCTTGGTCTTCTTCGGGGTGGTCTTCAGGGTCGTCGTCTCCAGGGTCGTCATTTTCGGGGTCGTCGTCTTCTTCGGGGTGGTCTTCAGGGTCGTCGTCTTTAGGGTCGTCGTCAGGGAGATCCAGAGTGATTACCAAAAACCATTTCAAAAAGCTTGAACTTGGAAATGTAGCAGAAGGTACAAAAAGGCTGAGGAACTGCTGAGAACCAGCTGACGGTACTGGAACCTGGATGGGTAGCCGAAGGTACAAGAGCCAATGGAACTACCGAGGACCAGCTGATGGTACTGGAACCCGGTTACTAAGCAGGAGGTACCTGTGCCAGAAAGCACTACCAAGGACCAGCAGACGTTGGTGGAACTCGGATACCGAGAAGGAGGCACCTAAGTCAAAGGCTCTGCCTGGAACCAGCTGACGTTACTGGAACCCAGGGTGACATATTCAAGATTGACTTCCAAAGAACCAGCTAATGGTACTGGAACTCAGATAGGCAGCAGAAGGTACACATGAAAAAAAAAGTTGCAAGGCCGTGAGCTGGCCGTAGTTACCGAAACCCACAGTACTACAGGGGGAGCTTGTCCTATTGGCACTACAGAACCAGCTTTCATTGCCAGATTCCGCAGCCCACATAGGAAGCACCTAAACTGCAGGCACCATAGAGTCGGCTAACCCAACCGCAACACAACAGTACAACGTATTGAAGGCAAAGTGACGTTGACCCTACCCGGAAACAGCTGGCGTGCTGTAACCAGGCTGGGCAGGAGGGAGCACCCGTGCCAAAGACACTTCTGAGCAGCATCTGGCGGTGTTGGAGCCCAGGGTAAATAATAGAAACAGAGTGGAGGCAGAGGCCTAACTGGAGAAAGTTTAATATCTGTAGTAGTGTGAATGTGGACAGAGTAGGAGAAATTGCCGGGCACACAGCAGGGGATCAGCTGACGTTACTGAACCCCAGTGACACTGGAGCATGTGTTGACTGTGCAGACGGCACTTATGAGCAGCAACTGGCGGTGTTTGAGCCCAGGGATTACAGTTCAGGTGGTAGAAACATGAACACAACAGGAGACCTGGATACTGTTGCCAACCAACTATTTAATCTGGAAGAGGACTGGCAAATTCCTGCGAGATCCAGGCCTTGTTCATTTTCAGAAAAGTAAGCCGGTCAACATTATCGGAGGATAGTCGCCTGTGACGGTCTGTTAGTACACCACCTGCGGCACTAAAGACGTGTTCCGATAATACACTAGCAGCAGGACAAGCCAGCACCTCCAATGCATACTGGCTGAGCTCTGGCCATGTATCCAGCTTAGAGACCCAAAACTTGAAGGGAGAAGAACCGTGTGGGAGAACACTGAGAGGGCAAGACATGTATTACTTTATAATAATAGTTAGGCATTGAAAACCGGGGGTTATTTGGCTAAAATTGTGGGGGGGGGGTAGTGCTGGCTCCAGATTTTCGTGGGCCCGGGGCCAAAGTGTGTTACTGGGCTCCTTTAACACATGACACAATTCATGATCCTTTGATACGGCAGAGAAATAGCGGTACAGTACAATGAAAAATACTTCAATTCTTACATCACATGACTGATATCCATTTTAAATTCTCCAATAGCTCCAAAAACAGACACTATATTCCTCCATACAGTATTATGGCCACCGCATAGTGCGCCACACAGAGTAATGAGGCCCATATATTTCTTCATACAGAATCATTGGTCCCAAATAATGTTCCATACAGTATATGATGAGCTCCACATAATGCTACAGTATATGTTGTTCACCATGGATGAAGCTCCAGTGTCTTATGGGCCCAAATAATGCTCCATATATAATGGGCCCCATTTCTAATGCTCCAGTATATAATGGGCCCTGTAAATGCTGCTCCAGTGACTGATGTCCACCTTTGGAATGCTCCAGTTCATGGTGGGCCTCAGATATCATTCTCCAGAGTATCGTGCTCCCCAAAAATTGCTCCCAACCTTTAAAGCAATTAAATAAGTCTCCTCACCAGGGAATCCCTGTACTAGTCTGGACTCCTCATCATCCCCATCTTCCATCTCTCTGCACTTGAACTCTTTAGGCAGAGGGTGTACAGACGTGATGTCATCGCGCTCTTTGAACAGAATGTCACTGTCAGGAAAAGTGTTTGGTTTCTGGGGGCAGTATGGTTGCAAAGCTGAACCTTAAAGGAATGTCCAGAAGGGCACCACCAGGAGTGGAGCCTGTGGCTTAATTGAACTCAACACGGGCAACCTCAACCATGCCATCCACAAAAAAGCTGCACAGATTGCAAGCTTAATTCCATTAACGAACGAGACACAGGCATGCCCCCGCGGTCCGCGTCCAGCTTACTAGAGGGACATGCGAGGCTCTGGCACGCGAGATCGGACAATAACAGGTCTGTCATGCCCTTACATGTCCAGGGCTGCACGCGTGCTACAATGAAAGGACCAGCATCTATCGCTTACAGTTGCGGATAACACGCTGAACCCCGTTAGTGATGGGGATCTGGGATTACAATTCTTCCCCGCGAACAAGCAATTTCCAGTAAGTGCAGGTCAACCGTAATTCCGGAATTAGGCCTAAACGGCATTCCAGAAAGATTGTGACAAAATTAAGTGTCCAAACCACATGTGCTGTAGCTTGCTTAACAGCTGGGCTCCTCTGCTGAGTAGCACACAGTTCTTACATAAACAGGCGGTATAGCTTGGTTCACGGGTGGCCAACTCTGCTAAGTAGCATACACAGTTAATAGGCCCAAAGTATTAAGTGGTGTAAATGCAGTCAAAAACTGGTTCTTTCATAAACAGGCGGCATAGCTCGGTTCACGGGTGGGCTCCTCTTCTGAGTAGCAGACACAGTTACTAGGCCCAAAAGGATTTTCAGGAAAATATGCAGTAAAAAATTATTAGAAACACACACGATGTAGCTCCTTCACAGGTGTACTACACCGCTGGCTACCAGACACTGCTACTATGCCCTAAAACTGTCTATTATCATTGAAAACCATTATTAATGTGAAAAAAAGATACGCTTCTGTTTAACGAAACGTTCTCGAATGGAAACTCGAACAGCCGAATTTTAATCAAAGTGTTGTAGTTCGACGAATGGATCTAACACCGCCCAAAACAGCTAGAATTTTAACTTGGCCAACAGTTCCACTCAAACACCACTCATCTGCAATCAGGAGGCAGACTCAGATGGTCTCAGGCACAGTATGGATTCGACAAGACTGCAGAAAGTTGAGAAAGGGTACAGTATCACCGGATAACAGGTATATACAGTATAGCATAGTTTAAACATTTAAAATCTCCGTGTTTATTTACGGAGTACGAAAAGGAAATGTTTTTGAAGCGTACACCAGTATACACTGTTGGGTATTTTTAAATCTTCATATATATTTCTGTCTCAGTAAGACAGTACAGACTCTCCACAAGAGGAAACGAGATGGATAAAAGTACAGACATAAAGTCGAGTGATTGCAGAAATTTAGGAATTACTAATCACGGGAAAAACTCCCGGGAGAATTCTCAGAGGCGATGCTGACCCTCAATTACTTTGTGTGTGGAGACAGCGAAAACAGTTCTTTGTGAAGAAATGGTTGCTGTATCGCAGTACCGTTGATCCCATCACCATTACTCAAATCCATCAAATTTTGATCGCAGGGAGAGATGTAGACATGGTCCTCACTGCCTATCATGATCTGTCAGGTAACTTTGGAGTGCAAAAGACAGAAGCCACAGGCTGTAGGCGATTCTATTGGATTGGCATGACATTTAAAAAAGTGGTCAGGAATGTCACACGTCTGTGAGTTGGAAATGTCATGATACAGAGTGGATCTGACAAGTTAAATGGACAAATTGAACTTTTTTCCTTTGGCTGTGTGCCAAAGTGGTGTGATTGCCCCCAGTGTTAGAATTATTGCACTGTGGTGTCGTTTGTTCTAAGTTGCCCCAGTGGTGGTGAGCAGTAGTGCACTTTAGTTTCTTTGGATAAGTGCACGTAATTATAAAAGAGGTGTGATCCTCTATAAAAGAGTGTCAGGTGTGTTTGATCACTGTTGGTGATATTGTGAGTTCGTCATTTGGGAAGCAAGCCTGGGTGATAAAGGAGCTGAATAAGAGTCCTGGGCAGCCAAGCCAGAAGGGTTGAGTCAGCTATGGAGTCTGCAAGGAGTGCTGGCATGGATTGGTGGAGTTCAACAATGGTGTCTGGAAGAAGAGCTGGCATGGCGTCGTGGAGTCGCAGTTTATGGTGTCGGCAGGAAGTGCTTGCATGGCTTGGTGGAGTGGCAACTATGGTGAGAGTTGCACTCAGCATGCTGGACTTGGTTGCTGAAAACTGGACTCAAGCATGCTGGACTTGTTGGCAGATAAGTTGGACTCAAGCATGCTCGACTTTTTGGCAGAAGCTGGACTCATCTTTGGAACTCTGTTTACTGGGCAGCTACAACTGGTGGTGGACTCTGCTCCAAGGCTGCACTATCGTGATGGATCCGGTTATGGTGATGGATCCGGGTGGAGGAGAAGATGCACGCAGGTTGTGGGCTCTGTTGCTAGGAGCGTATGCAACAGAGCAAAGCTAAGTGGTGTTTCCCCTGTATTGTAATTTTTCCTCATGTGTGTTTAGTGCAGTGGTGGGATTATTTTCTGCACTGACCAATTCCCTAGTGAGGGTTTAGGTGCAGGTCGAGTCAGGGTTTTAAGGTTCCTGTGCGTCGCCCGGTGCGGAACTGGCATAGGGAACGTTAGGAGTGCAGGGACACTGGCTCAGGGGAGTGCAGAAGGTCTCCACTTCCCCGTTTCCCTATCGCAGGGCCCTCCATTGTTAATGTTACCCAGGTTTCCCCTTTATTATTTAAATTCGCCTTACTGGAGGTGGGGTTTCCATACTATTGTATAAATACGTGTAATACCTAAATTCGCCAGTTGAAGGCGGTGTATCCAGCTGCACGTCTTATTTTTTAAATTCGCCCGACTGGAGGCGTCATATCCAGGGTCACATGTGTCATATGGGTTCGCCTTGCGGTAGTCACTGCGTCCAGACACACGCGTGACCATGACAGGAAAACTGTGAAAGCTGATGTCAAACCACCACTGCATCTCATTGTGAGTCGACGTCCATAAGAAATAGAAGTCATTGATCGTCTGAAGCTAGAGCCCGGCCAGCAGGACAGGGCATAGCTGCATCTTAACCATCATCTATCAGTTCACCAAGTTTGTAGTGGCAGTAGCAGGGAAGGATTTGACAGCCCAGACTACACAGCGGAGGAGCAGGGAGAGGTAAATATTGCAAATGCTGGGGCCCTGCCCAAGCAAGGGGGGCCCACTCGTGGGCGTCGGTACTGTCACTGGGCCCCTCATAGTATGCCAGTGTGTCTGACGGCGGGTGTGCACCCCCATCGTCAGAGACACTTGATTGCACTATGAGGGACCCTGTGCCAGCGACGGCGCCCAAGAGTCGGCCCACCCACCTGTTCAGGGAAATGGCACTCGCACGGTTGCGTGCGCTAGGTGGTGACCACAGCCATGGGGGGGAGGCAGACCAGTTAGGGAGGTTTAAAAAATGGCATATGTTGAGGTTGGACATTCAGCAGCTGCAAATGGAGGAATCCGAGAAGTCCGAGGAAGAGGAGGACAAAAGCGAGCCATTTTTCTGGCAAACTATGTGTCATCAGGGGAAGGTGGTACAAAATCCTTTGAAACCCATGCATGGTTCATTTTTATGAAGGTTAGATCATCAACATTTTGGGTCGACAGACGGGTCCTTTTTTCTGTCAGGATTGAGCCAGCAGCACTGAAGAATCTTTCCGATAGCACACTAGCAGCAGGACAAGCGAGCTCCTGTAAGGCATATTGTGCCAATTCAGGCCAGGCGTCCAGTTTAGAGGCCCAATAGTCATAGGGGAATGACCTGTGAGGGAGAACATCGATATGGGAGGAGAAGTAGTTTGTAACCATAGTTGACAATTGCTGTCTCCTGTCACTTTCAATCGATGCAGTGAGCGGGACTTGAAAAATCAGTCTACAACATGGTCATGAAACCCCTGTCTCCAACGCCACTTCTGATGTGTGCACCATGAACACCTCTTCCATGTTTCCCCCTATGGCTCGTTGGAAAACCATCACCGCTGCTGTGTGCTGGGAATGCCTCAAACAAACCGTTTACCAGAGTTGCTTGTTTGTTAGCCAATATTAGGTCAAGGTTCTCCTGTGGCATGATGTTTTGGAATTTGCCTTTATAGCGTGGATCCAGGATGCTGGCCAACCAGTAGTCATCATCGTTCATCATTTTGGCAATGCGGGGGTCCCTTTTTAGGATCTTCAAGGCATAATCTGACACGTGGGCCAATGTTCCAGGTGTCAATGATGCACTGCGAGTGCTGGGTGGAGGAGAACTTTCTGGCAAATCCACATCCCTCCAGTCACGCACAAACCCTGTACCAGACCTTGCCACGCCAACATTTTCTCTTGCCCCACGAGAAGCATCCTCCTCCCCTAAATAATCATCCCCATCTTCCTCCTCCTCCTCCTCTTCCTCTTCTTCCTCCACCTCGTCCAGGAGAGATCCCGGAGCAGACAATGGCTGACTGTCATCAAGGATTCCCTCCTCCTCTTCCTCATCCTCCTCGGCTGCAGACGCCTGCTCCTTAATGTGCGGCAAAGCTTGCATGAGCAGATGCATAAGTGGGATGCTTATGCTTATGATGGCGTCGTCTGCGCTTACCAGTCGTGTGCATTCCTCAAAACACTGAAGGACTTTACAGAGGTCTTTCTGCTTCGACCACTGCACACCCGACAACTCCATGTCTGCCCTCAAAGTGCCTGGCCGTGTATCCTCCAACAAATGCATTACAGCTTGCCTCTGTTCGCACAGCCTCTCAACCATGTGCAGGGTGGAGTTCCACCTTGTTGCAACGTCGATAATTAGGCAGTGCTTGGGAAGTTGGAGCAATCGCTGCAGCTTCTGCATACGACTGGAATGTACGGGCGACCGGCGGATGTGAGAGCACAGTCTTCGGACCTTCTGGAGCAGGCCTGTTAACTCTGAATTATCATTGAGGAAGCACTGTACCACCAGGTTCAAGGTGTGAGCCAGACAAGGTGTGTGTCGGAGTTTTGAAAGGGCTATGGCTGCCACAAAATTCCAGCCGTTATCACAAACTACCTTGCCTGCCTCAAGATGTAGACCGCCCAGCCATGACTCAGTTTTCCTCTGCAAGTAGTCGGCCAGTACCTCCGCGGTGTGTCTGTTGTCGCCCAAACACATCATCTTCAACACAGCCTGCTGACACTTACCACTAGCTGTCCGATAGTGGGACACCTCGTGTGCAACACTGGCAGCTGCGGATGGAGTGCTCGTGCGACTGTGCTCTGTGGACGAGCTTTCGCTTCTGGAGGAGGAGGATGAGGCGAGTCAAATGCCTACACCCAACTGTTTCCTATACCGTGGGCTAGGCAGCACTGTCCCACCGCTGCTGTCCCCTGTGGACCCTGCATCCACCACATTAACCCAGTGCGCAGTGATGGACATATAATGGCTCTGGCCATGCCTACTGGACCATGCATCAGTTGTGAGGTGCATCATTCCACTCACTGATTGCTTGAGTGCATGGACAATGCGGTCTTTCACATGAAGGTGGAGGGCTGGGATGGCTTTGCGAGAAAAGAAGTGACGACTGGGTAGGTCATAGCGTGGTACTGCGTAGGCCATGAGTTTGCGGAAAGCTTCGCTTTCAACCAACCGGTTGGGCATCATCTCTAAAGAGATTAGTTTGGCAATGTGGGCGTTCAAACCCAGTGTGTGTGGATGAGAGGATGAGTACTTTCTTGTCCTACTCATAGTCTCTGGTAGGGTGAGCTGGACTTGAGAGCTGAATATGGTGGAACTAGAGGTGGTATGGCGGACTGAGACAGGATTGATGATGGTGATGGAGTTGGTGTTCTTTCTGATGGCCTAGATTCAGTCTTTCGTAGCAATAACATTGTGATTCCCTGACTACTTTGGCCTTGCAGTGACACCTTAACATTTGCTGCTGGTGGTGTGCTAACCAGTGGGCTTACAGTGGGGGAAACGATGTAGCCCTGCTGACTACCTTCATTGGGAGCAGTTGCACATTTGGTACGTGAGGTTTGGTAGTCCGTCCACGCTTGCAAGTGCATGTGGTTAAATGTCTAAGCATGCAACTGGTATTCAAATTTCTCAGATTTTTCCCTCGGCTAAAGGTCTTTGCGCATAATCTTTGCCTGATCATTAGAATTTTGTTCAAAAAAGTGCCACACTGCACTCTTCCTACTATGGAATACATTTTGAGGCCTTGCACGCTGTGCTAATTTGACCGTCTGGCCTAGCTGTCCTGCAACTCTTTTGGTTTTTGTAACCCGTTTTTGGACTGCTCCGGGCCTGCCGGATAACAGCTGTTGCGATGTCAATGCCTGCTGCGGATGATCCTCCTCCTCTTCTGAGCTATTGGCAGCGGCACCCTCTTCCCCCAATGGATGCCAATCTGGGTCAACAACTGGGTCATCCATCACCTCCTCTTCAATGTCATGTGCACCTTCCTCTGTGTCACCATGTAAGGTGGTATAGTATGCGGGAAGGGGCACCTGAGTTTCATCAGGGTCAGATTCTGGCTCAGTACACTGCGAGGACAATGTAGTGCTCTGAGTGAATGTACCAGCAGATAAATCTAGCATTGGCTGGTATGTGAAAAGAGCTCCATGGAGTAATCTGTAGTGTGGCCTGCTGCATCCTTTACTTTTGGTAGGGGTGAAGGACACAAGGAAAGGTGTTGTTCCTGACCATGAGCCTCCAATGATGACTTAGTGCTTTTATTTTTTGAAAGTTCAGAAGAGGAGGCGATAGAGCTGGAGGCTGTGTTAGCAATGTAAGCCAAAACTTGTTCCTGAAGCTCCGGCTTTAAAAGCGGTTTACCTACTCCCAGAAAAGGGAGCCTTCGAGGCCTTGTGGAGCCAGACGATGATGCAGGCTCAACACCTCCTGCATTAGGTGTTATTGTGCTTTTGCCACTACCAGCAGATCCACCAACACCATCATTACCAGCTAGCAACCCACGCCCACTTCCACGGCCTCTTCCAACACACTTCCTCATTTTTGGGAAAATGTACCCAAAATATCACCAGCAATATGGTACTGTAAAACAAGGTACAAGGTGTATATAGTATTGGGGAGAATTTGAATCTCCCTACAGACTTGAGGACACTGAACTATTATCTCAGGCCCAGTGTAGATTACAACTCAATATAACATCCTGAAATTGGATGGTGTATAAAATGTCTATATAAGGCTGGGGAGAATTTCCCTAGAGATTTTAGCAAGCTGGCAATGATGCTCTCAGTCCCAATTATGGCAGCAGGCAGCCTAATAAGCAGGACTGCTGCACACAAAAGTGTGGAAAAATGAACGCTTGGTAACTGGGCAAAAAAGGGGATGAAAAGTATTTTTGCTTTTAAAAAAGCAGTTTGCACAGCAGTGTGCAAACAGCAATGCAGCTATCAGGGAGCCTTATAAGGCAGCCTAATAACCATCAGAGCTGATGCACCAAAATATAGCCTCCCCTTGCACTGCACACTAACTGGTGTGTTGTACAGGCATAATCACTAGCAGCAGAAGCAGTTTTTTGTATCTTCTTCCCTGCCTAACGCTCTCCCTACAGAATCATCATCAGCAGCTCTCCCTATTCTGAGATCAGCAGAAGTAAGATGGCGGTCGGCGTGCACACCCTTTTATAGCCCCTGTGAGTCCACACAAAGCAAGCCAATCACTTGCATGCCCTTCTCAAAGATGGTGGTGACCGCTACCTATGTCATCGTGTTGCCCACAGTGTGCGTCCTCCATCATTGGCTGAAAAAGGGCGCTGAAGCATCATTTCAAACGCGACTTTGGCGCCATGGTCGCCGACCTCGTGGCCAGCCTCACGCCATGGTCGGCGACTTTTGAAATTGACCGACCCGTTTCGCTCAACTCTATTTCTAACAGGTTTTTACAATTTCTATAAAAAGAGTTTATATATATTTTTTATATATTTTTTTTTATATATACATTTTATGAATATATGCTCATTGATCCCCTTTTTTTCTTCTATTGAGATGTTCTTCCACTCTAGCGAGTTCGTTTTTTTATGGACATATTTTCCTTTTTTTCTTCTTTTTTTCTTCTTTTTCAAGTTTTTTCTGTAATAAAATAAAGAGACATTATTGTTTTATGATGCAAACATTGATGATCATGTCATTTTATGTGTTTGAACTTTGACTTTTAGAAAAAGAACATGTGACTATTGGCGCCAATTTTTAAATTTGGAGTGTATATAGTCCTGAGATAACACCGTCTGCACATGTTTGTCATCCCCTGAGGAAGAAGTGGTTCTCACTTCGAAACGTGTTAGGAATAAATGATTAATATTTCATCATAACTGGAATCGTGTATTTTGTCAAGCAGCCCACTGAAGTCCAAAAATTAATTCCGTAAGAAGTGATATAACAGCGGTCACTTGTCTGACCATTGAACGTGCAGCAGCTGACTACTGATCGTATATCCCTGATCTCTCCTATTATAATAGGTTAGCGTATTTCTTTCTTACAATTCTAATATTAACCCAGATAAGACCCTATTGCACTTTTCTGTTCCTATAGTGTACTATATAGTAGTTACATGCCTAACATGCTCTAACAGGATGTGCCCACACTTCTTAGGATCCTCATTGGCTGAATAAAATCAAACTGGCTCATTGCATTATGGGAACTTCCGATTCGATATACTAAAAGTGTCGGAACTCAGTATCGGAATTCCGATACTGCGAATATCGGCCGATACCCGATATTGCAGTATCGGAATGCTCAACAGTAGTCACAAATGATAATCAGGCACTGCCAGGGGAAGGGGCGGGCTGATAAGGGGAAAGGTTGAAGGACTTCAAGGTCAGGGTACAGCACGAGCAGGGAGACAAGAGCGGCCGCCCTGGGCAGAACAGAGTGCACGTGCACTGCTGAACACAGCGTGGGCGTGCGCCCGTCGGGAAGCCGGGACAGGAGCAGGAGGCAGAGCGGGAGCGCGCAGGGACACCGGGTGAGTGTGCCGCGGAGAGGCAGGCGGTGGCCGCGGTGGTGCAAGGAGCGGCATGGGTGGCGTGACAGTACCCCCCTCCTTAAGCGCCCCCTTCTGCTCCACTTGTCCGTTGGATTGTGGGTGGTACGCTGAAGAGAAGTGGAGAGTAACATTCATAGACTGGCATAAAGCTTTCCAAAATCGAGAGGTGAACTGAACTCCTCTGTCCGAAACAATATGTTGAGGTAGGCCATGGAGGCGAAAGATATCATGGATGAAAACATTCGCCAAGTCAGGTGCTGAGGGTAAACCAGGAAGGGCGATGAAGTGTGCCATTTTGGAGAATCTGTCCACGACCACAAGGATGACGGTACAACCCGAAGACCGAGGTAGATCGGTAATAAAGTCCATTGCGACATGTTGCCACGGAGCCGAAGAGACTGGTAGCGAGTGTAGAAGACCAGAGGGTAGCTGCCTCGGAACCCTGTTCTTGGCACAGGAGGGATATGAGGCAACAAAACTTCAGACATCATGGAAAAGGGTAGGCCACCAGTAATAGTGGGACATGAGGATGAGCGTCTTTTTAAGACCAGCATGACCCGCGAGTTTGGAGGCATGCCCCCAGCATAAGACTCGCTTCCGGTCTCTTTCTGGCACAAAGGTTTTACCGGGAGGTAGAGAAGTTAAAGTGACGGGTGCCACCATGATGAGCCTAGAAGGATCCATGATGTGCGTGGGTTCCTCCTCAGTATCTGTAGACAAGAAGGACCTGGACAAGGCATCGGCCCTGAGATTTTTGTTGCTGGGGCGGAAGTGAAGTTCGAAATCGAAATGGCCAAAGAGTGCACATGCGCTGCTGAACAAAGTGCGGGCACGCACCCGTTGGGAAGCCAGGACAGGAGCAGGAGGCAGAGCGGGAGTGCGCAGGGATGCCGGGTGAGTGTGCCGCAGCAAGGCAGGCGGTGGCCGTGGCGGTGCAAGGACAAACGTCCTTACCATTCTTAGGGTACATTATCTCGGACTCTGGACTATGCATGGATACGGCGAAAGTGTCCACCGTTCTCAATTGGCCACGACCCCATGGGGTGAAGGCAATCCAATGCTTCCTTGGCTTTGCGAATTACTATCGGCAGTTCATCCCCCATTTCTCCTCTTTGCTTCGGCCTATCTCTTCTCTTATCCGCAAAGGAGCTAACCCTAATGCTTGGTCTTCTAAGGCAGAGTACGCCTTTCTATCCTTGAAGCAAGCCTTTGACACTGCTCCAGCGCTTCATCATCCAGAGGTTAGTAAACCTTTCATTCTTGAGGTAGACGCATCCTCTACCAGAGCCGGTGCTGTTCTGTTGCAGAAGTCTTCTTCAGGACAACTAGTCTTCTGCAGCTTCTTTTCCAAAGTGTTCTCCCCGTCAGAGCGAAATTATTCCATTGGTGACAAGGAATTATTGGCCATTAAGTTGCCCTTGGAGGAATACTTACTAGAAGGTGCCACACATCCGTTCAAGATTTTTACTGACCATAAGAACCTGGCATACATCCAGTCGGCACAAACGCTCAATCCCCGGCAAGCCAGGTGGTTATTGTTCTTCGCCCGTTTTGACTTTGAACTCCATTTCTGGCCTGGCGATAAAAACATTAAAGCTGATGCTTTATCTATGTCATTCCAGTCGACCGATACTAAAGAGGAACCTTCACATATCATCAACCCCACCAAAATAATTACCGTGGCTCCTGTCAACCTGACCTCCTTACCCCCGGGAAGAACTTTTGTGGCAGAGAGCAATCGAAAATGGGTATTACTCTGGGGACGTTTATCCAAATTTGCCGGCCACGCTGGAGTCAAGAAGACTCTCCTCCTGTTATCTCGCTACTACTGGTGGCCATCTCTTTACCAGGATGTCAAAGCCTTTGTAGACTCGTGTCCATCCTGCTTCCTCTTCCAGTACCCTCGGCTCCATGGCAACACATAGCCATGGATTTTATCACTGATTTTATCACCGATCTGCCTCGCTCCTCTGGTTGTACTGTTATCCTGGTGGTTGTGGATCGATTTTTGAAAATGGCCCATTTTGTTCCTCTCCCCAGCCTACCCTCTGCACATGAATTGGTGAAGATTTTCATCACTCACATTTTTAGAATTCACGGCTTCGCTCTACACATTGTGTCGGACAGAGGATTTCAATTCACCTCCTGATTCTGTAGAGCTCTTTGTGGGCTTATGAAAGTGACACTGGACTTTTCTTCTGCCTACCATCCCCATACCAATGGGCTGGTAGAACAAACGAATCAGATCCTTACATCTTATCACCGTCATCTTATCGTACTTTATACCCCTGGGTCTGCCCCTGATGCTCCCTGTATAGGGGGTGATCCTCACTAGGTCAGCTCACCTAGGGTGGGTTGATATCACAACCCAGAGGGTCCACTCCAGGATTAGTTACACAAGGATAGTTAGGGTCTCAGTTCCAGGGACAGTTTGAGGCCCTCCTTCCTTACCAAAGACCGTCAGAGTGATACCCATGTTGGGCACCGAAACTGTTGAAGCTGCTTTGCTCTGAGCCAAAGTCAGATTGCTGTATCACCAATGAGTCCGAATGAAGAGACTAGGCCCTCCAAAATCACCAGTGCTCTGAGAAAAGAATGCACTTTTGTTGTGAGCAAAACAATTTTGTTTATTATTCTGTGAATACATCTTTTTATACAGTTTATAGACAATGTAATTCTCATTTAGAAATCTCCCCTCTGCTGCCCCCTCTATAAACAGGTCCTGATAAGTTTTATTTATCATCTTATTATAAGGGTGTGTGCACACGCTGCGGATTCTGCTGCGGAATTTTCCACGCGGATTTGCAAAATCCACAGGTCAAAAGACCTGCGGTTTGTCTGAGGATTAGTCTGCAGTTTCCCCCTGCAGTTTGACACCTGGACAATGCAATAGGTGTAAAATCGCTGCGGGTTCCGCACAAAGAAGTGACATGCTGCGGTTTTGAAACCGCAGCAAATCCACATGGAAAATTCTGCACCGTGTGCACTGCGGTTTTTGTTTTCCATTGATTATAATGGTACTGTACACCGCAGCAGAAACTGCTGCGGATCCGCAGGACCAAAACCGCTGCGGATCCGCAGCAGAATCCGCAGCGTGTGCACACACCCTAGTACAGTTTTTGCAGAACCTTAAAGCATTGCATATGAGTTAAGAAAGTATTCAATCAAGTATGAGACCTTGAATATGAGACTATTAGGCTAACTAAACAAAATGTAGAACATAGAGGAAAGCATTAACCCTTGTACTGTATATCACCTAGAATCTTATATTACCTTCTATGAAACTGATAGGGTACACTACCTTTCAAAAGTTTGGGGTCACCCAGACATTTTTGTATTTCCCATGGAAACTCATTCTTTTAATAAATGAGTTGCCAAATGAATCTAAAATCTAGCCCAGATATTGACAAGTTTAAAAAAAAAGATTTTCATTTGAAATAATAATTTTCTCCTGCAAACTTTGCCTGCGTCAAAGAATTACAATTACAGCATTGCAGACCTTTGGCATTCTAGGAGTTAATTTTCTGCGGTAATCTGGAGAAATGTCACCCCATGCTTCCAGAAGCAACTCCCACAAGCACTTTTTGCATGCCTTACGGTCAAGCTGCTCCCACAACAGCTCAATGGAGTTGAGATCTGGTGACTGTGCTGGCCACTCCATTACACATAGAATGCCAGCTGCCTGCTTCTTCCCTAAATAGTTCTTGCATAATTTGGAGGTGTGCTTTGGGTCATTATCTTGTTGTAGGATGAAATTGGCTCCAATCAAGCGCTGTCCACAGGGTATGGCATGGCGCTGCAAAATGGAGTGATAGCCTTCCTTATTCAAAATCCCTTTTACCTAGTACAAATCTCCCACTTTACCAGCACCAAAGCAACCCCAGACCATCCCATTACCTACACCATGCTTGACAGTTGGCGTCAGGCACTCTTCCAGCATCTTTTCAGCTGTTCTGTGACTCACAAATGTTCTTCTGGGTGATCCAAACTTGGATTAGTCTGTCCATAAGACTTTTTCCAATCTTCCTCTGTCCAATGTCTTTTGCCCATATTAATCTTTTCCTTTTATTAGCCAGTCTCAGATATGGCTTTTTCTTTGCCACTCTGCCCTGAAGGCCAGCATCCCGGAGTCGTCTCCTCACTGTAGACGTTGATACTGGTGTTTTGCGTGTACTATTTAATGAATCTGCCAAACTACAGACTCTAATATACTTGTCTTGTTGCTCAGTTGTGCAGTGAGGTCTCTCACTTCTCTTTCTTCTCTGGTTAGAGCTTGTTTGTGCTCTCCTCTTAATGGATTAGTACATGCCGTTGCAGGAAATCTTTAGTTTATTGGCAATTTCTCGCATGGAATAGCCTTCATTTCTAAGTATAAGAATAGACTGTTGAGTTTCACATGAAAGTTCTTTTTTTCTTGCCATTTTAAGAGCTTAATGGAACCAACAAATGTAATGCTCCAGATTTTCAACTAGCTCCAAGGAATGTCAGGTTTATAGCTTCTTTAATCAGCCAAACTGTTTTCAGATGTGCTAACATACTTGCACAAGGATTTTCAAGGATATTCTAACCATCCATTAGCCTTCTTACACAGTTAGCAAACACAAAGTACCATAAGAACACTGGAGTGATGGTTGTTGGAAATCGGCCTCTCTACACCTATGAAGATATTGCATTGCAAACCAGATGTTTGTAGCTAGAATAGAAGAATATTTAGAATTGAGAGTCCTCAGTGGTTGATACCTTTTAATGGCTAATTGAAAAGATAGTAACACATTGCAAGCTTTCAAGACTACTCAGGTCTCTTCATCAGGTTAGACTAATATGAAGCGCCAGCAGGGACTAGTGGGATACTCGGTACCGGGTCACTTCCTTAAAGGGGCAGTGTCACAGCGGCGGTGACCCAGTACATGGCACTGGGCATCCAATAAAAGGGATATGTTTACAAGAGATGAAATAAAGAGTTTATTGTAAAGAGTTTGTGATGCCACCTGTGGTCTTTGGTCAGAGGCGACCAGCACTGCAGTGCAGATCCTCTGGGACAGATGATGTGATGAAGCAGTGGTGGAATAGCTCCCCCCAGGCTGAGCTGAGTCCCACAGCAGATGAGAAAGATGTTGGAGAATAGATGGGAAAGTAGTAGGTAGCAAGGAATGTAGCAGTGCTGAGAAGGTGATGCAGGAGGAATTCGAAGGACACAGCAGAGTGCAGTTTCTTTTACCTCTTACTGTGCTTGGTACAGTCCAGAACTCAGATTACAGATGGTACAGGAGTCAATCAGCCTGGAAGCAATTTGGGAATCTCTCTATGCAGGTGGGTTGTGATGTCTCCTTTTCTAGCGCTATTCTGAAGTACTTGCGGTTCTGAACTCCACACAAGTTCCTCTTTCTGTCTGTTACTTAGAACTCCACTCGCATGACAGGTAGCTGTAGCTTCCTTCATGAACTGCCCTTAATGACATCTCTGGATCACACATTGTTACTGTGTCATCGAGTCTCAGTTGAGAACAGAGCATTAACAGCCTTTGTTCCTCCGGTTTCTCAAGTGGGACCTTTAGCATCCACACAGCCTCGGACTCCGGCGCCCGGTTCTTGGCGCTTCAGCTTGGGGATGAGCTCTCCTATTGCTCCAATCCCCAACTCGTCTCCCACATCCTCATTTTTCCCTGTCCATCCTCTAACTAAACTAACTTCCTATTCTTGACAACAGAGAGCAGCTCCTCTGCTGTTAGATTCAGAGCTCCCTCTGCTGGCCTGGAGTAGAAATAGTGTTGTATGTTGGAATTACCTGATAAAGAGATCCCTTCACTGCTTCCAGGCATGACATCACTCTCCCTAGGAGGGAGGTAAGGCCACTGTGGAGACCATACTCCTGGGGGTGCCACAAATACAACATTTGAAGAATCACAGATTTATACACAAAAGAGCACAGAAATAACGCAATAGATAAGACAAGTGATGTGAAGCAAAATTGTCATTATGGGAGAGGGATAAACATAAATATTGGAACAGTTCATAGATAAGGACTGTGAAAGTTGTATTGCCCTCTGATTGGGGTCTGGTTCTGTGTTATGTGATGACCCCAGAAGGTCTGAAGAGCAAATTCCTTTATTGATGTAAAAAGACATAAATCCATGCAACATATTCATTCCTGCACTGAGTGTGTCAAAAGTTGCCATAAATTTATGCTCCCAAACTCTTCTGTCTCTCTGAGACTTGAAGTTGTCTTTTAATACAAGTAATTTAATGTCCATCATGCTATGACCAGGGATACAAAAATGTTATGCCACAGGTAGATCCATTCTTTTTTCTCTTATTGTGTGACGATGAGAATTCATCCTTGTTCTCAGTTTTTGCCCTGTCTCCCCCACATACAGAAGACCCCCAGTTGGACATTTAGTGCAAATGATTAGGTACACCACATTAGATGTGATGTAGCTGAACGTACATGGGATATTGTAGTCCTGATGTGAGTTGGGGATCTTTATCTTGTCCGTGGTCATTATAAATGGACAGGTTTTACATTTTTTTCTGGTTGCAAGAAAAGGTTCCTGCAGCTGTTGGGGAGGACAGGGAACTTCTGACAATGATGCTTCTTAAATTTGAGGGCTGTGTAAAACACAGCAGTGGGTGGGGTCTGGAAATTTGGATTGTAATTGGGCATCTTTTTGTAGTAAAGGTTGTAATTTCCATGCAGCTCCCCTTAGAACTTCCAGATTTGGATTGTAGATGACCGCTAGAGGCACCCTGTTATTTTCATCTTTAGCTTTGTAATGTAGCAGGTGATTCCTTGATATTCTGGTGGCTCTTGTAATTTGGTTGTCAATTGTTCTTGGATGGTAGCCCTGATTCAAAAAGGTCTTTCTGAGGCGACTAAGGTGTTTGTCGCTATGCATGGGGTTGGAACATATACGATTATATCTATTAGCTTGGCTGTAGACAATAAAGTTTTTATGTGTTTTGGATGGAAACTGTCCCATTGAAGGTATATTGGACAGTCGATTGGCTTCTGATACAGTGATGCCTCTATTTCATTGTTCTTTAGCTTAATGATGGTTTCTAAAAAGTTAATTTCAGTGCTGGAGTAGTTGAGTGTTAAGTTGATGGTGGAATGAAATTGATTAAACTGTTCATGCAACGTCTTTATCTGTTGCTCAGACTCCGTCCAGATGATTAAAATATCATCAATGTAGCAGTAGTAGGCCATATGCCTGATGGGACATGAGGACAAAAAGGCGCATTCAAGCTTGGCCATGAAAAGATTTACATACTGTGGAGCCATTTTACTTCCCACAGCTGTGCCAGTCTGCTGTAGATAGATCTTGTTGTCAAATTCAAAGTAATTGAGGGTGAGGATAAATTTTGTGAGTTTCACCACAGAACTTGGATCATTTCCAGTGTTTTCCATGAAGTCTTTGCAGGCATTTAATCCATCCTGGTTTGGGATATTAGAGTACAAAGATTTCACATCCATTGTGGCCAGGATGGTTCCTTCTGGTAGAGGACCTATTGCTGTTAGTTTTTTCAATAGGTCAGTTGTGTCCTGAATGTAGCTGGGTGTATGCTTTACCAAGGGTTTAAGAACACCCTCTACCCATCCAGATACCTGCTCAGAAAGGGTGCCCACACAGGAAATAATCAGCCTCTCTGGATTTCCAGATTTGTGGATTTTGGGAAGCATGTAGAATGTCCCTATTCTTGGACTCTCTGGTATCAGGTCATTGCCTCTTACGGATTCATCAGGCAGACAAGATACCAACTTGTTTAGTTCTTTATAATAGTTCTGTGTAGGATCCAACTCCAATTTTCTGTATTAACGTGTGTCCATAAGTTGTCTGTTTGCTTCATTCATATAGTCAGATGTGTTCATCATGACTATTGCGCCTCCCTTGTCAGGAGGTTTAATGATGATTTCTTTGTTGGTTTTCAGAGACTGTATGGCTCCTGGGCACCGATGTTGGATGCTTGTCTCCTGTTGGTGTCTATGATGGTGGATTTTATCAAATGTCTGAATGAGTCTATATATTTATCCAAATGAGGGTTGTGTCCAGGTGGACGTGTGCAGCTAGAATAGTCATTTACCACATCAACAATGTATAGACTGTATTTCTGAATCATTTAATGTTAGCTTCATTGGAAAAAACTGTGCTTTTCTTTCAAAAATAACGACAATTCTAAGTGACTCTTAACTTTTGAACGGTAGTGTATGTTCCCATGGTCAGTAAATGCTGTGGGTTGGATGCTGCATACATACACAGCATCCAACCTGCAGCATCCAGATGTTACAGCATAGTGGATGGGATTTAAAGAAATCCCATGCCCAATACACATGCACCGACGCCCACAAATCACCCACGGGAACAGGCATGCGGCACCTCTTTCCAGACAACAGCATGTCATTATATCTTGCGGAGACGATAAATCTCCCCCATGCAATGTATTGGGCGCGGTGCTTCCGTATGGTTAAATGAACACATGCGGAATCACCTGCATTCAAAAGCCAACAGCTCTTTGGACGCAGCAGACATATGCTGCGTTCAAAGTGCTGTCAATTACTGACCATGTGCACCCGGCCTATATATTCTAGACTATAAACACAAATGCAAAAATTAAGTTACCTTTTTCTGGATAAATAAAATGGTAGATTAACCAATTAAAGATTATTTCCCCTTGTATTTCCGCATCATGAAATTAACTATGTGTTTTTTTTTTGTTAAGCTTGTATAACTCAAACATTTTTGGAGCACCTCTTATACTCACACTTGATTACTATGAGTGAGTATTGATCTCTCCGGTTGTAGCTATTCCCTTTCTAAAATATAGACTTCAAGGAAGGCTATTCTGACAATTGTTAATGGAAACATAAAGAAAATAACTGGAAAAGTTGATAGCCCTTATGTGCTTTTAGTTCTACTGTTTCTTAGGCTTCTACGATAGCTCATGGATAATCTTATGCAAGACCTGGCTTTAATTTGAAAGATGCAAAGTCACATTATGTATCACATAATATAATGAAACCACATGTATTGTAATCCAGATCCTGGGAAGAGTAAAATGTAATACTTAACAGTACACTGTGCATAATACTGTAATCAGACACCAAGACAATAGTCACCAATTCATAATAACATTTAAGAGGGATAATGTCTACTAAAAATAGCCCATTCATGGCATTAAACATTACAGTCTTGTTGATACCCCATTTCCTATCATTAGAAATCAAGTAGGTTTTTTTCAGTACAAGATGTTCTTATTTCAAAGCTCAAGGAGATCATCTGAGACCTGGAAAAGATGACATAATGGTCAGGTATGAAAACTGAGACCATCTAATAATAGCATGACAATATCAAAGTACATCTTCATAATTTTACCCAGAAATATCACGACTATTACACATTGTTAGGATTGGCGGAATGCACCAAATAAGAAATCATAAGGTGCGCTCGCAATTCAGGGTCCACCGTGCAGTGATGGCAAAACCGCAGCTAGGACAATGGTGGAGAAAGGCTGCGAGAAAACACTTAAAGCATACTGAGTTAAATGTCACTCAGTGTGTACAGAGGGCAAAGTAACAAGCTCTGTTACACCACAGAGCGGTACTAAGAAGCAATGCAAAAGGCTATACCCTGTTAGACTACACAGGTATATAGAAAAATACTAATTAGGGTCCCTATAACTTAACCCCCCAGGGAAGACTAAGCTGGTGGTCGAGCCTGCTCTGACTCATGGTGTGTTTTACATGCGAGCCTGAGGACGCACGGTGCAGATGTTAAGTTCAAGCAGGAGTTCCCACCCTACACTGCCTGTCTAGAAAAACACTTGCAGTGCTATTTGCGGCACACGTGCACACAGGGTGGTAAGGTAGCCACCAACACACCACACACACACAAGATTTTTTTTGGACTAAAAACAAGATTAGTATGCCTTCCCATTATAAAAGGTTTGATAATTTTGAATTAGAATGTAAACTTCTTCTGGTAGATTGACTAGTCTAAGAAAAAGAAAAAACAAAAATCTTTCAAGTGTTAAGATCAGCAAATCAATTCTTGCTTTCCTGATCCAATGATCAGTCTGGTCCTTTGGCATCTTTGGTCTAGCACCATGACCACTCCTAACACTTATTAGACCTACTACGACATAATATCATCATGTAAAGCCTAGTCAATAGGATATACATGACTACATGGTGTCACAGAGCCTAGTAAGCATCAAATTGGACAAATGACCAGGGCAGTGAAAATTTCATATCTCATAACAATTTAGGTGATAGTTTGACTTAATGCAAAATATGAATATCTTTTGTGGATAAAAATTAAGGTTTTAACAGGACCAACCAACCATCTAAAGTGTATAAGGTTTCTACACTATTCTATGTTGATAGAAGGGTCAAATTTATATTTGAACATGCCATGCATCAGACAGTCTACTGGCCTCTTTTTTCTGTGTCCACGTGTGCATGTTTATGAGATGGTTTGGAAAAAGAGCTGTTTGGCCATAAGTGTGCAATCTGTTTGCACTTGGCACTTTTTTAGTTATAACGTACCTCCCATATTTACATATATACAGGGCGGGCCATGTATATGGATACACCTAAATAAAATGGGAACGGTTGGTGATATCAACTTCCTGTTTGTGGCACATTAGTATATGGGAGGGGGAAAACTTTTCAAGATGAGTGGTGACCATGGTGGCCATTTTGCATCCAACTTTATAAATGGCCCACCCAGGTGTATCCATATAAGTGGCCCACCCTGTATATTTGGGTTTATTTATTCATTTATTCCTTGGTACTATTGCACATATATTTACTTATACCCACCCTATTTGGGTCTTAACAAAACAAGCACATTGTATTTACATGGATATTTTTCATTATTTTGTACTACTTATACAATTTTGGCATGTTTATGAATGGATGATAACTAAGTTTTCAATATAATATTCTCAGGGTTAACTGTCTCAATTTTGAGTTTTATTGTTATTGAGCTCTTATAACTTGAGACCTTATCATTATGAATTTTTACAAGTGATTTACATATTTATATATTTATTTATTTACTGTATAATTAATATTTAACTGTAAATCCTTATCCACGGTTAATATTTATTACTGACCCACATCCTGTGCATTTTTTAACTTGTATTTGTTTGGTCGTTTATTTCCTTTTAATATTTTGGTGATCATGTATGTAATTTATAAATAAAATTTTAAATTGCATTATGTTGTGTATCATGTTATAGGTTATTTACTTGTGGCCGTATGATTATCTATAATTTCGCATAGCGTCTGGGTCTCAGTCACTGCTCAATCCACCACTATTCTATTAAAATAAATTAAAATGTATAGTTTAATAAAGTAATTTATCTGAACAGTGATATCTGTCTAAAACTAAGATGTGTCAATATGTGTTGAGTATGGGTATATATGTGGTCAGAGCACATATAGCATTGAAGATCAGCCAGGTATAGGAAACAAATGGCAATGAAGATTAGTCAGGTATTAGAAGACCAGCTTACATCATGCGTCATACATAGTGTTAGGGTTGGCGGATTGCACTAAATATAAAATAAATTAAAGTGCAATCGCAACCCGGGGTCCACCATGCAGAGATGTTTAACTGCTGCTAGTGGGCACAATGACGGAACAAAGCACCGAGCATTTTTCTTAATCACACTGCATTAACTCAATGCAGTATGAACAGAACGCAGACTACCGAGCTCTGTTAACGTCACAGAGCGGTGGTGCACAAGGGTCGGTCTTGCTCTGTAACTGAACTGTGCTAACCGCACACATGAATGAAACAGATGCTAAGCCAAGCAGCTAAGTGTGCAACTTGCCTGCCAGTGTGTACAATCTTTGAGCATAGACAAACACACAGACGTGCAGACAGCGTGGTAGAGTACACACACAAAAAATATATAAAGTGCTCTCAGTGAGAAAAACAAACACAAACACACCAACATGAATGATACTAGCGCAACCGTGTCCACCACTGGGAGCCTTTTTTTGCGCTAGGCTCCACCCCAAACACTCACACCCGTGACATCACCCATGGGCCAATCCGGAGCTGCCACATCACCAGAGTAGCAAAAGTCCGACAACCAATGAGAAGATGCCACATCACGGACATGCTTAGTAAGGTGATCTCTGGACTTAGACTCCAGAGTGCAAGGCTGCACCTGCATATCACTGATTACCATAGACTTGGCTGGAGAGCCAGTGGCAACCAAATGCATACCACTAGCCTGAGCAAGATGCTGGGACCAACGACTGTGCTGAGCAGCAATTGCAGTGGCTGGACCTGAACGGGATACCACGGCACCAGACAATGCTTGGGATCTATCCTGAGCAGTGGGAGAATCACGGTGCCTATCACATAGAAGCTACAGCTGAACTGCGCTTCAATTAGAAATGTGTTAATAGTCATTTGCTGTTCTCCATTTTTTGAAAAGCATGTTCCATGAATCCAGCCTCTAGAACATCTTTGCTTAATAATATTAAAAGTGTTTTACCATCAAACAAACTTTTTTATATAGTGGATGTTTTAGGTACACTCATCAAATGTGTGGCTGAGAAAAGCCACAGGCAACCAGATATTTGAAGCATTACATACTGGCTACTCAAATCAGTAATCTCTGCGTTCTGACTCATTGGGACTGGGACCAAAGTAAGGAATCTTGCTATTAAGTGCTTATGCTCTAGTAGGGTATATAAATGGGTTATCATGACAAAACAACCCATTATATTTTTTGGTGTTGGAATATTCGATACTTGGGTATAAAAATAATAAAACCATGCAATATACATTACTAACACACATAGAAAATAGAATTTGCAAATGACGTAAGGAAACCATCTGAAAGTCATATAGTAAAGCAGTGTTACATGATGATCACATGTGGAGTGTGGTGATAGATTACTAGAAAGTAAAAGCACTACATAATCCTGATTTCCATGAATTTACAATTCAATACCTAATAACACTAAAGCAGTATAGAAATATCTAATTACAGTCACGTTTCTTTGTACATTCCTGGACAATATCATTTATACACTCACGTCATTCTTTTCCTGAGGGCATTTGTCCTTTTCAACAAAATAATTGTTTCTACCTCATGATCTTCTCTCCTATCCGGTCCTGACTGCCTACAAATCAGAAAACCCTATTTATAAGGGGAGGAGCTGCAGAAGGACCATAAATACAGGACAGGAGTCTGTTGTCATTCCAAGCGACTGAGTCTTCTCTCCTCGGGGAAGAGAACTGAGAAGCTTTCTGCAGCCATGAAGTACCTCATCTTCCTAGCCCTAGTGGCCCTTGCACTCGCTGCTCCAGCTACAAAGCCTGGTGAGAATATTTTCTTCACTTGTAGAATGTATGAATAGATGTTTTTCTCATAGGTTGATCTGTTTACCATCAAATCGTTATCATGAGGACCCTGTTAAGTCCATAGTGCCTGTAAGGAAGTGCGTGGAGGCCCCTATGACTCCTGTAGTATGGAGCCATATTAATGCCTCTATAAGGTTCTGAACAGACTTCGTTGGATTTCAAATTGTAGTAGAACAATTGTATAAGGAATCCTATGAAGTGATAGTTGAAGCACCATGTTCCTCTATAGCAGTGTTACACAACTCCAGTCCTTAAGACTCACCAACAGGTCAAGTTTTCAGGATAGCCTTAGTATTGCTCAGGTGATAATTTCATCACCTGCTCCAGCTTTATTTCCAACACCTATACAATACTAAGGAAATACAGAAAACATGACCTGTTGGTGGGTCTTGTGGACTGGAGCTGAAAAACACTGCTCTATAGGATCTCAGCGAAACTGAGAAGAACTACAGGCACATTCACAAGACCTAAACTTTACTCTTGATCTAGTAATGTTACAACCATTTAAATAAATTTTTAGAAACATGGTTATTCCTAGTTTCGCACTGAATTGCTACATAATTTATTGAGATGTATTAAGTTCTGATAGTATTACTTACTGTATGTAGAAGTTCAAGGGGGTTTGCAACTTTGGGGAAAATGTATTTTATTAGTTAAATGTATGTATGGTTAGCTAAAAATCATTTTTCGAATTGGTTTCCATTCAAAATGTTCATTTTTTGCCTTCTTATGGCTTATGTATTGCACCTAAAAAGGCTGGATGCAGGGTCAACTGAGAATATATCTGTGAGCTCATTCTGACAGTACAGTGGGAGATCTTATGACTCTTTTATCTGCTATTATTGAGCTCCTCTCATCTGATTAATGACCACTGAAAACATCAAAGTTGAATGTGCACTGTGTACTTGCAAAACAGTGAATTATTTTTAATGAAACTGAACTGCAAAAAATATTTTTAGCCTCAAATACACACAATAAAGTAAAAAAAAAAACAGGTCTGAGATGAAGGTTGATCTGTTTAAAGCACAGTTTTGAAAGGGAGGCATACAAACCTATAATATTGCCAGCATAGAACCAGTTGTCATGCAAAACTACAGAGCTGCTGCAATTATACCTGGAGCCAAAACATTTGTAAGTGATACAATTATCTTTATCTTACATTATTTTCTGCAGAGGTTAATTAGAATAAATTATTATGCAATTGTTTGTTCTATATATTTAACTGTAAATTGTGTCTTTTATACATTATCATTGTACCGTTTCACCTATTACAGAAAAATATTTACATAACATTTTTTTTGTAACAGAAGAACTCCCTGGAGGTCCTAAACCTTCAGATCCACCATCCATTGGCACTATCCAAACATTTGACCATCTCAATGAAAAAGGAGGACCCCCACATCTTAACTCATCCAGTCCACCTCATTCAGAAGAATTGGAAGATTCAGATGAGCATAAATTTGACGATCACAATGTATCAGGATTTGGCAACTCTTCCAAACCTCCCCATTCAGAAGATTTAGATGACAATGACCATCCAAGTCATCCAAGTCATCCTGAACCTGCAGAAGGCCCAGCACCTACTGGGAAACCACCAGCTAAGCCTGACTCACAGGCCAAACCTGGACAGGTAAGTGGAGTAATAATTGATTGTTAAGGTTTATAATGGACATACATCTCTTTGTTAATTTTGTCATTTTCTGGAAAATGTTAGAGGTAAACAATGGGGCCTTCAATACAGCTTTCAAGAAGATCAACATTCATGTGTGCTTATGTTGTAATTACTACACAGCAAAACAGATTTCCCATTTAGAAATCTTGAAATGGGGGATCACAGCTCATATAGGAACATAAATTTCAGTCAAATTGCATCTCTCTTAGCTTTTAAAAAAACATGAATGCCAAAGGGAATTTTTTCTACTTAGTTTGTATGTGATATGTATTTATGTCTGCTAACATCTATTTCAGGGTCCTAAACCTAGACCCAAACAAGATGTGGAAGATGCTGAGAATCATCCGGATATCACACAGGTGAAAGTGTTGCAAGCAGAGCAACGCACCCAGCTAAACATGGTGGAGGCAAACCTGGAGGACCCGAAGGCCAAAGTAAGTTTTGATTATTCTTAATCTGGGAGTTGCCAAATTTGAAATATTTTTTCTTAATTTTTTTAATAGTGCATCAATGTTGTAAGATAGTTGCCACATTTTTCTTAGTATCAAATTGAAGTTATTGCGCAAACACTGTGCCTACATAATTAATTTTTGAAAAGTGTTGTTCATGGCCAAAAATGTAAAGAATGTAGAGAAAGAAAAATAGCTCACCTTTTCTACTCCAAATAGCAAAGCAGTACAATACCAGTCCACAGCTCATTGTAGATGCAACTTCAGGGAAAAAAAGGTTCCATCTTCTGGATCCAATTGCAAATAAAATTGTTATTTCATTGTTTTGTTAATCTATTAAAAAAAATATACACATTGCATATAATAAAATAAATTAATATCAGGAATAAGAACGTTTGGCGTTCAAAATGCAAATGTCTCACAGAGGTCTCTGCTTTATTTATTTCTTGCAATTTGTATATCTTTTTAATGAATTAACAATAAAACCACTAATTTATCTGCAGTTGGCTCTGGAAGCTACACCCCTTTATTTCCTTGAATTTGTTTTTTAGGATTGCTCTCTAAATGCAGGTTTCGAGAGTAAAGTTGTAGATATTGAAAGGAGTATCTTAAAATCTGAAAGAATGTCCAAAAAATTAATTGGGATCAGATCTCACCTTATAAAAGCTGTGATGCTCCCCACCAGCTTCTGTATATATCCTTGTAGTGATTATGTGCCCTCTGCCCACTTGACTACTGCAGCCCATCGTAGATTGCTGCAGTCACGTGTGTAAATGGAGTGCAATCACTGCGCTGCATTGGTTCTTTTGTTAACTTACCACCATTCCTCCCTTTTCACATATTTTTGTGCATTCTGGACCCTCAAATGTCTTGACGCAATATTCATGCATTCAGTATTTGCTCAGTATTTTACATCAGTATTTGTAAGCCAAAATCGGGAGTGGAACAATCAGAGGAAAAGTAAAATAGAAACACGTCACCACTTCTGTATTTATCACCCGCTCCTGGTTTTGGTTTACAAATAGGCCTAAAACACAGTCATTACTATGACAATAAATAATAAATACATATAGTCAATAAAAGGCTTAAATAAATAAATACTTTAAAAAATGCAAAAACATGTAAAAATGATTTAATAAAGTCACCTCAAAGAATATAAAAATCTACTTGTTATAGATTTGTGCATGAGGCAATGAAATAAATAAATAATCTATGCGATGCTAAAGGTGAAAAATCCTAAAGCAGAGATCCTAAGGTATCCAATTACATTATATCTAATGGAGGAAATTTGTAAGATAGAATTATATGGATTATCACAGGATAATTATTCTTGTTGCAAAGTCAGAGACATTTCCTAATTGGTTACTGAGTAATTTTAGTAAAATTTTAGATGTCCAGATTTTTCTAACAATTCTTTTGTATATTATTATGTTTTGCAGGTGGATGAGAAGAACAACTTCAGCATTTCTGATGCTTTAAAATGGCTCCTTCAATTTATTAATTAATAGCAAGGCAAGAAAATAAAAAAATATATAAATATATAAAAAAAAAAGTTTCCATGAAGTTTTATTTTTTAAATGAAATTTGTATGAGGTTGGAGAATTTTGTGTTAATACAGAAATTAATTAAAAAAGGCCGGACTGAAAAAATAAACATAAACTGTGGACAGGTGTGATGCAGTTTAAGTAAAAAGAAGTCATGTTTTTCTAATCTATACAATCCATTTAGAATGGTAAACTACCAAGCCTAGAATGATGCAGCCACAGATCACTGACAACAATAATTTTTGAAGTCTTGGAGATTTAAGTTTCCATAACTCCCACGTGGTTCAATTCCATTGTGGTGGCGTTTTAAAATGGAATCTGTAGTAGCATCAAACCCCTACCTTCCAAATTGCATATATATTGGCATGCAGGCTTTTGAAAACTAAATCCATCCACACCTTTACATCGTATATCTTTTGCTGTATTCCTGAGTAATCAGAGTTTTAACACAAATACAAATGAGTGTCACGGTTGGGAGGATGTAACGCCGCTTAGCTTGGTTAGCTTAGATTACGCTCCCACGCCACCAGGCTATGATGACGTGGGGCGTGCATCCCAGGTGGTAATGGTATGTGGTCCCGCTGGACCACAGAGGGGGACCCAGGCCTACCCGGACTAAGGAAGGGCAGTGAATAAGGTTTATGGAAGCTGAGAATATGGGCAAGGTGGCGACATGCAGGACTCGATGACACCGCACAACTTCAGATATAAAGAGCATAAAGTTTACTAAGACAAAGTCACATGCAAAACACAAAACAATGCCAGGCTTCCGATTCCACACATCAAGGAAGGGCACACATCCCAGGGTAGCACACGATGGCAGGAGGTCATCACGGGTTGATGCAGTCCAGGGTCATCTGGTATGGGCCTACCAGGAGAATCTCTATCTCAGGCCTCTGGCATAGCGCAGGCACAGCAGGAGAACAAAATTCACCGACCTTGGTCAGACGATGGCAGGAGGTCAACACAGGTTGATGCAGTCCAGGGTCATCTGGCACCGGCATGCCAGGAGAACCTCTCTCAGGCTTCAGGCATAGAGCAGGCACAGCATGGAATCAATGGTACTATATAAATAAATAAATAATAATAATAACAGGGAAAAAGAACTGTAAATAGGAGCTGCCCCTCAGCAATAGGCTGGGCACAGCAATTCAAGCGCACACATTACCCTTAATAAAAGCAGAGAAGGTGTGGCCGCACACACCCTAAGCACAGACAGAAACCAGTACAGCATAGCCAGCACAGGAACTGAGGCTTAAGGCACCTGGCAGCGGCTGCAAGCCTGGACACACGTGGAAAGTCATGCACCAGCTGCAGAGGACCTCACAGGATTGAGTTTGAGTTTGAGGGAATTCAAAAATTTTGAGATTCGATTGGCGGTACACAAAAAAATAAAAAATATTTGCCTGCCACCATTTCTCACACTGCTGAAGCTTTAGAGAGTGTGCTAATGTGTCATTTTATGGATTATGATCAGTACCTAGGCATCAGAAACAGTATACCCGATTCCAAGTGTAGCACAGTTTGTATTACAGAGTTATTTTACATCTTTTATAATAAAACGAGTCCTTTCTCTCTGTGGCCTGTAGAGTTTAAGTTCCTATGGACAGAAGTGATCTCTCTTTCTCTTTCTCGCGTGTAGAATGTAAACTCTAATGGTCAACAGGATCCTCTCTCTACTGTAGTGTAAGCTCTTATGTTCAGCAAGGTCCTCTCTCTCTCTTACAAAATTCAAACTCTTATGGTTAGTAGGGTCATCTCTTTCTTTTTCTCTGTGTCCTTTCCCCCACATGTAATCTCTGACCAGTTACCTGCTTTCCAGTATTGAGATTCAGGCATATTTATTCGCCACAAATAAATTTTAAAGGACAATTCACCAAATTTAAATTTCAAAACATCCAGGCATCTCTACTGCTACAGAATTCTTTCAAGCTGACACAAAAATGGGGTTCAATTCTTTGGGATTTATGGAAACTTTATTTTTCACAGATTTCAATAATGAGAAGTTATTTGTTGTCACGGCCTCCGTCGCGCGCATGGTCACGGCCCCCATCGCGCGCTTTAATACTCACCTTCCAGCGCCACAGCCTCTCTCCTCCCTCCGGCGGCGGCATCCTCCTTTGACCGGCCCGCAGCCTGTGACCTATGAGCCCTGTGCATGCACCATAGGCCGCGGCCGGCTCTCCCTGCCTTTTCTTATGCTCCAGCGGTGCCCTGACCCGGTAGCACCGCCGGACCAATGGGGACCGGTCCTCGGATATTTCAGGCCGCCCTCCCATAATGGAGGCGCCTGATCGTTGCTGTGCTATCGCACGCTAGGCCCCCATGCCCTTGCCCTGCGCACGGCTACAGTTCTCATACGTCCCTGTGCTTCCTTGCAGTTCTACGCCGGTCCGCTGTGTGTCCCTGCCCTGCCCTGCTTGCTCGTGTCATGCCTGACTCCTGCAGTCCTACTCCGGTCCTGCCTACCCATACCTGTTCCTGCAGTCCTACTCCGGTCCTGCCTACCCGTGCCTGTTCCTGCAGTCCTACCCCGGTCCTGCCTACCCGTGCCTGATTCCTGCAGTCCTACTCCGGTCCTGCCTACCCATACCTGTTTCTGCAGTCCTACTCCGGTCCTGCCTACCCATGCCTGATTCCTGCAGTCCTACTTCGGTCCTGTCTACCCGTGTCTTTGTCTCCTGCTGTCTTACTCCTGTCTCCTCCTGAGGCCTATGCCTTCCCTGTGCTCGTGGGACCAGTTCCTCTGTCTCGCTCTAGTCCAATCCGAGCCGCCCCTCTTGGTACCGGTTGCCGTGGCATTCGAACCCCTGGGCCTGCTCCTAATGGTCCCTCTTTAGGGGTCGGTCACACCAGGTTGCTCGTCCGGGGCCCCTCGGTGCCATGGTCCAGAAGGTCCACTCCAGGAAGCCCGCCTTGCCTAGTGAAACGCTAACAGTATGATCAGGCCATGGATCCCACCGGTGCTTCTGATCCCGCTCAAAAGGAGTTGCTCTTTTTGCGAGAGAACCAGGAGCACATCATGTCCGTAATGAAATCCATGGAGTCGCACCTGTCTGCTCTTCAGGCCGCCGATCCGGGAAATGCTACTCAACTGGCCAGTCTCCAACAAGAGCTTTGCCAGCAGCGTGACGCCCAGTCCCATATTTTGACTTATATGGGTTCTGTAGATAATCGCTTGGTGGCCCTCCAGTCCGCCGCCGCGGCATCTGCGGCTCCCCCCGGTCCCGCTTCTTTTCCCTCTCCTTGCCTTGCCAAACCACCCCGGTACAATGGCGACCCCAAACATTGTAGAGGGTTCTTAAACCAATGAAGTCTTCACTTCGAGCTTCTACCTCACCAGTATCCCTCCGATAGGGCCAAAGTGGCCTTTATCATGTCCCATCTGGAGGGGGAGGCCCTGTCTTGGCTAAACCCACTCTGTGAGAGAGATGATCCCGTGGCTTCAAACATTCTGGTCTTTTTGGATACCTTTCGTAAGGTGTTTGATGAGCCAGGATGGGTAGCCTCTCTTACTGAGTCACTTTTCAACCTCCACCAGGGCGCCCTGAGTGTTGGACAGTATGCCATCCAGTTCCGCATGTTGTCTTCGGAATTGGGTTGGAATAATGCGGCACTGGTTGGAGCCTTTTGGCGTGGGTTATCAGGCAGGATAAAGGATGAATTGGCGGGTCGGGATACTCCCACCACTCTCGAGGACCTCATCTCCCTGGCCACTCGCATAGACCTCTGGTTTCTGGAGCGCGCACGGGAGTCAGCTAGGGACAGGAGACCCACCAGGCCAGTCCCATCCGCGAATTGGTCCTTTAGGCTACGACCAGCTGGGTCCGCCCACACTCCTCCTCCCGAGCCCATGTAGGTTGACCGTGTCAGGTTGGCTGAGTCACATCAGAGAGAGAGACGGGCGCAAGGTATTGTGGAGGAGCATCGCATTTCATCCGTTCTTGTCCTGAGAGACCGGGAAACTCTTCCACCTAGGCCGGGTAAGAGAGGCCTCCCTAGGTGTTAATGATTCCTCTCAAGCGCTCACGATATCTGTTCTTTTGCTTTCAGGGGAGAGGCGTGGGTCCGAGGTGGCCTACATGGATTTGGGCTCGGCAGGTAATTTCATCCGGCGTGAAGAGTTGGACAAGTACCGAATTCCCGTGGTTACCCTAAAGAATCCTCGATTAATTGCTTCAGTGGTCGACAAACCGCTACAGGAACCCATCACCATGGTCACTGAGGAGGTTGTTTTGTAAATCGGCGCTCTCCACTGAGAAAGAGTGGCTTTCTACGTGCTGCCTGATTTGTCTCACGCCATTCTGCTTGGCCTTCTGTGGCTACGGACCCATCAGACGGTCCTCGACTGGTCATCCGGGGAGGTATTGCGATGGGGACACTCGTGTCAAGGCCGGTGTCTGAACTCTATTCGTCCTGCTGCTCCCGCACGCCCACCTTTGGAGCTCTGGGGGCTTCCCTCGGCCTACTGGTCCTACGCAGACGTCTTTAACAAGAAGGAGGCGGAGATCCTTCCCCCGCACCGGTCTTTCGACTGTCCTATCGAGTTAATCCCCAGTTCCACCCCTCCAAGGGGTAGGATTTTCCCACTGTCTCCCGCAGAAACCTCAGCCATGTCTGAGTACGTCCAGGAGAACCTCGACAGAGGGTTTATACGGAAGTCTTCCTCCCCCGCAGGAGCTGGTTTCTTCTTCGTCAAAAAGAATGACGGTTCACTGCGCCCTTGCATTGACTATAGGGGCTTGAACAACATCACTATCAAGAACCGGTACCATCTTCCACTCATCCCGGAGTTGTTTGATCGCCTCAGAGGGGCGCAGTTTTTCTCCAAGTTGGATCTCAGAGGAGCCTACACTCTTATCCGCATCCGTGCAGGCGATGAATGCAAGACCACTTTTAACACCCGTGACGTTCACTATGAGCACCTGGCTATGCCCTTTGGTCTGTGCAATGCTCCCACTGTGTTTCAGGAGTTCGTCAATGAGATCTTCCAGGACCTTTTGTACTCCACTGTGGTGGTGTACTTGGATGACATCCTTGTCTTCTCCCCAGACCTTCCGTCTCATAGGAGGACTGTCCGCTTGGTTCTTCAGCATCTTCGGGAGAATCGTTTGTACCCCAAGATGGAGAAATGCCTGTTCGCGCAAACCTCGCTACCATTTCTGGGCTACATCATCTCCGACGCTGGGCTGCAGATGGATCCCGAGAAACTGTCCGCCATTCTCAAATGGCCCCGCCCCGTCGGCATAGAGCTATCCAACATTTTCTCGGATTCACCAATTATTACAGGCAGTTTATTCCGCACTTCTCGTCACTTACCAAGCTGATCTCCACCCTTTCCTGTAACGGGACGAGTTCCAATTCCTGGTCTCCAGAGGCTGAAGAGGCCTTCAAGTCACTAAAACAGGCATTTTCCACGGCCCCTGTGTTGTCCCATGCTGAGAACAGCAAACCCTTCGTGCTGGAAGTGGACGCATCCTCGACTGGTGCCGGGGCTGTACTATCTCAGAAAACCGCCTCTGGTCGCCTACGCCCTTGTGGATTCTTCTCCAAAGCCTTCTCCCCATCCGAGTGCAATTACTCGATTGGTGACCATGAACTCTTGGCCACCAAATTGGCATTGGAGAAGTGGCGTCATCTTCTGGAGGGAGCTGTCCACACATTTCTTATTTACTCGGACAACAAGAACCTGGCCTACCTTCAGTTCGCCCAGAGACTTAATCCTCGGCAGGCCAGGTTGCCCTTATTTTTCACTCACTTTGATTTTGAGCTCCATTTTAGCCCTGGGGACAGAAACACCAAAGCCGATGCCCTATCCAGAGTCTTCCAACCATCCGAGGTTGGGGAGGAACCATCTCACATCATCGAACCCACGAAGATTATCACCGTGGCACCGGTGAGTTTGCTTTCTCCACCCCCTGGCAAGACTCTCATGCCTGGGAATGCCAAAAGAAGAGTTCTGCTTTGGGGGCATTCCTCCAAATTGGCAGGCCATGCCGGAATTCAGAAGACTCTTGCCCTCATATCTCGGCACTATTGGTGGTCAACTCTCCGCCAAGATGTGGCAGACTTCGTTGCCTCCTGTCCCTCCTGAGCTAGAAATAAGATACCACATCGGCCTCCGTCTGGTCTGCTGCTCCCTTTGCCAGCTCCTACGTCACCTTGGGAAAATATTGCCATGGACTTTATCACCGATTTGCCCCGCTCATCCGGTTGTACGGTGATTCTAGTGGTGGTGGACCGCTTTTCCAAAATGGCACATTTTATTCCTCTGAGCGGCCTCCCCTCTGCGCTCAGATTAGCTAAGATCTTCATCCATCAAATTTTTAGGCTTCACGGCTTACCTCAACGTATTGTATCTGACCGAGGAGTCCAGTTTACTTCCAAGTTTTGGAGAGCACTTTGCAGACTCCTGGATGTATCCCTGGATTTCTCATCCGCCTACCATCCGCAGACCAACGGGCAAGTAGAGCGAACTAACCAAACATTGACTGGATATCTTCGTCATTTCTCCAACGCCCACCAGAACGACTGGGTGGACCTGCTTCCCTGGGCGGAGTTTGCCTACAACAATCATACCGGCGAATCCTCAACCAAGTCGCTGTTCTTCGTGGTGTTTGGCAGACATCCCAGCATTCCTCTCCCTGTAGCTCCGGTCTCCGAGGTACCTGCAGCCAACTCCTTGTCCCAAGAATTTTCTGAGATCTGGTCCGAGACCAACACGGCGCTCAAGAAGGCCAGTGAGCGGATGAAGAATCACGCAGACAAAAGGAGGTTAGATCCTCCACCGTTTCACATCGGGTATAAAGTCTGGCTCTCATCCAAGTATATCCGGTTAAAATTACCCTCTTACAAGCTGGGTCCCTGGTACATCGGCCCTTTTGAGATCCTGGAACGTGTCAATGAAGTCGCCTACAAGTTGAGGTTGCCTGCTTCGCTTCGTATCCCGAACACCTTCCACGTCTCTCTCCTGAAACCTGTGGTACTAAATCAGTTCCATCCCTCACCCTGTCCTGCTTCTCGGCTGGTGGGCTCCGACAACACCTTCGAGGTAAGAGATATTATCGCCATGAAGAGAGTCAGAGGGAGGACCTTTTTCCTTATTGACTGGAAGGGCTTTGGTCCTGAGGAGAGGTCCTGGGAACCCCGGGAGAATATCAACGCTCCCCGCATTCTCAGGAGATTTTTTGCCAATCGCAGCAGGGGGCGGCTTAAGGGGGAGGGTACTGTCACAGCCTCCGTCGCGCACCCGGTCACGGCCCACGTCGAGTGCCCTGATACTCACCTTCCAGCGCCGCAGAATCTCTTCTCCCTCCGTCAGCGGCATCCTCCTCTGACCGGCCCGCGGCCTGTGACGTCACTGTGAGCCCTGCGCATGCGCCATAGACCGCAGTCGGCTCTCCCTGCCTTTTCTTATGCTCCGGCGGTGTCCTGACCCAGGAGCACCGCCGGACCAATGGGGGCCGGTCCTCGGGTATTTCAGGCTGCCATTCCATAATGGAGGCGCCTGATCGTTGCTGTGCTATCGCACACTAGGCTCCCATGCACAGCTACAGTTCTAATACGTCCCTGTGCTTCCTTGCAGTTCTACTCCGGTCTGCTGTGTGTTCCTGCTCTGCCCTGCTTGCTCGTGTCATGCCTGACTCCTGCAGTCCTACTCCGGTCCTGCCTATCCATACCTGTTCCTGCAGTCCTACTCCGGTCCTTCCAGCCGTGCCTGATTCCTGCAGTCCTACTCCGGTCCTAGCTACCCGGACCTGTTTCTGCAGTCCTACTCCGGTCCTGCCTACCCGTGCCTGATTCCTGCAGTCCTACTCCGGTCCTGCCTACCCATGCTTGATTCCTGCAGTCCTACTCTGGTCCTGTCTATCCGTGTCTTTGTCTTCTGCTGTCCTACTCCTGTCTCCACCTGAGGCCTACGCCTTCCCTGTGCTCGTGGGACCAGGTCTTATGTCTCGCTCCAGTCCATTCCGAGCCGCCCCTCTTGATACCGGCTGCCATGGCATTCAAACCCCTGGGCCTGCTCCTAATGGTCCCTGTATAGGGGTCGGTCCCACCAGGTTGCTTGTCCGGGGCCCCTCGGTGCCATGGTCCAGAAGGTCCACTCCAGGAAGCCCGCCTTGCCTAGCGAAACGCTAACATTTATATTCGTGATTTCTAACTATTTATCTTACTGATTCCCTTTAAGGAAGATGTTTAAGCCCAGCACAAGAGAGAGTACATCTTTCCTTTAATCTGAATGTATGCATTCAAGCAAGAGAAAACATTCCGCTTACTATCAAGGTTCGGTTTGGTTCGTATTAGCTTATGTCCCGATGTTCAGAGAACAGTTTGTCGAACATATCCGAACCCCATTGAATTCAATGGGAGGCAAAACCAAACACATAGACAACACCTTCAAGGGGCCAAAATGCTGCTAGAACAGCTCAAATTGGAGGCAGACACCAGGAAAAGTGGCATTAATTGACACAGAGTGCAAATAGTATAATTACACAACATGGATGCATGGGACAGGGCTTGCACCAGCATTTCTAGCTAAAATACTGATCAGTATCAGGTGGATGAGTGACAGGTGTAGGCCTGGTGCTCTGAGAGCCCTGACAAATGAAGGCAACATGCATCAAGGAGATCCAACGGAGTCTAAACATTTTCAAAAATTAGGGGTAGACACCAGGAAAAGTGACATCAATTGACCCACAGTAGAAATTTGATAATGGCACAGCTGTAAGGAGGTGGCGGGGAACTTCACGTGCCTCCACTCTACTGAGCGTTGTTCACACAGTTACTTGCAGCACCTCATGGCCTATTAATATAAGTGTGGTTTTCTAATGTTATTAACCCCATAAGGACCAAACCACTTGGTTAATGACCAGGTCTATTTTTACATTTCTGACCACTGTCACTTTATGTTGTTATAACTCTGGAACGCTTCAACGGATCCCACTGATTTACAGATTTTTTTTCGTGACATTTTGTACTTCATGTTAGTGGTAAAATTTCTTCGATATAACTTGCGTTTATTTATGAAAAAAACAAAAATATGGCAAAAAATTTTAATATTTTGAAATTTTCAAACTTTTAATTTTTATGCCCATAAATCAGAGAGATATTGTTAGGATTAGCGGAATGCACCAAATGTAAATTATAATAAGGTGCATTTGCAACCCGGGGTCCACCATGCGGTGATGGCAAAACCACAGCTAGAGGACAATGGCGGAGTGTAGCCACGAGAAAGCACTGTTACAGTACAGAGTGCGAAGCACCTGACTCTGTTACTCCACAGACCAGTGCAGAAACTGAGAGCACTCTTAGCTGTGCCCTGTTAAATGTCACAGAAGCATAGAGGAATTGACTCTACTGGGGTCCCTATAACTCACCCCGCACTATGCTGGTGATTGAACCTGCACTGACACACGGTGGCTTTTGAGTTCACGCCTGAGGACGCCCGGTGCAGAAGCTAAGTTCAAGCGGGAGTTCCCACCCTACACTGCCCGTCTAGAAACACAGTCGCAGTGCTATTAATGGCACACGTGTATACAGGGTGGTAGTTGTCCCACCCACACACACAGCAAATAATCATGATACTAGCGCACAGGCATGTGCCATTGAGAGCCTTTTATACCTTTAGCTCAACTAAAGTCAAGACAGACAGGACCTTGCCTGTGGATCGTTCAGAAGCTGCCACCTCACCAGAGCAGCTGATGTTCCAGCACCAATGAGAAGGCTCCACATCATGGACATGCTTAGAAGGGTGAAATCTGGACTTAGGCTCCAGAGCACAACGCTGCACTCGTATACCAGTAGTCACCATAGGCTTAGCTGGAGAGCCAACAGCAACTACACATGCAGCATGAGCTTGGGCAAGGTGCTGGGTCTGGAGTCTTTGCGGAGCAGTCATCCCAGCAGCTGAGCCTGAATGGGAGACAGCTGCACCAGACAAGGCTTGAGATCCATCCCATGCAGTGGGAGAATCCTGGTGCCTAACAGATATGTCTCACAAAATGCTTAATAAATAACATTTCCCATGTGTCTTGTTTACATCAATTTGTCTTCAGTACGCTGGTACCCCATATGTGGGGGTAAACCACTGAGCTAGCCTTATTGTGATCTTTGGGAGGTGGAATGAACAAAACATGAAGAATTGGTTTTATTTTTTACGCCAATCTTCGTGCAGTATTAGTGATCAGGCGACTTTATTCTTCACGATACAAGATTTATGTCCTTTATTATGTTTAGCTTCTGTCACACACTGAAAGATGCTTTTTTTTGCAAGAAGTTTTCCCATCGCCGTATTTTGAGAGCCATCATTTTTCCATATTTCAGCCGACAGAGTAATGTGAAGTCTTGTTTTCTGAGAGATGAGCTGATGTTTTTATTGGTACCATTTTTGGGCACATGACGTTTTTTGATCGCTTTCTATTCCGATTTTTGTGGAAGCAGAATGAAAAAAAAACAGCAATTCAGGAACTGTTTTTTTTTCTCCTTTCTGCGTGTGGTAAAATTGGTAAGGCATCTTTATTTGTCGGGTCAGTACGATAACAGCGATACCTCATTTATATAGTATTTTTATGTTTTGGCATTTTTACACAATGAAAACTTTTATTGAAAAAATAATTCTTTTATTTTTCCGCTGATGGAGCTGTATGGCGGCTTGTTTTTTGCTGGACAAGATGACACTTTCAGTGATACCATTTTTATTACCATTCATTTTTTTTATCTCATTTTATTCCACTTTTTTCAAGTGGTATGATGATACCGCTTGGAAAAAGTATAATTTGCTACCTTTTTGTGTTTTTTTTACGGTATTCACTGAAGGGGTTAACTAGTGTGACATTTTTATAGATGGCGATACCAAGCATGTGTACTCTTTTGTTTATTTAATTTTTTTACATAAAAACGTGTATTTATTAGTGGATTTTTTTTATTATTTTTATTTTTTAATTTTTTTACATATTTTTTAATTTTTTTTTTCCTTTTTTACCTAGTCCCTTTATGGGGCTTTCACTTTTTTCACTTTGATTGTGGGTATAATGCATTGTAATGCTCCAGCATTGCAGTGCATTATACCTGTATTGAAGGCTTCTGACACCATGCTGTGAGAATGGTCTCAGATGGTTTCTGTAGCTTGATGACACGGGAGTCATCATGGCAGAGATCGGACTCCACGATGACGTCACGGGGATGCCAATCAGAAGGCAGAGGGAGCTCCCGTCCCTCTGCCTACCTCCTGAGTGCTGTGATCGCACTCGATCACAGCAGTTAGGGGGTTACCAGCCAGGGGAGGAGCGGACGCCACTCCTGGCTGCTAATGCAAAAGCTCAGCCACTGGCAGCAATGAGCTCCTACACTGACCGGGTAAGAGGTGCTGATATTTCAGCATCTCCTGTGCGGTCATTCTGTGATCAGTCAGTCCGATTGACTGACCGATCACAGCGATCTTGGTGCAGTGACCGACGGCATAGGTCCGTTTCATCTCAACTTTGGAAACAATTTTTTTGTTAGGAAGTTATAAGGGTTAAAATTTGACCAACGATTTCTCATTTTTTTCAGCAAAATTTACAAAACCATTTTTTTAGGGACCACCTCACATTTGAAGTCAGTTTGAGGAGTCAATATGACAGAAAATACCCAAAAGTGACACCATTCTAAAAACTGCACCCCTCAAGGTGCTCAGAACCACATTCTAAAAGTTTATTAATCCTTGAGGTGTTTCAGAAAAATTGAAGCAATATGGAAGGAAAAAATTAACATTTAACTTTTTTTCCTCAAAAATTTAAATTTAGACACAATTTTTTTAATTTGTCAAGGGTACCAGGAGAAAATGAACCATAATGTTTGTTTTGCAATTTCTCGTGAGTACACCAATACCTTATGTGTGGAGGAAGACCACTGTTTAGGCGCATGGCAGGGGTCGGAAGGGATGGAGCGCCGTTTGTGGTTTTGAACGTAAACATTGAGAGCGGACGTCATGTCGCGTTTGGAGAAGGCCTGATTACCTAAACAGTGGAAACCCCTCATAAACGACCCCATTTTGGAAGCCAGACCCCCCAATGAACTTATCTGGCTGTGTGGTGAGCACGATGAACCCTCAAGTGCTAAACAGAAGTTAATAACATAGAGACATGTAAATAAAAAATCATGTTTTTTCCACAAAAATGACCTTTTTGCCCCCAATATTTTATTTTCTCAAGGGTAACAGGAAAAATTGGACCCCAAAACTTGTTGTGCAATTTGTCCTGAGTATGCTGATGCCCCGTATGTGGGGGGAACCACTGTTTGGTGCATGGCAGAGCTCGAAAGGGAAGGAGCGCCGTTTTACTATTTCAATGCAAAATTGGCTGGAATTATGATCGGAAGCCATGTTGCGTTTGGAGAGCCTCTGATGTGCCTAAACAGTGGAAACCCCCCCACAAGTGACACCATTTTGGAAACTAGACCCCCCTCGGAATTTACAGTACCTAGATGTGTGGTGAGCACTTTGAACCCCCAAGTGCTTCACAGAAGTTTATAATGTAGAGCCGTGAAAATAAAAAATCATATTTTTTCCACAAAAATGAAATTTTTGCCCCAAAATTGTTGTTTTCACAAGGGTAACAGGAGAAATTGGACCCCAAAAGTTGTTGTGCAATTTGTCTAGAGTACGCTGACACCCCATGTGTGGGGTGGAACCATTGTTTGGGTGCATGGCAGAGCTTGGAAGGGAAGGAGCACCATTTTGGAATGAATGACTTTGATGGAATGGTCTCCGGGCGTCATGTTGCATGACAGCCGTGCTCGCTCATCTGGAGACTTTGGAGAGTTGTGACATGGAGGAAAACAAGGGTAACTGGGGTACCACCTCTGAGGATTGTACCATGTGTGATGTTAAGGAGGAGGAGAGGCCACTTGATGCTGCATTTGCCATCCACTGGAGCACATGTTCTTTCTGACCCTTATGTACAAAGCATACCACTGTGTGGCTGATAAAGAAATGGTGTCAAGTAACCCACCCACTAACACCCAGTTGTCAGTTGTCTTTGAATAGGATGAGTCAGTGTTTGCTCAGTAGAGCTATCAGCAGCATTACCACCTAACCTACGTACACCTTGAACACCAAGTCTATTCCCTCTTCCACTACAACTTTGGTTTTCCCGGTCATGTTGGATGTACCCTTCCTGTTATGAATGAGTCACCGTAGGAGGTAAAAACAGAAATACTAGCTAAGTCCAGAAAACCAGAGAAGTTGGCAGCTATCTGATTGCAGACCCCTGAACCTATCAACAACAACTAGCAGTAGCCTATCAGGTTGCTGCAAAACCGGGGCAGAAGTGAATCTTCGTTTCAGCTCCTGAAAGGAAGAAACAGCCTCCGGAGACCAATTCAACACATCAGCACCCTTCTTAGTCAGATCAGTCAATGGCTTGGCAATACTAGAAAATTTTGCTATAAATTTCCGATAAAAATTAGCAAAACCCAAAAACTTCTGGAGGGCCTTCAAAGAAGTGGGCTGAACCCAATCATAAATGGCCTGTACCTTGGCCGGGTCCATTTCAATAGTTGACGGAGACAAAATAAATCCCAAAAATGAAATACTCTGTACCCCAAAAAGGCATTTCGATCCTTTGACATACAGGGAATTCTCTCTCAAGATCCGGAACACAGTCTGAACATGTTCCACATGAGAATCCCAATCCTTGGAGAAGATCAAAATATCATCCAGATAGATAATCAAAAATTTATCCACAAAGTCCCGAAAAATGTCGTTCATGAAGCACTGGAAGACAGAAGGAGAATTAGTGAGCCCAAAAGGCATCACCAGGTACTCAAAATGTCCCTCCGGAGTATTAAACGCCGTCTTCCATTCATGCCCATGCTTAATGCGGATAAGATTATACGCCCCCCTGAGGTTAAGCTTGGTAAACCAGCAAGCAGCTTTAACTCTGGAGAATAGATCCAAAATCAGGGGTAACGGATACTGATATTTAATAGTAATTTTGTTGAGGGCACGATAAACAATACAAGGCCTTAATGAACCATCCTTTTTTGCCACGAAAAAAAAAACGGCACCTAAGGGTGAAGAGGATGGTCTAATATGACCCTTCTCCAACGCCTCCTTAATATAGGATCGCATAGCCTCTTGCTCGGGTACAGAAAAAATTGAAGAGTCGACCCTTGGGAAGTTTACACCCCGGGCTCAGTTCAATTGCACAGTCATAACTCCTATGAGGAGGCAAAGACGCAGATTCATTCTCACTAAATACATCATAAAAGTCCGACAGATAGTCAGGAACATCATGCGACTGAGGAGAGGTGGAAAAAACCGGAGCCTCACTAAGGGCACACCGACAACCCCAACTCACCACAGACACAGATTTCCAATCCAAAACTGGATTATGAATTTGCAACCAGGGAAACCCCAGAACATTGGTATCATGCAAATTATGCAACACCAAAAATCTGCAATTTTCTTGATGGTCTGGCGTGACCCGAATTACCACCTGGGTCCAAAACTGAGGTTTATTTTTCGCCAAAGGAGTAGCATCAATCCCCCTCAAAGGGATGGGCGTCCGCAGAGGTGTCATTGGAAATCCACAACGTTTATCAAAATCCAAGTCCATTAGGTTCAGGGCTGCTCCCGAATCCACAAAAGCCTTGGTGGAAAATGTGGACAAGGAGCAGATCAGAGTAATTGCCAGAAGAAACTTAGGTTGAACACCACCCACAGAAAACGTGTGTGCAAAACGTTTCTCTCATTTAGGACAGACAGAAATAATATGCAAGGCATCTCCACACAAAAAACACAGCTTATTACGCCTTCTGAACTCCTGACATTGCTCCCTGGACAAAACTCTATCACATTGCATAGGTTCAGACACTTGTTCAACAGGTGGCAACACCTCTTGTGCAGTCCTGCGTTCACGTAATCGCCGATCAACCTGAATGGCTAATGACATAGAATCGTCAAGACCAGAGGGAACAGGAAATCCCACCATAGTATCTTTTACGGCTTCTGACAAACCCTTCCGAAAGAGAGCTGCCAAGGCATTATCATTCCAGGTAGTAAGGACCGCCCACTTTCGGAATTTTTGACAGTACAATTCTGCAGAATCTCGACCCTGGCTCAATGCCAGCAGGGTCTTTTCAGCCTGATCAATAGCATTAGGTTCGTCATACAACAACCTCAAGGCTTGAAAAAATGCGTTCACATTAGTCAGGATAGGATTATCTGGTTTCAAAGAAAACGCCCAATCCTGGGGATCGCCACGCAGCAAAGAGATGACAATTTTAACCCGCTGCGCGGAGCTCCCTGACGAGTTAGGCTTTAAGGCAAAAAATAATTTACAATTATTTTTGAAATTCAAAAATTTAGACCGATCCCCAAAAAACACATCTTTGGTTCAGCAGCATGTGAATGAGCAAGGTAGGCGGAAATTCTCTGCACTTCCGCAGCGAGCTGCTCCACACGATCAGACAATTGCTTTACCTCCATTGAGAGAAAAAAAAATTCCTCCTACGGCCTCAGAGATATAGAGGAAAAAATATACACACTTTTTTTTTTTTTTACAATTCTTTCCTGCTATTGAGTACCATAGGATCTGCGGTATGGCTGGTGATTCTGTTATGAATGAGTCACCGTAGGAGGCAAAAACAGAAATACTAGCTAAGTCCAGAAAACCAGAGAAGTTGGCAGCTATCGGATTGCAGACCCCTGAACCTATCAACAACAACTAGCAGTAGCCGTGGGGGGTTCCTGCGATGCCCTAGACCCCTTGATCACAGCCGGAGAACTAAATAGCCTAAAGACAGAAAGGGAAATCTAAACTGCCCCAGAGCAGACCTCAAAGCAATAGGCAGCCCCCAACATATAATGACAGTGAAGCAAGATCAAAAAACACTCACACAGATAGAAAGATAGGCTGAGCAAATAATGGGGCCTGTTGTGAGTTCATTTTCCCCTCCATCACTGAGGCCTGATGAACTCCCTTTTCTAGTGAAGGAAGGTAGTGAGCCTGATTATCAGACACCTGGGACTAATGAAGACGATTGGCTGAGTGGAGTCACTGACTGGATTTAAGGCAGCCTATGCCCTTTCTGCCTTGCGGGTGATTTCTCTGTGGACTCTTGGACACCAGTCTGATTCCTGCTCTCCTAAAGCTAAGTTTTCTGTTTTGCCTTTTTGCATCTAAGATTTGTTTTTGTTTTTCTTGCTTTTTGGATTCTGCCACTCCCTGCTGGAGTGTGCAGTGTTCCGTGAGCTCTGTCTTCTGAAGGTACCTGAGTGCTGATTTAGTTTTTGAAGCTTAGTTGCTTCAGGGCCATTTTTATATCAGCTTGTTGGCTTTTGTCTCTGATAGGGTTTTGGCAGATTGCAGACAGCAGCCTTCCTATCCGTTCCTATCTAGGTAGTTTTTGGGCCCCGTCTTTGCTCAGCCTGTCTTTCTGTCTGTGTAAGTGTTTTCATCTTGCTTCACCGTCATTATATGTGGGGGGCTGCCTATTGCTTTGGGGTCTGCTCTGGGGCAGTTAGATTTCCCCTTTCCTTCTTTAGGCCTATGTATCTCTCCGGCTGTGATCGAGGGGTCTAGGTCATCGTAGGAACCCCCCACGGCTACTGCTAGTTGTGTTGATAGGTTCAGGGGTCTGCAATCTGATAGTTGCCAACTTCTCTGGTTTTCAGGACTTAGCTAGCATTTCTGCTTTTGCCTCCTACGGTGACTCGATCATAACAGAATCACCCGCCAAACCGCAGATCCTGGGGTACTCAATAGCAGGAAAGAATTGTGTTTAAAAAAAAAAAAAAAAAGGGTGTGTGTATATTCTTTCCTCTGTATCTCTGAGGCCGTAGGGGGAATTTTTTTTTTTTCTCTCAATGGAGATAAAGCAAGTGTCTGATCGTGTGGAGCAGCTCGCTGCTGAAGTGCGAGGAATTTCCGCCTATCTTGCTCGTTCACATGCTGTTGAACCAAAGATCCCCACACCTGATGTATTTTTTGGGGATCGATCTAAATTTTTGAGTTTCAAAAATAATTGTAAATTATTTTTTGCTTTGAAGCCTAACTCGTCAGGGAGCCCCACGCAGCAGGTTAAAATTGTCATCTCTTTGCTGTGCGGCGATCCCCAGGATTGGGCGTTCTCTTTGAAACCAGATGACCCTATTCTGACTAATGTGAACGCATTTTTTCAAGCCTTGGGGTTGCTGTACGACGAACCTAGTGCTATTGATCAGGCTGAAAAGACCCTGTTAGCATTGAACCAGGGTCGAGAATCTGCAGAGCTGTACTGTCAAAAGTTCCGAAAGTGGGCGGTCCTTACTACCTGGAATGATAGTTCCTTGGCTGCTCTCTTTCGGAAGGGTTTGTCAGAAGCCGTAAAAGATACTATGGTGGGATTTCCTGTTCCCTCTGGTCTGGACGATTCTATGTCTTTAGCCATTCAGGTTGATCGGCGTTTACGTGAACATAGGATTACACGAGAGGTGTTGCCACCGGTTGAACAAACGTCTGAACCTATGCAATGTGATAGAGTTTTGTCTAAGGCGCAACGTCAGGAATTCAGAAGGTGTAATAAGCTGTGTTTTTTCTGTGGAGATGCCTCACATGTTATTTCTGCTTGTCCTAAACATGAGAAACGCTGTGCACACACGTTTTCTGTTGGTGGGGTTCAGCCTAAGTTTCTTTTGGCGATTACTCTGATCTGTTCCCTGTCCACATTTTCCGCCAAGGCTTTTGTGGATTAGGGAGCACCGCTAAACCTAATGGACTTGGATTTTGCTAAACGTTGTGGATTTCCGTTGACACCTCTGCAGACGCCTATCCCTTTGAGGGGGATTGATGCTACCCCTCTGGCTAAAAATAAACCTCAGTTTTGGACCCAGTTGGTCATGCGGGTCGCCCCAGACCACCAAGAAAATTGCAGATTTTTGGTGTTGCATGGTCTGCATGATGCCGTTGTTCTGGGGTTTCCCTGGTTGCAGATTCAAAATCCAGTTTTGGATTGGAAGTCTGTGTCTGTGGTGAGTTGGGGTTGCCGGTGTACCTTTAGTGAGGCTCCGGTTTTTTCCACCTCTCCTCAGTCGCATGAGGTTCCTGACTATTTGGAGGACTACTATGATGTATTTAGTGAGAATGAGTCTGCGTCCTTGCCTCCTCATAGGAGTTATGACTGTGCAATTGAACTAAACCCGGGGTGTAAATTTCCTAAGGGTCGGCTCTTCAATTTATCTGTACCCGAGCACGAGGCTATGCGGTCCTATATTAAGGAGGCGTTGGAGAAGGATCATATTAGACCATCCTCTTCACCCTTAGGTGCCGTTTTTTTTTGTGGCCAAGAAGGATGGTTCTTTAAGGCCTTGTATTGATTATCGTGCCCTCAATAAAATTACTATTAAATATCAGTATCCTTTACCCCTGATTTCGGATCTATTCTCTAGAGTCAGAGGTGCTTGCTGGTTTACCAAGCTTGACCTCAGGGGGCGTATAATCTTATCCGCATTAAGCAGGGGGATGAATGGAAGACGGCGTTTAATACTCCGGAGGGACATTTTGAGTACCTGGTGATGCCTTTTGGGCTCACTAATGCCCCTTCTGTCTTCCCGTGCTTCATGAACGATATTTTCCGAGACTTTGTCGATACATTTTTGATTATCTATCTGGATGATATTTTGATCTTCTCCAAGGATTGGGATTCTCATGTGGAACATGTTCGGACTGTGTTCCGGATCTTGAGAGAGAATTCTCTGTATGTCAAAGGATCAAAATGCCTTTTTGGAGTACAGAGAATTTCTTTTTTGGGATTTATTTTGTCTCCGTCAACTGTTGAAATGGACCCGGCCAAGGTACAGGCCATTTATGATTGGGTTCAGCCCACTTCTTTGAAGGCCCTCCAGAAGTTTTTGGGTTTTGCTAATTTTTATCGGAAATTTATAGCAGAATTTTCTAGTATTGCCAAACCATTGACTGACCTGACCAGGAAGGGTGCGGATGTGTTGAATTGGTCTCCGGAGGCGGTTGCTTCCTTTCAGGAGCTGAAGCGTAGATTTACCTCCGCCCCGGTTCTGCGGCAACCTGATGTCTCACTCCCGTTCCAGGTAGAGGTGGATGCTTCTGAGATTGGTGCAGGAGCGGTGTTGTCCCAAAAGGATCCCGTAACATCTAAAATGAATCCCTGTGCTTTCTTTTCCCGTAAGTTCTCTTCATCTGAACGCAACTATGATGTGGGAAATCGGGAACTGTTGGCCATGAAATGGGCATTTGAGGAGTGGAGACATTGGTTGGAGGGGGCCAAACATCAAGTTGTGGTCCTCACTGACCACAAAAATTTGATTTACCTAGAGTCGGCTAAACGCTTGAACCCTAGACAGGCTAGGTGGGCCTTGTTTTTTACACGTTTTGATTTTGTGGTCTCTTTCCTTCCTGGAACTAAGAATGTCAAGGCAGACGCCCTCTCTAGGAGTTTCTTTGCTGATTCTCCTGTGGTGACCAAGCCTGCCACCATCTTAGGCGAAGGGGTAGTTCTTTCTGCCATCTCGCCCGATTTGAGACTTGCTCTACAAGAGTTCAAGGAGGACAAACCTGAGCGTTGCCCAAGTGGAAAGTTGTATGTTCCTGACCAGTGGAAGAAGAGAGTGATGTCTGAAGTTCATTGCTCTGCATTGGCTGGTCATCCAGGTATTTTTGGTACTAGAGATCTGGTGAGTCGCTCTTTTTGGTGGCCCACCTTGTCTCATGATGTCAGGAATTTTGTGCAGTCCTGTGGGACTTGCTCCCGGTCTAAATCTTGTTCTCGCTCTAGTGGGTTGTTGATGCCTTTGCCGGTCCCCAGGAGGCCATGGACCCATATTTCAATGGATTTCATCTCTGATATGCCGGTCTCTCAAAGAATGACTGTTATTTGGGTGATTTGTGATAGGTTCTCTAAGATGGTTCATCTTGTACCACTCCCTAAGTTGCCATCTTCCTCTGAGTTGGTGCCTCTGTTTTTGCAACAGGTGGTTCGCTTGCACGGGATTCCTGAGAACATTGTATCTGACAGAGGAGTTCAATTTGTGTCTAAATTTTGGAGGACGTTCTGTTCCAAGTTGGGAATTCAGTTGTCCTTCTCCTCTGCTTTTCACCCTCAGACCAATGGGCAGACAGAGAGAACAAACCAGACCTTGGAGTAGTATTTGAGATGTTTTATTTCCGCTGATCAGGATGATTGGGTTTCATTTTTGCCCTTGGCCGAATTTGATTTAAATAATAGAGCTAGTTCTGCCACTTTGATGTCACCTTTTTTTTGTAACTTTGGTTTTCACCCTCGATTTTCTTCAGGGCAGGTGGAGCCTTCTGCCTGCCCAGGTGTTGACACTGTGGTGGAGAGAATGCACCAGATCTGGGACCAAGTGGTGGATAAGTTATCTCTCTCCCAGGAAAAGGCCCAGTGGTTTTCCAATCGACATAGGACCATTGGTCCCCAGTTTAAGATTGGTGATATGGTGTGGTTATCATCAAAAAATATTGCTATGAAGGTGGCTTCTACTAAGTTTAAGCCTAGATTTATTGGACCTTACAAGATTTTGGAGATTATTAATCCGGTCTCTTTTCGTTTGGCTCTTCCTGTCACATTTAAGATCCATAATGTGTTCCATAAGTCCTTGTTGAAGAGGTTTGTTGAGCCAGTTGTGCCTGAGGTGGCACCTCCGGACCCTGTATTGGTTGAAGGTAACTTGGAATATGAGGTAGAGAAAATTCTGGATTCCCGTCTGGCTAGACGGAGACTCCAGTATTTGGTTAAGTGGAAGGGTTATGGTCAGGAGGATAATTCCTGGGTCTCTGCCTCTGATATTCATGCCAAAAGATTGGTGCGTGCCTTTCATCGGGCTCACACTGATCGCCCTGGTAGCGTTGTTGAGGGTTCGGTGACCCCTCCTCAAGGGGGGTACTGTTGTGAGTACATTTTCCCCTCCGTCACTGAGGCCTGGTGAACTCCCTATTCTAGTGAAGGAAGGTAGTGAGCCTGATTATCAGACACCTGGGACTAATGAAGACGATTGGCTGAGTGGAGTCACTGAATGGATTTAAGGCAGCCTACGCCCTTTCTGCCCTGCGGGTGATTTCTCTGTGGACTTTTGGACACCAGTCTGATTCCTGCTCTCCTAAAGCTAAGTTTTCTGTTTTGCCTTTTTGCATCTAAGATTTGTTTTTGTTTTTCTTGCTTTTTGGATTCTGCCACTCCCTGCTGGAGTGTGCAGTGTTCCGTGAGCTCTGTCTTCTGAAGGTACCTGAGTGCTGATTTAGTTTTTGAAGCTTAGTTGCTTCAGGGCCATTTTTATATCAGCTTGTTGGCTTATGTCTCTGATAGGGTTTTGGCAGATTGCAGACAGCAGCCTTCCTATCCGTTCCTATCTAGGTAGTTTTTGGGCCCCGTCTTTGCTCAGCCTGTCTTTCTGTCTGTGTAAGTGTTTTCATCTTGCTTCACCGTCATTATATGTGGGGGGCTGCCTATTGCTTTGGGGTCTGCTCTGGGGCAGTTAGATTTCCCCTTTCCTTCTTTAGGCCTATGTATCTCTCTGGCTGTGATCGAGGGGTCTAGGTCATCGTAGGAACCCCCCACGGCTACTGCTAGTTGTGTTGATAGGTTCAGGGGTCTGCAATCTGATAGTTGCCAACTTCTCTGGTTTTCAGGACTTAGCTATCATTTTTGTTTTTGCCTCCTACGGTGACTCGATCATAACAGGGGCCCAAGCTAACTGAATACGACAGGATAGAAAAGCTGCTGTCTGCAATCCGCCAAAACCCTATCAAAACAAGAGCCAACAGACTGATAGGGAAAAAAGCCCTGAAGACGCTAGGCTTCAAAAAGACTATATCAGTACTCAGGTATTTTCTGAAGACAGAGCAAAAAAGAATTCAGCTGACCCCAGCAGGGAATGGCAGAAATCCAGAAAAACAAGGCAAAACAAAACCAAAACACAAATGCAAAAAGCAGAGCAGAAAACTTAGCTTTTGAAGAGCAGGAATCAGACTGGTCTCCTAGAATCCCTCAGAGAAATCACCAGCAAGGCAGAAGGGCGTCGGCTGCCTTTTATCCAGTCAGCAATTCCAGACACCCAGTCATCATCATCCTGCTCAGGTGCTTGGTAATCAGCCTCACTACCTTCCTTCACCAGAAGAGGGAGTTCATCAGACCTCCATGGTGAAGGGGAAAATGAACTCACAACACCTTCCCTTCTTTTAACCACATGTTTGCAACCCTAGGCCCAGAACAGTCAGTCACCTGTCATTCAATTATCTGGATTTATTTGCTGAGATAATGTTTCTGAACCACACTATTATCAGAAAGGCTTCAGATTCTGAAATGTGACCTAGTATCTGACCCACACTATTAGAACAAATGATATAAATGCTGGAAGGTTGATTTCACACAGGATCCTATCTATGTGAAATATTTGACTACTTGTAGCAGCAGGAGCAGTCTCTCTGCACTTATACACTTAAAAAATGGTGCTAAAATACAGAATGACCACTTTTTATATGGAGAGGGAAATGTGACTTCGGCAGCCAATGACCGAAGCCCTTGTGTGTCGATGTTGTGGATTGTTTCTGCACTCTGATTGGCTGCTGGAATCTCCACACATTAAGTAAATTAAAAAAAATTAAAAATACAGTCTGCCGCCACTCTGACCTTTCCTCACCCCCTCATCATACAGCATCACTATCTTAGCCAAAGTCCTAACAAAACCACATCCTGATATTTCCAGTGCTGAAAAAAACAGTACCGGAGATATCAATGTCCATGTGCCAGTGTGTTTAATACTTGTGGCATATGTGTGGCAACTATAAGCCCCATCACTATAATGCGTACTGGCGCCTAATAATCAGCGGTACTGTTCATGCAGTTGCCTCTTGCTCACACTATGAACAGCGCTAGCAGAGGTGAAGGTTGAGAACTGCATTCAACTGTTAACAGTGAGAGAAGGCAGCGACTGATGGGAATATTTATCAGCCTCCGCCTGCGATATAAAAAAATAATTTAAAAAATTCATGTGGTTTCCCCTGTGTTTTTATCTATTAGCCAGGCAAAACTTGTATTGCATCCAGATGCTGGGAAGAGTAAAATGTAATGCTTAACAGTACACTGTGCATAATACTGTAATCAGACACCAAGACAATAGTCACCAATGCATAATAACAATTACAAGGGACAATGTCTACTAAAAATAGCCCATTCATGGCATTAAACCTTACAGTCTTGTTGATACCTCATTTCCTATCATTAGAAATCAAGTAGGTTTGTTTCAGTGCAAGACGGGGGTATGTGCTTATTTTAAAACTCGAGACGATCATCTGAGACCTGGAAAAGATGACATAATGGTCAGGTATGAAAACTGAGACCATCTAATAATAGCATGACAATATCAAAGTACATTTTCACAATTTTATCCAGAAATATCACATGGCTATTACACATTGCTTCCTGAAAGCATTCTCAAGCTTTTGGTGCAGTTCTGTACTTATTGTTGAAAATCAAGAAACTTCTGGGCTCTTATCAGAAGATTTTAGGCATAGAGAATGTTACATTTTAAATATATTGTATATAAACTATTTATTTGAATTTCTAAAAATCATAAAACTCTTTATCCAACTTTATGCCCAAATTCTTTGCTGAAGTATTTTGAAAATGTTTTTTGGGACTAAAAACAAGATTAGTATGACTTCCCATTATACTAAGGTTATTATAATTTTGAGTTTAAATGTAAACTTCTTCTGATAGACTGATTAGCCTAAAGAAAAGAAAAAATAAAGATCTTTCAAGTGTTTAAATCAGCAAATCAATTCTTGCTTCCCTGGTAAAAAAAATCAGTCTGGTCCTCTGGCATCTTTGACCTAGCACCATGACCACTCCTGACACTTACTCTATTAGACCTGCGACATCAGGTCATCATGTGAAGCGTAGTCAATAGGTTTCACGTGACCAGATGGTGTCACAAAGCCTTGTAAGCATAAAACTGGACAAAGAACAAGGCAGTGAAAATTTCATATCTCCTCAACATTCAGGTGAAAGTTTGACTAATGGCAATAGAGAAATATGAATATCTTTTGTGGATAAAAATAAAGGTTTTTTTTGTCAGGACCAACCAACAATGTAAAGTGTAAAAGATTTCTGTAAAAAATGAGAAAATATTGCACACCACCCCGTGTCATTGCTGTGCCATCTGAAATGTCTGTTTGCAATCTGGAATTTCCAAAGGATAACCCAATAAAAGTTACCTAATTTTTAAATAATCCCTGTGAGTGAGCTGGATCCATTTCTATTTTTCCTATTGCCTTGGACGCTGTAAAATTTTTTTACACTATTCTATGTTGATAGAAGGATCAAAGTGTTGGATGTGAACATGCCAATCCTTTTGGTCATAGGGTAGAAAAACCACTGTCCATGCATCAGGCAGTTTACTTACATCTCTTTTTTGTGTCCAAGTGTAGGGTCTAGCAGGTTTGCAGGATGCAGTGACGAGGCACTAGACGGATGGTGGTTTGTGAAATAACTTTTATCAAACTGTAGCCGCTGGGCTCGGCTGAACAAACATAAATTAATGACAAAACAAACAGGCCACGCAGGGACTCAACAATCTTAACAAGACTATATTGCAACTTAGCCTTCCAGGGGGCTGCCGGTTTCGTGAGCGTGGCCGCGTTGAGGTCGCTAAGGCAGCTGTCCTGACGCCTCGCTACTCCGGAAAGGAATGGGGCTCCACAGGCCCTAAGGAAAGCGATGTCGGTGGGGAGCTACAGGCCCTGAAGAAAGTGATGCTGATGGGGCGCAACAGGCCCTGAAGAAAGCAATGCTGATGGGGTGCAACAGGCCCTGAAGAAAGCGATGCCAGTGGGGCGCAACAAGCCCTGAAGAAAGCGATGCCGGTGGGGCACAACAGGCCCTGAAGAAAACGATGCTGGTGGGGCGCAACAGGCCCTGAAGAAAGCGATGCCGGTGGGGCACAACAGGCCCTGAAGAAAACGATGCCGGTGGGGCGCAACAGGCCCTGAAGAAAGCGATACCGGTGGCGCGCGGTGATGAGGCAGTTCCCCAGATGACCTGTAGCCGTCCTTTATCAAGGAGTCTCTCCCAATGCCAGGGTAGCGGGCCTTTTAACCTCGCCTATGACGAGGTGGTGTATCTTCAGGCCGGTGATGGCAAGGTCGCCGTGGTGGGAGAAGGCTGGGAGGAAGTGTACAAGCCTCTGTGGCCTGGTTACGTGTACTCACGGCCACAACCTGAGGTAAAGATCCTCCCCCACAAAGATGGGGGGCAGCAGGGATGATGCTCTGAGAACAGGGGCGGGGAGCAGTCTCTGGTAACAGTCTCTCACGTCTCTCTTGTCGGTAAATGCGCAGTTTTCTCCTCACAGGCTCCTGTCGGTATCCCTGCCAGTCTCCCTGCTTCCTGCCTTTACTCTGGCTCTCCCCCAACTGCCACCTCAGTGCGCCCCTGCTCCTTTTTTCCTAGCCCCGCCCCCTGTTGCCCTGACAACTTCAGTCGCATGTCTCTCTTTGTAATCCCCCTGATGTAGTTCCTTCTATAATCCTGATGGCGGTCCCCTTGATTCTGGCCCAATCACTATATTGGGGTCCTCCACCCCACATTCCTCCACCCTGTAAGCTCGCCAGTCCTCGGGCGAGGGTGTTAGTCTATTGAGATTGGACTGTAAAGGTGTCGATATTTGTTGCCATACGAACTGGTCTTGTTCATATCATTCGGGGGGTTTGTCGGCTGTTGACCGCTCGGAACGTCTAAGTTCGACTGGGGTGGAATCTTCTGGGGTGGTGGACGTTGGTGGGCTGCATGATGCAGGTGGGTTAATTGTGTCAACTGCCTCATTATTGGGTGGAGGGCCCTTGGGGTCTGGAGGGAAATCCTCATCATCTGAGTCCCAGCATATAGACTCTGGTTCGGATGTCACCGGGACGGATTCCAGTTGTTTTGGGTCGGTGGAAATACACGGGCGTAACATATTATGATGCACAATGTGGGTGGGCAGTGTTTCATCCTGCTCGGGCCGCATTTCGTACACAGGTCCTTCTGGATGGATACGGCGTAGTACCCGATAAGGACTCTCTTCCCAACGTGACTCCAGTTTGTTTTGGGGGCGTTGATCCAGTACAAGCACACGGTCCCCGCTTTGGAGATGAGGAGGGGAAGATATATTCTTCCCTGGGTGTTCCCAGTCTTGGAGTTTGGTATGTACAATTCGATGAAGAGTTTGCAGCCTGTGGCGATGATTTTGAACCCAAGACGACACTCCGGTCCATGGTCGAGGCTCTTCGGGGTCCAACTCTACCTCCGTGATCCCTTTACCCTCTTATCCAAACAACAGGGAATAAGAAGTATAGCCCGTAACGCGATGTACCCAGTTATTATAAACCCATACTAATTCAGAAACATATTCAGGCCAACGAGCTTTCTTGTCACTCTCCAGAGTACGTAGCATTTGAATCAATGTCCGATTAAATCGTTCACAAGCCCCATTCCCTTGCGGGTGATATGGTGTGATCTGGGATTTGTCAATCCCATAAAGATGATGTAGTTCCTCCATAACTTTCCCCAAAAAACATGCTCCCTGGTCGGAATGTATACGTTGAGGACAGCTGTACACTTGTATAAAGTTTCTGCAAATTGCAGAGGCAGCCGTCTCCGCGGTCTGGTCCCGAGTAGGGGTGACCACAGCGAACTTGGTGAAATGATCCACCATGACGAGGCAATGTTCGTAACCCTGGAATGCGGGACCAATGTTCAGTTAATCCACCGTCAGGAGCTCAAGGGGTGCTGAAGTCACAATCGTCTGTGTTGCGGCTCTCTGAGCGGGCGGTTTGGCCAGTTCACATAAGCGGCAGGTACGGCAAACTTCGTCCACAACAGCCGACAAGCGTGGGTGATAAACTTTCTGTTGTAACGATTGCAAAGTCTTTTTAATTCCAAAGTGGGCCCCTTTTTCGTGAGCCTCTCGAGCCAGTTCGTGTAGTTGAGCTCTGGGTGTAACCACCTGCCAAACAGTCGTTGAGGTTTGCGAAGTGATTTTATGGTACAGTAGTCCCTTTCGGACAATCAGCCTCTCCCTTTGTTGCAGCATCAGCGACAGGTCTTGGGTCAAAGTTTGCCGTTGAGAATCAGTGGGTAATTGACCAGTGGCGACCCATATCTGGAGAAGTCCAACTTCTTCATCTTCTTGTTGTTGTTGTATCTACTTATCCTGAGATTGTTCCAGGATGCCCCTGTGGGCCTCTGGGGAAGATACTTTTGAATCAACATTGTTGAGCACGACAGCGGTAAGAGCGAACGGTATTTCCTCTCCTTCTAATTCTTCGTCTTGATTCTGTCCGGGAGTTGTATGTCGAATCCTGGAGAGGGCATCTGCATGAACATTCTCGGCCCCTCTTTTGTAAATAATCTTATAATTGTACTTCGCCATCCGGGCCACCCATCTCTGCTCCAAAGCCCCCAACTTGGCGTTTTCTAAATGAGCCAGTGGGTTGTTGACAGTTCGCACTACCACCTCGGAGCCTGCTAGGTACTCTGCGAATCTTTCCGTCATAGCCCACACCACTGCGAGGAGCTCGAGCTTAAAAGAGCTGTAATTGTCAGGGTTACGCTCGGAGTCATGGAGTGAACGGCTTCCATATGCGATCACCCTCTCCCGGCCATCCTGAACCTGTGACAACACAGGCCCCAGCCCGTGCAGACTCCCGTCAGTGTGCAGGATGAACGGCTGAGAGAAATCCGCGTAAGCCAACACTGGGGCATCCGAAAGTGCAGCCTTGAGATCTCGGAAGGCCTCTTCCTGAGGGTGTTGCCACTGGATTTTTCGCCCATTGACCCCAGCGGGAGTCCCCTTCAGCAGGTCATGCACGGCTCGAGCTCGACATGCAAAATTCTTTACGAAACAACGGTAATATCCAGCTAACCCCAGAAAAGCCCGCACATCTTTCACCATCTCGGGGGTAGGCCACTCCTGGATAGCAGCAATCTTCTCCCGGGAAGGCCTGACACCCTCTGCCGAAATGACAAGACCCAGATACTGAATTTGAGAGCGAAAAAGGTGGCATTTCTGAGGCTTCACCTTCAACCCGTACTTTTGCAACCGGCTGAGTACCTGTCCCAACCGCTTCAGGTGGTCCTCGAAGGAGGCGGCATAGACAATGATGTCGTCCAGGTAGATCAACGTGGCCTCAAAATTGAGATCCCCTAGACATCGCTCCATCAATCGCTGAAAGGTCCCGGGGGCGTTGGCCAGCCCGAATAGCATCCGATTAAACTCAAACAGTCCCATGGGCATTATGAACGCCGTCTTAGCTCTGTCCTCCTCTGACATGCGCACCTGCCAGTACCCACTGGCCAAGTCCAGGGTCGAAAAATATGTTGCCTTCCCCAACGCGGACAGGGATTCTTCTATGCGGGGCAATGGGTATGAATCTTTAATAGTGCAAGCATTCAATTTACGATAATCCACACAGAATCGTAGTGTACCATCTTTCTTCTGGACCAACACGATTGGGGCCGCCCAGGGGCTTTGACTTTCCCGTATCACCCCTTTTTGCAGCATTAGGGCCAGCAAAGTTTTCACCTCTTGATAGAGTTGTGGCGGAATCTGTCGGTATCGTTCTCGGATAGGGGCTGCTCCTGCTGTGGGGATCTCATGAGTGATGGCGGTGGTACACCCGAAGTCATTCTCATGACTAGCAAATACTTCATGGTACTGTCCCAGTAATGCTTTTACTTATGAAAGTTGGACTGCAATTAGTCCAGAAAGCTCGGCCCGCATCTGCTCCAAAATATTTTGGCCCTTCTCTTGTATCGAGACTTCGTGGGTCTGTAAGGTTCGTATTGTTACTTCCCAAGGATCCTCGGGGTGTACTCGTAATTGAACCGCAGGAGCGGGCAGCACTTCTTCTAAAGGCTTTACTAGTTTGGCCAGTACAGTCCGTGCTTTCAGAATAGTATCTCGGTCTTCAAGGTTAATGCAGCGTACCAGGACGGTTCCTTTTTGCACCGTAGCGAGGGAACGGGCCACCAGCATGCCAGGAGGTAAGTGCTCTGAGTAACACGGCTCCACCTGCACCTCCACGTCCTCCAAAGGTATCGGGGCCCGAATTGGCAGGGCCATCACTGTCTGTCCAGGAGGCAGCACAAGCAGGGGAGCCGCTGACGCGATGACCTTGCCCAGAGCCTCACCCTCCTGGCAGTCCTGATGCACCCGCACACCTCGCACCAGCTGCTGGAATACCTGTCCCTGGGCTGTGCGAGAGCCCCACTGCTTCAGTATCTTTTCTGTGGGATCATTAAGCAACAGGTTACCAAACTCTTTTAAAATATTCATGCCTTGGGTGACGGGGTGTCGTTGATCAGCTTCTCCTTGAGTCAGCACCACCCCTCTACGACCAAGGGGTTTACCGCACAACGTCACCTGCACCCACACTACCCCGGCAACCGGGACCGGCAGTTGGTTGTTGGCTACTAGTCTAATCAGGCCTTGCTGCCTCCGGAAAGTTTTGTTGAAAGTACGCTGCAGGCATAGTGGTTACTTGTGACCCCGTGTCCACTAGACACCGGACGGCCCGGCCACTATTTCTGCCCAAACTACCGGACACTTTGCTACCAAATCTTCGGGACTTCCACCACCCCTAGTTGTGGTTTTCGGCTCCGAGCGGCATCCCCCCAGCCCGGAGCCCTTTAGTTTAATGGCCGCCGGGGTGGGTATCTCCCACGCCATGGACACTCGCGGGCGAAGTGACCTGGTTCTCCACACTCAAAACACCGAACTGATATAGGCTGACCTCCCCGCGGGGAACGTGACCCCCAGGGGTCGGAATTAAAGCTAGGTCGCCCAGTCCCAGTTTCGGTTCTTCTCTTTACTTCGGCCAACTCGCCCTTAATATTCTTCAATTCTCTATTCATCTCCTCTACGCACTGAGGCTCCTCACCTGCGTTTCAGGAGGCCTCCACACCTCGGACCTTTACCACGGGGACCGCCATCCCTTGCTCTTGCTCTCGTACCCGTGCCTGACTTCCCACTTCTGAAAAGTCTATTTGAGGATTCATTCTGATCTGCTCCCGTAATGCCTGCTTTATTAGTGGATCTCGCAGTCCAGTCACCAGTAGATCACGTAGGGTAATGTCAACAGGTCCTACCCCTACTCCGTCTTTTCTTTCTATGGCTGTATGCAATTCTTGGAGGACATTCATATACTCTGTGATCGTCTCCCCCTCTAATTGCATCTGACCAAACAAACGGGTTCTTAACTCCCCCACATCTGTAGGGTCCCCATGGGTCTGTTCTACTATCTGTAACACTTTTTCAAACGTGTTGCGGTGCCCCGGAGGTTTCAACATCACTGACCTCCGTGCCTCCCCATCCAGTACCATGAGTGCCACCTCGGCCTCCAGATCAGGGGCCATAGGATGCATCCGGAAGAGCCCCCGCATTCGCTCTGTCCAGCTCCATAACATAGTATTGGAGCCGGAAAATCTGGGCAGATTGTTCAGCATGGCCCCCAAGGATATGCTGGTACTGTGGACCCTCCTCATTTGTGGAGTTTAAGGCTCTACCCTGATCTGGAGCGCCACTGTCTGCGCTCGGGGACTGCATCCTGCCGACTACGCCAAGTGTAGGGTCTAGCAGGTTCGCAGGATGCAGTGACGAGGCACTAGACGGATGGTGGTTTGTGAAATAACTTTTATCAAACTGTAGCTGCTGGGCTCGGCTGAACAAACATAAATTAATGACAAAACAAACAGTCCACGCAGGGACTCAACAATCTTAACAAGACTATATTGCAACTTAGCCTTCCAGGGGGCTGCCGGTTTCGTGAGCGTGGCCGCGTAGAGGTCGATGAGGCGGCTGTCCTGATGCCTCGCTACTCCGGAAAGGAATGGGGCTCCACAGGCCCTTAGGAAAGCGATGTTGGTGGGGCGCAACAGGCCCTGAAGAAAGCGATGCTGATGGGGCGCAACAGGCCCTGAAGAAAGCAATGCCGATGGGGCGCAACAGGCCCTGAAGAAAGCGATGCCAGTGGGGCGCAACAGGCCCTGAAGAAAGCAATGCTGGTGGGGCGCAACAGGCCCTGAAGAAAACGATGCAGGTGGGGCGCAACAGGCCCTGAAGAAAGCGATGCCGGTGGGGCACAACAGGCCCTGAAGAAAACGATGCCGGTGGGTCACAACAGGACAACAGGCCCTGAAGAAAGCGATACTGGTGGTGCGCGGTGATGACGCAGTTCCCTAGATGACCTGTAGCTGTCCTTTATCAAGGAGTCTCTCCCAAAGCCAGGGTAGCGGGCCTTTTAACCTCGCCTATGACGAGGTGGCGTATCTTCAGGCCGGTGATGGCAAGGTCGCCGTGGTGGGAGAAGGCTGGGAGGAAGTGTACAAGCCTCTGTGGCCTGGTTACGTGTACTCACGGCCACAACCTGAGGTAAAGATCCTCCCCCACAAAAGTGGGGGGCAGCGAGGATGATGCTCTGAGAACGGGGGCGGGGAGCAGTCTCCGGTAACAGTCTCTCACGTCTCTCTTGTCGGTAAATGCGCAGTTTTCTCCTCACAGGCTCCTGTCGGTGTCCCTGCCAGTCTCCCTGCTTCCTGCCTTCACTCTGGCTCTCCCCCAACTGCCACCTCAGCGCGCCCCCTGCTCCTTTTTTCCTAGTCCCGCCCCCTGTTGCCCTGACAACTTCAGTCGCATGTCTCTCTTTGTAATCCCCCTGATGTAGTTCCTTCAATAACCCTGATGGCGGTCCCCTTGATTCCGGCCCAATCACTATATGGGGGTCGTCCTCCCCACACAAGTGTGGATGTTCATGAGATGGTTTGGAGAAAAAGATGTTTGGCTGGCAGTTATGTAAATTGTATGGCCAGCTATAGTTAAGACCAGTAGCAAACTGGACTATATGGCCCTTAATTGGGTTTCATATATCCAGTATAGCAAAATATAATTAAAACCTCAAACAGTAAAGCAAAAAATATTTTCTTGACTGCATAATATTGGTTAGAGTCTACCACTATGTTCTACTGTTTACTTGTGGCTGTAGGATTATGTATAGATTCGCCCAGCGTCTGGGCCTCAGTCACTGCTCAATCCACCACTATTCTATTAAAATAAACTAAATTGTACAGTTTAATAAGATAATTTATTAGAAAAGTGATCTCTGTCTAATACTGAGATGTGTCAATATGTGTCAACATTTTATTTTTTTGATGTTGGAGTATTCAATATTTGGATGTAAAAATAATAAAACCATGTAATATTCATTACTTACACACATAGAAAATAGAATTAGTAAATGATGTAAAGGAAACCTTCTGAAAGTGATATAGCAAAACAGTGTTACATGATGATCACATGTGGAGTGTGGTTATAGATTATTAGAAAATAAAACCACTACATAATCCTGATTTCCATGATTTTACAATTCAATACCTTATAACACCGAAGCAGTGCAGAAATATCTAATTATAGTCACGTTTCTTTGTACATTCCTGGACAATATCATTTATACACTCACGTCATCCTTCTCCTGAGGGCATTTGTCCTATTCAGTAAAATGATTTTTGCAGCCTCATGCTCTTCCTATCCTATCTGCTCACTCTCTACAAATCAGAAAAGTATATTTACTAAGGGAGGAGCTGAAGAAGGACCATAAATAAAGAGTGAGAGTCTGTTGTCATCCCAAGCGACTGGTTCTTCTCTCCTGACTGAGAAGCTTTCTGCAGCCATGAAGTACCTCATCTTCCTAGCCCTAGTGGCCCTTGCACTCGCTGCTCCAGCTACAAAGCCTGGTGAGAATATTTTCTTCACTTGTAGAATGTATGAATAGATGTTTTTCTCATAGGTTGATCTGTTTACCATCAAATTGTTATCATGTAGACCCTGTTATGTCCATAGTGCCTGAAAGGAAGTGTGTGGAGGCCGCTATGACTCCTTAGTATGGAGCCACACTACCTCTATGAGGTTCTGAACAGACTTCGCTGGATGCCATATTGTAGTTGAACAATTGTATAAGGAATCCTATGAAGTGATAGTTTAAGCATCATGTTCTTCTATAGCAGTGTTACACAACTCCAGTCCTCAAGACCCACCAACAGGTCAAGTTTTCAGGATAATCTTAGTATTGCACAGATGATAATTTCATTACCTACTCAAGCATTAATTCCATCACCTATGCAAAACTAAGGAAATCTTGAAAACATGACCTGTTGGTGGGTCTTGAAGACTAGAGTTGGGAAACACTTCTCTATAGTATCTCAGCAAAACTGAGAAGTAGTACAGGCATATTTTTAAGACCTAAAGTTTACTCTTGCAATAGTGATGTTACAACCGATTAATCTTTAGAGACAGGGTTATTCCAAGTTTTTACCTGAATTGTGATATAATTTATTGAGTGATATTAAGTTCTGATGTAGAAGTTCAAGGGGGTTTGCAACTTTGGGGAAAATGTATTTTATTAGTTAAATGTATGTATGTTTAGCTAATAATAATTTTCTAATAGGTTTCCATTCAAAAATTTTCATTTTTTTTGCCTTCTTATTGCCTGTGTGTTGCTCCTACAAATGCTGGATACAGGGTGAACTGAGAATATATCTCTGAGCTCATTCTGACGGTACAATGGGAGAGCTTATGACTCTTTTATCTGCCATTATTGAGTTCCTTTCACCTGATTAATGACCACTGAAATTATCAAAGTTGAATGTGCAGTGTGTGCTTGCAAAACAGTGAAATATCTTGAATGAAACTGAACTGCAAAAAATATTTTTAGCCTCAAATACACACAATAAAGTGAAAAAAACAGGTCTGAGAAGAAGGTTGATCTGTTTGAATCACAGTTATGAAAAGAGAGACATATAAAGCTATAACATCGCCAGTAGAGTTGAGCGAAACGGGTCGGTCATATTCAA